>NC_083229.1:26514209-26829209 GCF_032191835.1 Heteronotia binoei | reverse complement strand
TCTCCCCTCCCAATCACTGTTTCTCTGATTTTCAGTCCAATAGGAACCCAAAGCAGCTTATCATTATCCCATCCTCCATTATAGTCTCACAAAAACAACTCTGCAAGGTAAGTCAGGCAGTGTGGGAGGGATCAGGCCAAGGTTACCCAGCAAACCTCCATGGTAGAGTGGGGATTTGAAGCTGAGTTGCCCAAATCCTAGGCCACCACTACGATCAGTACGCAACACTGGTTTACAAGTAATTCTTATGGTGGTGCTTCTTTCTTAGTCTCCAAATAGGGCAGGGCCCTGTCTCAGTGGAAGAGCCTCTGTGTTGCATATAGAATATAAGAATGTGAGAAGACTTCTGCTGGACCAGACCAGCAGTCCATCTAGTCCAGCATCCTGTCTCACACAGTGGTCAATCAGTTCCTCTGGAGCGCCAACATCAGGGCAGTGAGGCCAAGGCCTTCGTAAGAACATAAGAAGAGCCCTGCTGGATCAGACCAGTGGTCCATCTAGTCCAGCATTCTCTCTCATACAGTGGTCAACCAGTTCCTCTGGAGGGCCAACAGTAGGGCATGGAGGCTGAGTCCTTCATAGGAACATAAGAAGAGCCCTACTGGATCAGACCAGAGGTCCATCTAGTCCAGCATCCTGTCTCACACAGCGGTTATCCAGTTCCTCTGGAGGGCCAACAACAGGGCATAGAGGCCATTCTCCCCCTGATGTTGCCTCCTGGCTTTGGGATTCAAAAGCTTAGTGCCTCTGAATGCAGAGGTTCCCTTCAGCCACCATGGCAGGTAGCCATCGATAGACATTCTTCATGAACCTTCTAAAGCTGTTTATTCTTGTGGCCAGGTGCAATGCCAAGCATCTCCAGGTAAAAAGTCCAGGCAGTAGGTGATGGGAAAGTCCTCTGCCCGATACCCAGAGAATGGCTGCCAGTCTGAGTAGACAATACTGACCTTGGTGTGTCTGATTCAGTATAAGGCAGATTTATGTGTTCAGGTGTTCAAACACTGCAAGTACTCAGATACTTCTGCATGCATTAAGCTCCATTCCCAGGTTATTGCCTGAACTAGTGAAGACGGAAGACCGAAACCTACAGTTTCAATGAAATGAAACACACCTGAGAAAGTGATTTGAGAGGTCTGGTCAAATACAGTAGTCTATTACAGTAGTGGCTCAGCGGTACTGATACGATTGACCATAAGTTACTGAACTGCTGCCTTGCCGATGCTGGGATACAGGGGCTGGCCTTACAGTGGATCTCCTCCTTCCTACAGGGTTGGGGACAAAGGGTAACGATAGGGGAGGAACAGTCTCGATGGCACCCACTTGTTTATGGTATGCTGCAAGGGGCAGTTCTCTCCCCAATGCTGTCCAACATCTACATGAGCCCCCTTGCCCAGAGATTTGGGCTGGGATGTCATCAGTATGCAGATGACACCCAGCTCTATCTGCTGATGGGTGGCCAGTCCAACTCCTCCCTGGAAGATCTGTCCATGGCACTTCAAGCTGTAGCAGGGTGGCTCAGGCAGAGTCGACTGAAATTGAATTCGACGAACACAGAGGTCCTGAACCTAAGTCCTGGCGGTCCAGGATCCGAGGTCCTATTACTGACCTTCGACGGGGTGCCGCTTACACTGGCGCCCATGGTCAAAAGCCTAGGGGTACTCCTGGATCCCTCTTTAAATATGGAGGCCCAGGTGGCAGCTACTGTCAGATCAGCCTTTTATCATCTTCGGCTAGTAAGGCAGCTGGTCACCTACCTTGAACGCAACGACTTAGTGACAGTGATCCATGCTACGGCCACCTCAAGATTGGATTACTGTAATGCCCTCTACATGGGGCTGCCCTTGTCTCACACCTGCAAGCCGCAACTAGTGCAGAATGCTGCAGCCAGATTGCTAACAGGTCTTCCCCTACAGGAGCACATCCAACCGGTGCTAAAAGCACTGCACTGGTTGCCCAGTGCATGCCTGGTTCGTTTCAAGGTGCTGGTTCTTACCCTCAAAGCCCTATATGACCAGGGACTGCTTACCTTAGGGATCGCCTTTCCCCGTATGTTTCCCGGAGAGCACTTTGGTCTGGCTCAAAAAACCTGCTTTTGATCCCCAGCCCTAAAGAAGCCAGGCTCATGTCAACTAGAGCTAGGGTCTTTTCTGTAGTAGCCCCACACTGGTGGAATGAGCTCCCTGAGGAGGTCAGGGCCCTGCGAGAGCTCGTACAGTTCCGCAAGGCCTTTAAGATGACACTCTTCCACCAGGCATTCACAATTTAGATCATCGGCTACTACAGCGATCCGAAAATATCTGGATTACCTCTTTCAATCTGCTCCACACAGAACATTTGGACCATTAAGATCTGCTCTATGGAGAACATCTAGCTAGAGAAGCAGGGTAACATAATTAAGATCATAGCACCTGAATGGTTAATCTCTGTGTTTTAAATTGTTTTATGTTTATCATATGTCTATAGTCATGTATAGTCATGAGCATGTGAGCCGCCCTGAGCCTGCCTCGGCGGGGAGGGCGGGATATAAATTGAATTAAATAAATAAATATTATGGTATATGTCCACATTTGATGGGGGTGTGTGTGTGGGGGGGGAGGCTTGCTTCTCAGCCAATCTCCTTCCTTTCCTAGGGTCTACCATGCCATTTTTATGGCTCAAAATCCCCACACATCAGTAGCCAATTGCCTCTCTTCTTTCAACCCCATCACAAAATTGCCCTGTTTTAGCCTTGCCTGAACCACTGCAGGTTCATTTATTGTAAAAACTGCAACATCAATAACAGGCCAGTCCTAAATGGAGTTAGAAAAAAAATTCTAGGATTGGTTAACCCAGGGCTTTTTTTTTGTAGCAGGAGCTCCTTTGCATATTAGGCCACACACCCCTGATGTAGAGAGCCAGTTTGGTGTAGTGGTTAAGTGTGCGGACTCTTATCTGGGAGAACCGGGTTTGATTCCCCACTCCTCCACTTGCACCTGCTGGAATGGCCTTGGGTCAGCCATAGTTATCACAGAGGTTGTCCTTGAAAGGGCAGCTGATGTGAGAGCCCTCTCCAGCCCCACCCACCTCACAGGGTGTTTGTTGTGGGGGAGGAAGGTAAAGGAGATTGTGAGCCGCTCTGAGACTCTTCGGAGTGGAGGGCGGGATATAAATCCAATATCTTCTTCTTCTTCTTCTTCTTCTGATGTAGCCAATCCTCCTGGAGCTTACAGTAGGCCCTGTACTAAGAGCCCTGTAAGCTCTTGGAGGATTGGCTACATCAGGGGGGTTTGGCCTACTATGCAAAGGAGTTCCTGCTACAAAAAAGCCCACCTCCATTTTACAGAGCAGCAGATTTTTAAAAGATATTACTTGTTTTGAATGCAAGTATAGACGAAAACTCCAGGTGGTAATGCCATCTTCAGGATTACTGGGTTGGATCCAATCAGCTTTTCCGATGGCACAGTCAAAAGACATGCTGGGGATCATGGACAAAAGCCATGTGGATGTGAGCTACAATAAGGAGACGAATTAGGTGAATGAAAAAGCTGGCTGGATCCAACCTTTTATATGTAAGGAGAGGAATTAGGTGAGTGAAAACACTGGCCAGATCCAACTCATCATATGTAAGAAGAGGAATTAGGTCAGTGAAAGAGCAGGTTAGATCCAACCCATTGTTTTATGCATATATGTACAAACATACATATTTAATTGATTAGTTCACTAAGTACACAATATTTATAATTTATACTGTGCTTTCAAGTGCCCAAACACCTTCATGTATATTATTACCTACTCTCTCTGTCTGGGGCAGTGATACTCTGTAATATGGTCATAACAATTCTCACCTACCATACGGAGTGGGTAATAATATACATGAAGGTGTTTGGGCACTTGAAAGCTTGTGGGGGGCAACAGTGGGAGAGCTTCTACTGTTCTGGCCTCCCTGATGGACCTCCTGATGGCATCTGTTTTTTTGGGGGGGAGGGGCACTGTGTGACACAGAGTGTTGGACTGGATGGGCCATTGGCCTGATTCAACATGGCTTCTCTCTTATGTTCTTAAATTCAGCAGCTCTGCTACCTCAGCTTTCAATTCATTCATCAGGCAATGTCCCTACTAGGGTCAGCCCTTGGCCAGCAACCCCCGGGAGCTTTGGAAATGGGGCTAGGTATTGCTCAACCACAGCAACATCTCTTCCAGTTGCATAGACAGAAGTGACTTCAAGGTCAACACTCTAGCAACTTCCTAAACTTCTATGGTCTTATTGAACACACATGAAGCTCCCTTATACTGAATCAGACCACTGGACTATCAAAGTCAGCACTGTCTACTCAGACTGGTAGCTGTTCTCCAGGGCACTAAGCAGAAGTCTTTTGCATCTTCCACTACCTGAACTTTTAATTGGAAATGCCAGGGATTGAACCTGGGACTTTCTATATGCCAAGAAGATGCTCTCCTATTGAGCCACAGCCCTTCCCTCCCTCCTGCTATAGCTGAGCAGTCTGATTGCCTTTCAAGGTCCACTTTTTGCAATGGGCTGAACCTTTCTCAAGGCTGGATTCTTATTCCCAACTGTGCCAACTTAGAAGGAAGGTGTCTGTTAAAGCAAGCTGGAACGCCCAACCCTGAACGAGCCTATTCATGAGTAAGCACCTTGGCTGATTCAAAGGGCATATCTGCATGATGCAATGTTTCTTGCAGATACATTCGCTTTCTTTAATGAGGTGCCAACACCACTGTAACAAAACCCAGAGTCCTGATGAAGTGCGGACTCCGCCACCTTTGCTTGGAGGATAAAGCAGATCGAGTTGAAGAATGCCAAATGCATATTCTGGTATTCTGACTTTTAATAAATATGAGGGGAGGGACAGCAGTTAGTAACAGATCCAAGTGACTGGCAATATATCCAGTAACAGATATATCCAGCAACAGATCTAAGCGACAGGCGATATATTTGCCATTTCCAACGCCATCAAAGGATCCCTTCTGGCAAGTGAAAAACAAGCGGCCTTAATGTTCCCCCGGAGGACTCCCAGGATCCCAGCATCTTGACCTGTTGCGTCTTGCTGCTTCCCTTCGACAAAGCTCGACAAAGAGACAAGTTCCTAACTGCAGAAGCAACGGAGACGACAGCCAGCGTGAGGGCGGCTGCCAATTCAGAGCAGGCAGTGCAACGTGGATGCTTCTCTTCTCTTCTGCAAAGTGCCTCCCACCCCCTGGATACAGGTGTTCTACACGGACTCAAAGGTTCACTTATAAATAAAATACGGAGCAGAGGAGCCTTGGATCCCAGCCAGAGAACAGATGCTCTGCAAAGGACAGTGTTCAGGGAGTTACTCTCGCAAGCTAGATATGGATTTTTGCCAAGACAGGGCAGGGGCAAGGATGGCTCCCAGTTCCAGTAGTTTCCCGAGGGCCCCATTAAGGCGAAGGTACAACTTGATTTCTGGTTTTTCACTGAGCTGTGGAGTGATGGGAGGGCAGGAGAGGGGGCCGCTTGTAGCTTCCTGGATGGAGGCCATGCTGCTGGTAAACAACATTTCCAAACCTTGCCTCCTGTGTATCAATCCAGATACTGCTGCATGTAATTTCTTTTATTGCATATTGTTCTGACAAAGCAATTGCCAATAAGCCGCATCTTGCGATACGCGAGGTCAAGGATGGCCCCAAACCACTCCACAATGTGGTGGGGAAAGCAGGATGGAAATGACACAGGACTCTACAGCTTGTTCTCTCCACTGGACCAGAGGATAGTCATTAGGGCAATACAGTGCAGCGGTCAGAGTGTCAGGCTAGTTTCTGGGAGTTCAAATTCTGACTTTGTCATGGTAGCTTGCTGGGTGACCTTGGACCGGTTACCTTCTCTCTTTTAGCCTAACCTGTTTCATGCAGTGGTTAAGTGTGCGGACTCTTATCTGGGAGAACCAGGTTTGATTCATCCACTCCTCCACTTGCACCAGCTGGAATGGCCTTGGGCAGGGCTTTTTTTTTGTAGCAGGAACTCCTACAGGAGAGCCAGTTTGGTGTAGTGGTTAAGTGTGCAAACTCTTATCTGGGAGAACCGGGTTTGATTCCCCACTCCTCCACTTGCACCTGCTGGCATGGCCTTGGGTCAGCCATAGCTCTGGCAGAGGTTGTCCTTGAAAGGGCAGCTGCTGTAAGAGCTCTATCAGCCCCACCCACCTCACAGGGTGTCTGTTGTGTGGGAGGAAGGTAAAGGAGATTGTGAGCCGCTCTGAGACTCTTCGGAGTGGAGGGCAGGATATAAATCCAATATCATCTTCTGTGGATATTAGGCTACACCCCCCTGATGTAGCCAATCCTCCAAGAGCTTACAGGGCTCTTCTTACAAGGTCTACTGCAGGGGTGGGGAACCTCCGTCTCAATGGCCGTATACGGCCCTCGAGGCCACTTGGTGTGGCCCTCAGGGATTGCTGGACCAAACTGAGCCATGTGGCAGCCTCCCTGGGGCCTGGCTGGCCAGCGAGGATCGTGGGGCCCAGCTGCGCTGTGCAGCAGCCTCCCCAGGGCCAGGCAGGGATCACTTGGCCCAAATGTACTGTGCAGCAGTCTCCCTGGGGCCTGACTGCTCAGCCAGAATTGCTGCAGGTCCTGGAAAAGTTACTGTCACAGTTTAGTTTGCACTTGATTATCCCAGATGGTGTGGCCTAATATGCTAATAAGTGAGTGACCGAATATGCTAATATTAGGGGATGTGGTCTAATATGCTACTGAGTTCCTGCTGGGCTTTTTCTACAAAAAAGCTCTGGACCTATGCATTTGCCTAGGGCGGCGGACTGTGTGTGTGTGTGTGTGTGTGTGTGTGTGGGCCAGATTAGGCTCTCCCCACATGACTTCAAATAGAAAAACAATTATTTGCATTAATTTTGCTAGCCTGAATCATTCTCCCTCGGCGGAGCACTGTTTTTTAAGTTGATAATTTTTAATGGCCCGTGAATGATGTTATAAATATCCATATGGCCCTTGGCAGAAAAAAAGGTCTACTGTCTGTAAGCTCTTGGAGGATTGGCTACATCAGGGAGGCGTAGCCTAATATGCAAAGGGCTTCCTGCTACAAAAAAAGCCCTGGCCTTGGGTCAGTCATAGCTCTCACAGAGACCTTTTAAAAAATCATTCAGGGACCAGGGTGTTTCTAAGGACTATGTGATACACAGTAAAATGTTTGGGTCATATCGCTCAGCGAGAGATAGTTTGGTGTTGGGGTTAAGTGTGTGGACTCTTATCCGGGAGAACCAGGTTTGATTCCCCATTCCTCTACTTGCACCTTGGGTCAGTCATAGCTCTCGCAGAGGTTGTCCTTGAAAGGGCAGCATCTGGGAGAGCTCTATCAGCCCCACCTACCTCACAAGGTGTCTGTTGTGGGGGAAGAAGATAAAGAAGATTGTGACCACTCTGAGACTCAGAGTGAAGGGCAGGGTATAAATCCAATATCATCATCATCATCATCATCACCATCATCATCACCTCCTGAGCCACAGTTTCGCCACCCCTGCTTTAAGTCATGATGGGAAGAAAAGCAGGATATAAATAAATGAACTATAGAGAACTCAAGCAAACAAGCCAAGCCACAAACTATGGGAGGAGTCCAGGTGTTTCTTTCCAGGCTTTGGATCTTAAATATGGCAACCAAGCAGATGCTTATAACCTATGAAAGCTTTTCCCCACATCATCCCATGGCAAGGCTATGTTGTGGGCTACTGTCATCCTCTCTGAAATAGCTCAGCATAACAACATAACAAAGCTGGGAACACAGATTTGCACTGACATTCTCAGTGTCTTCTTAAAAGACGAAATCAGCACTCTGCTTTTTCTGTGTTTGCAGAATACCAAATGCCCAGAGCCCTCAACGTTGGTGTTTTACGCCAGGTACAGAGAGCAGCGGCTGCTGCTCCAGCTCACGATGCACTTTCGTTGTGATAGCCTGGTCCCTTTTAATTAGACATAAAGAAAATTAATTCATGTCATTAGCAATAAGAAAACGGAAAGGAAGAAGCACAAAATTCAATTCCTTGACTAACTCAGCTTTCCAGTGCGTGGCCTTTATTGGATGGCCTCTTAATTAGCCACAGATAAAAGGGGCAGTCATAAGGACTAGGGACTTGGAAGCCAAGATATTCAGCATAAAATGCGGCTTCTGCAGCAACCCAGCTTTCTAGTGTTAATAGCTGCACTTTTAACTATAGCTAATTAAAAGCACAACCATAAGAACAAGAACTTTGAAATATGAATTGCTCCAGAAGCAGGACTAAACACGTTCTTTTGCTAGACCATTTCTCAGACTGACAAACAAAGCTTCGAAGAGACACATGATTAGAAGTTGTAATGCAGCATGGTGCAACTACCTCTGCATAGGGTGGCCAGCTCTGGGTTGTGAACAGGGCTTTTTTTTTTGTAGCAGGAACTCCTTTCCTTATTAGGCCACCCCCCTTCCCGATGTAGCTAGGGTTGCCAAGTCCAATTCAAGAAATATCTGGGGACTTTGGGGGTGGAGCCAGGAGACTTTGGGGGTGGAGCCAGGAGACTTTGGGGGTGGAGCCAGGAGACATTAGGGGTGGAGCCAAGATCAAGGCTGTGACAAGCATAATTGAACTCCAAAGGGAGTTCTGGCCAGCACACCTTTTCAATTCCTTCCTTCCATAGGAAATAATGAAGGATAGGGGCACCTTCTTTTGGGGCTCATAGAATTGGACCCCCTGGTCCAATTTTTTTGAACTTGGTGAGTATTTTGGGGAGAGGCACTAGATGCTATACTGAAAATTTGGTATCTCTACCCAAAAAAACAGCCCCCCCCCCCGAGCCCCAGATACCTACAGATCGATTCTTCATGATTTTCTATGGGAATAAATCTTCATAGGGAATAACAGAGTTCCCAGCAGTCATTTCCCTCCCCTCCCCCCGCTTTCTGACGACCCTGAAGCAGGGGGAGGGCCTCCAAACCGGGGGATCCCCTGCCCCCACCTGGGGATTGGCAACCCTAGATGTAGCCAGTCCTCCTGAAGCTTACAGTAGGCCCTGTACTAAGAGCCCTCTAAGCTCTTGGAGGATTGGCCACATCAGGGGTGTGTGGCCTAATATGCAAAGGAGTTCAGGCTACAAAAAAAGCCCTGGTGATGAAATTCCTGGAGATTTGGGGATGGAAGGTGGGGTGTTAGGAGTGGAAGGGAGCTCAGCAGGGATACAGTGTTGTGAAGTCCACCCTCCCTAGCAGCCATTTTCTCCAGGGGAATTGATTTTATTATTATTTATTTATTATTATTTATTACCTTAAATTTCTATCCTGCCTTCTCCGCGAGCAGACTCAGGGCGGCTAACGATCAGTTCAACAACTTCAAACAATAAATACAATTAAAACTTTTTAAAACATTTTAAAAACATTTAATGGTGCTGTTAAGCAACAACCTAGGCGGGATCATCCTTTACTAACAGTGATCCCGTAGTGATCACAATTTCTCAGTAGTGTAGGGTGGCAGTCTTCTCCTGGTTCAGGTACCAAAGGCCTGTTGAAATAATTCAGTTTTGCAGGCCCTGAGGAATTGAGAGAGGTCCCGCAGGGCCCTTATGGCCTCTGGGAGTACATTCCACATTTCAGGTGCTGCCACTGAGAAGGCCCTGGACCATGTAGAGCACGGCCTGGCCTCTCTTGGTCCGGGGATGGACAATAGATGTTGCGTCCCTGAACGCAGTGCTCTCTGGGAAACATGTGGAGAAAGGCGGTCCCGAAGATAGACAGGTTCCCAATCATATAGGGATTTAAAGGTCAATACCAACACCTTGAAACAGACTCGGAGCACAATAGGAGTAGTCAGGAGATCAGTTGCAATTTTGGGAGATTTTCAGGCTCCACTGGAGATTGGCACCCTCACTTGTCCTATATCAAAGCTTGGATCACATGAAAATGTGCAGGTGCACAGGTGCACCTTAAAAGCCTAGCTTTTAAAAAAAATGTTAGATTTGAAAAGGTTAGCCACTTTTTCTCCTCTCTTTTCAAATCAAAATGAGTCTGTTGAGTTTTCGGATGGAATATTAAATCCCAATTTTTTTAACAGATCTGGGAAACGAGTTCCTTGTTTGCAAGGCCGGCAATCAAATGGGCAGCCTGTAACTCAAGAGATGAAGGATTTCTGGGAGAAAGAAAGTCCTGGCAGATGCTCGCAGCAGGTAGCCTTCTGTAAAGCCAATTAGTCGGAGGTTATTGCAGCTGCTCTGCGAAGCGCGATTGGCTCGCGCAAGAAGCAATTGAAAATGTACTAATCCAAAATATATTCTAGTAAACCACACACAATCTCCTCCTGTAATTAGAGCAACAAATGACTCATCGCTCTCATCAACGCTACTTGTGGAAACCCCCCCCCCGCCCCCACCCCGCTCTTTTGTGGATTATGACAAAGAGAACCCTTTGGCAGTTTTACAAAGGTAAAGCAGATGAAGAGAGCACCTTGGCCTTTTGTTTTTTTGTTTTGCCCTTGATGATGTTAGGCTATTTGGCAATCTGTGCTCCTGTCTTTGGAACATCTGGTTTTGCAATAAGAATGCCGTCCCTGTTACCAAAGCCATTTAGCATGGAGGACTCTTGCCCATGTCAGAATGATGAGCTGAGTAGGGTTGCCAGGTCCTGGCCTGTGGCTTTGGGGGACGTCCTCCCCAATGTGGGTAACATCGCAAGGAAGTGATGTCATCACATTAGAGATGCAGTCCCATGGAAGAAGTACCAACTTGCACGAACCATTTAGAGGGCACCTTAAAGGATGGGTGGGTCAGTGGGTGGGTGGGATTCTTCTGACACGCACAATTTACATTGGAGAAGTGTTGGCTTATTCTGAAAAAAAATATTTTGGCTTATTCTGAAGGTTTTTTTTAAAAAAGATTTGATTTCTCTGTTCCTATCTGGATTTTAATTTCTTTCAAAAATTAGGAATTAGAACTCTTTGATTGGTCCTTATATCTTGGACAGCAGAGTGATTTCAGATGCCAAATGATAATAGCACACATTGGTAATGAGACAAGAAAGCTAGGTCTCAATTCAGTCCTGGAGGATGCATTGTCTTGAGCTTCATTATCAATTGCAATTCGGCAGTCTCTCTTTCTAATCTCCCTTTGAAACTCCTTTGTAAGAGCACTGCTGAGGTCAGCAGCAACTAAATGTTGCGGTTTCTAATGTCAGACTTATGTCATTTATTCTTTGCAACCTCCTGGACTGAATCCTCCTGGACAGAATTGGGACTTAGGTTTCCAGTCTCATTACCAATGATGGTATCTTCATGCCTACTACCCCTCTTTATATCATACCTGATCCAATCAAGCCTGCTGTTGCCATTCGGCAAAACAAAGTGGCAAAACAGTGTACGAACAGAGAGAAAAAGAACTGTGCAATATCAATCCACTGATAAAGCAATGTACACCAAAAACTCTTCTATTGTCTAAATAAACATATATCATGAACAACTTAGAAGAAGGTCCAGCGATACCCAATGATTAGTATAAGTATCCAAATAATGGAAGGACCCCAACAGTCAGTCAGTCTATCATAAACATTTTAATGGCTGCAGTGTTTTACTGCTAAAATGGCCTCATGTTTGCTGTCTTTTAGATGCTGAGTTGGGGAAGAGGTGACATAGAAATGCTTAAAAGAAGCAATTTTTTTTTGCAAAGGTTACATCAGCAATCATCGTGAGCTGGGTCATCCAGATGTCTCTCTCCCACTGGCCTAGCAAAGGGGGCTTCCCTCCTCCTTCTCCTCTCCCCTGAGAGCATTCTTGATTCTTGTTGATTTGACAGTCCAATGCAAAGACTAAGCACATTCCCGGTGAGATTTAGACTCCTCTGATTTGTTCAACCTTCCCCAGCAACAGCTCCAGCCGAGCGTAAACCAAAGGAATGGTTTCACCAACTCCTTGGAATGTTCTGGGTGGGTAGTACAGGCTGACCCTTTCCTTAACACCCTGTTCTTGGCACAACGCACGTTCTTTGTAGCAGACATCTCGAGCATGCTGCATGCTGCTCTCGCTTGCTGGCCATGGCAAGAGCTGGGTTTGGTTTTATTACTGCTGTCGGGCTGACAATGCCTTAGGCTCCAAAATGAGCTTGGTCCAAGGCTGCGGAATCGGTCAAAGGAATGTCTACACAGTTTACCACCTGTCTACCCAAACTTGAAGCATCAGCAATGTGCATCGCACCAATTTCAACTGCCCTGGTAAAATGCATTAATTTATTCAAAGTATTTCTACAAAGAATCCCCCCCCCCCTTTTTTTCATTGCATTTGAGGAAGCGAGCTTTGGCTCACGAAAATTCACGCTGAAATAAATGCTGTTCGTGCCACTGCTCTTCTGTTTTCTTTTGATGTTTTTTATAACACGCCAAACCCCAAAAGATGCTATGCATATATAATACAGACAGATTCAACTACAGCCATCAAAAACAATCAATGCAGTGCCAGACAACCCCCCCCCCCCAAACCTAAGCATGCCAATTATCTAGACTTGCCAACCTCCAGGTGGGGCCTGGAGATCACATGGACTCAGAACTCATCTCCAGGCAAAAGAAATCAGTTCCTCTGGAGATAATGGCTGCTTTAGAGAGTAGACGCTCATAACTCACTGAAATCCTGTCCCTCCCCAAGCCCCTCCCTCCCTAGGTTCCATCCCCCAAATCTCCAGATATTTCCTGACGCAGAGTTGGCAACCTTACAACTACAAGAGGCACTAGGGAGCACCTCTTAACCGTTCAGTAAAGAAGACGCCCTCTAGGCTTTTTCCGGCCAGCTATTCCAGCTAGTGAGACTAACAGCAGAAAAATGCCCAGGCAGAGTAAACCTTTCTACTGGGTTGCCAATCCCCAGGTGGGGGCAGGGGATCCCCCAGTTTGGAGGCCCTCCCCCCGCTTCAGGGTCGTCAGAAAGCGGGGGGAGGGGAGGGAAATGTCTGCTGGGAACTCTATTATTCCCTATGGAGATTTATTCCCATAGAAAATCATGGAGAATTGATCGGTGGGTATCTGGGGCTCTGGGGGGGCTGTGTTTTGGGGTAGAGGCACCACATTTTCAGTATAGCATCTAGTGCCTCTCCCCAAAATACCCCCCAAGTTTCAAAAAGATTGGACCAGGGGGGCCCAATTCTATGAGCCCCAAAAGAAGGTGCACCTATCCTTCATTATTTCCTTTGGAAGGAAGGAACTGAAAAGGTGTGCCGTCCCTTTAAATGTGATGGCCAGAACTCCCTTTGGAGTTCAATTATGCTTGTCACAGCCTTGCTCTTGGCTCCACCCCTAATGTCTCCTGGTTCCACCCCAAAGTCTTCTGGCTCCACCCCCAAAGTCCCCAGATATTTCTTAAATTGGACTTGGCAACCCTAACTGGAAGGCAGGCAAAGAAGGCATTGGTCATATGAATGCAACTGGTGAAATAATGCATGAACAATATTATTACACTGAATGTTGCACCCGGCCAAACATCCTTGCATTAACTTAATATGTTGCACAGAAAAAGCCTTTACAATAAACCCATATATCTGGATCGAGGCCCAGGTGGGTTTTTTTTGTTTAGCAGGAACGCAGTTCTGGCTGGCTTAGTGTCAGGGGGAGTGGCCTAATATGCAAATGAGGTCCTGCTGGACCTTCTCTCTTAAAAACTCTGTGAGAAACAATGGTGACATTGGGGGTGGCCTAATATGCAAATGAGTTCCTGCTGGGCCTTTACTACAAAAAAAAAAAAGAGCCCTGTTGAGGACTATTCATGAAAAGGAGAAGACGGTTTTTGTTCTCTCCTCGGCTTTTCCTGTCCTCTCAGCTAGTTTTGCACAGAAACTGTGAGGGGGATGTGAGAGGGATGCACGGTCTCCTTAGGAATGGGGATTGAACACCTGCTTGCACATGGGCATGCCAATGCATATGCTTCATTCCACTCCAGCAGGGGCTTACCTACTTTTCCCCAATGGTAGGCAGTGTTTCTCGCTTGACTTATTTATTAAAATATTTATAGCCCACCTTTCCTCACGTCCCAAAGCAGCTGACAATAACAGTTAAAAAACATTTTCAGTTGAAAGCAAAAATAAAATAGCATACCCCGAATCTCTCACCTGCCCTTAAGAGATGTCTGACATTCAACCCTTCCCAAAAGCCCTGGCAAATAGGCAGGCCTCGCAAAGCCTCCTGAAGATCTCCAAGCAGAGCATCCGGGGCACAGCACTGCCCACAGAGGAGGAAGCCTCTGCTTGTCGGGTCAATGCAGGATCAAAAAGTACAACTTTCACATAAACAAAATCACGATTTAAAGTAGGGTTGCCAATCCCCAGGTGGGGGCAGGGGATCTCTGGTTTGGAGGCCCCCCTCCTGCTGCAGGGTCATCAGAAAGTGTGTGTGGGGAAAGGGAAATGTCTGCTGGGCACTCCATTACACCCTAGACTGGACCAATTCCCTTAGGGTATAATGGAGAATTTGACCTGCGGGTATCTGCAGCTCTGGGGGGGGGGGGGGGCGCTGTTTTTTGACGTAGAGCAACAAATTTTCAGCACAGCATCCAGTGCCTCTCCTCAAAACGCCCTCCAAGTTTCAAAAAGATTGGAGCAGGGGGTCCAGTTCTAGGGGTCCCCAAAGAAGGTGTCCTTATCCATTATTTCCAATGGAGAGAAGCCATTTAAAAGACACACAGTCCTTTTCAATGTGAACTCCCTTTGGATTCAATTATGCTTGTCACAACCTTGCTCCTGGCTCCACCCCCTGTGGCTCCTGGCTCCACCCCCAAAGTCCCCAGATATTTCTTGAATTGGACCTGGCAACCCTAGTAAACAAAATCACCCTTTAAAGCAAGTTCGTAGCACAAGAGGGAAACATACCCAAGTTTTCAGAGGTCAAACTCTGAGGTTGCCCAGCATGTACAAAACTATTGAAGGAGGTTTTTTAAACAGAGGCTCTGAGTAACAACATACCTTTCAAAGAGATTTAGCATTATTCAATTCATGGAGGCAAACTTTAACTCTCCTGTCACTTGCTTGTTGGCGATTACGGGCCATCAGGAGAGCCAGAAATAACTTTGCCTTGGTGGGTGAAATTTATGGCTGGGGCTGGCAGTTCCTCTGCAGCCTTTGAGGGAAAAAACCGCTGACTTTGCCATCAAACGCTTACTGGCCCTTTTTGCTCCACAAATACATTGCCGCAAATGGCGGTTCCCAGCACAGAGAGAGAGGCCTTGTGCAATCTTCAAGGCACAGCATTACTTTATGGTACACGTTAAGGCTTTCACTCCGCATTAACTTTTATGAGCATGACAAAGGACAACGCTTGCTCTCTCCTCAGCTTTGCTTTTATCCGCTTTCAATTTCACACCCCTTGTGAACTCCGCTGAGATATTTATTTTCAAAGTTCCCAGTCCCCTTAAACCAGGGGTAGGGAACGTTGGCTCTCCAGATGTTTTTTGCCTACAACTCCCATCAGCCCCAGTCATTGGCCATGCTGGCTGGGGCTGATGGAAGTTGTAGGCAAAAAACATCTGGAGAGCCAATGTTCCCTATCCCTGCCTTAAACCTTTGTGGGACTTCCACATTAAACACAAACAGTCACACAAACAATCACACACACACATACACCCTCTGGAAGCCCAATGCTGTTTACATTCTTTAAAATGTTGATTGCTTGCACAGGAGAAGGAGGGAGTCAGGGTCAAATTAGTTAAGATGGAGGACAGACCGTTCTGTTTATGCTGGAAACACAGATGGACCGCATGTAAAGCAGTGGGTGGGAATCCTTTTCTCCCTTTCTCACAACACAAGAACTCATGGGCATTCAATGAAATTGCTGAGCAGTCAGGTTAAAACGGATAAAAGGAAGTACTTCTTCACCCAAAGGGTGATTAACATGTGAAATTCACTGCCACAGGAGGTGGGAGGGACGGTGGCTCAGTGGTAGAGCATCTGCTTGGGAAGCAGAAGGTCCCAGGTTCAATCCCTGGCATCTCCAAAAAAGGGTCCAGGCAAATAGGTGTGAAAACCTCAGCTTGAGACCCTGGAGAGCCGCTGCCAGTCTGAGAAGACAGTACTGACTTTGATGGACCAAGGGTCTGATTCAGTATAAGGCAGCTTCATATGTTCATATGTGGTGGCGGCTACAAGTATAGCCAGCTTCAAGAGGGGATTGGATAAACATATGGAGCAGAGGTCCATCAGTGGCTATTAGCCACAGTGTGAGTGTGTGTGTATATTTTGGCCACTGTGTGATACAGAGTGTTGCACTGGATGGGCCATTGGCCTGATCCAACATGGCTTCTCTTATGTTCTTAATCCAGTTTTGGTTTGGGGGTCATACAATCAGACCAATAAAGGGTCATACTGGCAACAGGAGATGAATCCTTTCTGTGTATGTTTCTAACGTCCCCATAATAATGTGTTTATTTAAAAAAAATGATCAGGGGTGGCACTGGTTGCCCAGGGATGTGGTGGGTTCTCCTTCCTTGAAAGTGGAGGGTACCCACTCTTGGTGGTTTTTAAGTGGAGGCTGGCTGCCTACCTGTCTGGGATGTTTTCGGTCATCCTGCCTGGCACAGGGCATTGGTGTGGATGGTCTGTAGGCCCCTTCCAACTTTTAATACTATGATTCCAGAACCTCTCTTCCTCAGTACTTTTATCCCAGCTAAAACAACTTCTGATGTTGGTACTCAATGCTCAAGAAAAGAGCTTGAAGGAATGAGGGAAGAGGGGTAGGCCAGATAGATGGCGAGGGTCTAACAGTCCACTACCACCTGGCCTATAAGCCTGTTCTGCTATTAAAATTGGATACCCTACCCAAGGGTCATTTAGTAGAAAAAGAGGTGCTAGAGCTCATTAGCACAATTCATTTGCACATATCATACACACCCTGGACATCACTGGAAGGTGTACTAAATTATATCCACTCAGCAGCTAACTTAAAATACTTCTCGAAGTATAATGGTCATAATAATACCTTACGCCCATCATACTTGTAAAATTACTTTCTCCTAGGTGGCCACAGTGGCAGGATGAAGACTTCCACCTATCTGCTTTATATGTTTTGGTTATTTTCCCATTTTTGGTGGGGGGAAAGTATTAGGTTTCCGGAGCACCGCTCCTGTGAGCTTCTGCCCAAAATGAGGTCTGATCCAGCCTCTAATGGCTGATCTAGTTTAAGTGAAAAGACCTGCCATAGGTTTTGCCCTTAACCAGGATGAGAAAGGCAAGTTCTCACTATAGCAGTCCCTGAGCAGGCTGCTTTAGCTCTACTGATTGCAAGCATGGCACTTCAATGTGGGACTATAAAACCAGTCAAGAGAGGCTGTTAGGCATGGGCACAACACATACTATAGATGCTAAGCCACCGACTTCTGCCTTGTCTGATTTCTGATATAGGTAAGGTTTAACTAGGGATTGCTTGTCTCAAAGATTATTCTCGAAGCCACAGAGCTCTGCTAGCCCTCAGCCACACAATCCATTGCTGAAAATGAGCAAATCTTCCACTTTGCATTTGCTGTTGGAAGTGACTTCCGGAACAATTATTCTGCTTTCCAAAAAGTTTGCACATTGTCAAATCTGGTTAACTTGTGTGATGCAATCCTACTTTAAAAGACTGGAATTAATGTGTGACGAAAATAAACGAAGTGCCAATTAACAAAGAAAAGTGAAATTAGCAAGGCGCACCGTTTTGAGTGGGCATCTCCCTCCACAGCAAACGTTTGGCTAACAAACTGAAACGGTTGCTTTGTTTCGGCTCCATCCTATGCAGAGTTAAGGCAAGAAATGGACAGAGGTGGCTTACCTTTGCCTTCTTCTGTTTAGCAGTATTGGTCTTCCTTGGTGGTCCATCATCCAAGTACTGACCATTGCCAACCCAGATGAGTTTGAGGCTAACTTGGGCTATTCAGACTGCTGCAAAGACATCCAACCAGTCTTCAGTTACCCCCTGTCCTCCTGGCAAAGGGAACTTTGACTCAAAAGTTTACACCGAAAAACCTTGTTGGTCTCTAAGTTTCTACTGGCCTCAAATCTAGATGTTCTACTGCAGACCAACGTGGCAATTCTTTCAAACAAACTCCACAGCTTGCATATGGTCAGTGTTCCGCCTGCCATTTTCCACTGTGTTTGGGATATTCTTCTGCCAAAAAGTACAAATGAGCCACCCACCACACATGCAAATTCAGGTGAGGTTATCATTGAATAGTCGGGGGTGGAATTCTAGCAGGAGCTCCTTTTATGAATGCCAACTCCGCTCCATCCAAAAGGCTCTTTTTTATAAGCTCTTGGAGGGTTGGCTACATCAGGGGTGCGTGGCCTAATAAGCAAAGGAGCTCCTGGTAGAATTCCACCCCTGAATGAGATCATCTTCATACCCATGTTGCTTCCAACAGAAAGATTAACTGTGCAATCCTAAACAGAGTTGCATCCTTCTAAGTCCACTGAGGTCATTGGGCTTAGAGTGGTATACCACCACTTAGGACTCTATTGAGTTTTGTACAGAGGCACACCATGAAGGGAATGTTTTCTCATGCTTTGTCTCCGTCCCTGATGTGTATATCCTGTATACACCATTTATGCCTCGTAGCTTTTATTGAAAGTGCCAGAATCTTAAGCTATTTCATCACTTCACATTTTGATTAATGTCAGTCGGGATTCTTTGCTAGCATTCAGGGTGAGGGTGAAATTGACAAATGCTCCATGTTTACCAAAGGAACACAGACCTTGACAGGCCTCTATATTTAAAGTAATGCCAGGAATTCAGTCCATAAAGAGAGAAAAGTGGACTTGGGTGTCCAAGAAAGTTTATGGGATTTTTAAATTATTCCTCCAAAAGTTTATCTTTTGATACAAGCGGCATTAAAAACCTCACATGACAAGAACAGAAAATCAGCTCTGCTTTCAGAGGATTTAAACATCTGACGGGCTCAGTGAGTTGAGTTTAATCCAGGCAAATCAGCTGCAAAGGTAAAAAAACAGGGGTGGCCAAACTTGCTTAATATAAGAGCCACATAGAATAAACATCAGATGTTTGAGAGCCACAAGGAAGGGAGAAAAGAAGACAAATAGATGGAGGGGAAGGAAAAGAGAGGGAATGGTGGAAAGCAAGCAACTTTAACTTTAAATGCATTTTCCAAGCTTTCAGCTGGCTTCGCTTGCCTAACTGATTTAAAGAGGAAAATGCCTTCTCCAAGTTGGCCGACCGGGCGGTGGAGGCTTCAAGAGCCACACAATGTGTGTGGAAAAGCCACATGTGGCTCCCAAGCCACTGTTTGGCCCCCCTGGTATAAAAGGATATGTCATTTTGAAAATAAATTAACTTCTCCATACCATAACAGGCTTCCAAAGTTGGGCCAGAGTAACCATACAGGCAGAAAAGAAGAAGAACTGCAGATTTATACCCTGCCCTTCTCTCTGAATCAGAGACTCAGAGCACCTTACAATCTCCCATATCTTCTCCCCCCACAACAGACACCCTGTGAGATGGGTGGGGCTGAGAGAGAGCTCTCACAGAAGCTGCCCTTTCAAGGACAACTCCTGCGAGAGCTATGGCTGACCCAAGGCCATTCCAGCAACTACAAGTGGAGGAGTGGGGGATCAAACCTGGTTCTCCCAGATAAGAGTCTGCGCACTTAACCACTACACAAAACTGGCTCTGAATACCTCAGCTGCCAAAATTCCAAGGGCATCCATCACTTCAGAAGCATCACGAGTCACTTTCATTATAACAAGCTCTTCATAGAAGTCCAATGCAGCTTGAAGTCAGTGTATACTATGCACCACCTTCTCCCTGCCTGCTCCAGTCATCTTCAGAGGCCCTGATTCAGCTGCCCTCATCATTTGAGGCTAAACAGCTGACAACCTGAGACAGGGCCTTCTAAGTCATGGCACCGAAACTCTGGATCTCCCACTCCAGAGAGACTCATTTGTCTTCCTCGGGGATTGTCTTCTGCCAGAGGGTGCAAACATTTTTGTTTTAATCAGGGTCTGATCCTGCCTCTTCCCTGTGGCTCATAGTGGCTTACAAGTCCAAATCAAAACTAAAAACAATACAATAAAATCCCATTAACAATTCCCCCAAACCACCTGCAGCTAAAACTCATTTGAAAGCCCTTGCAAATAAAAGAGGCTTACCGTGACTCCTAAAAACTTAAGCATGGCACCCCCTTAACCTCCTCAGGGAAACTGTTCCACAAAATGGGGGCCACTGCTGAAAAGGACCAGGATTTGGTCAATGCTAAGGGCACAACCTTAAGTGGACAGCCAGCCATAAGACAACAGATAGAGCAGGGGTGTCAAACATGCATCCCAGGGGCCGAATCAGGCCCCCAGAGGGCACCTATCAGGCCCCCAAGCAACTGGCTGTCATTTGCTTCCTATTCCCTTTCTCTTGCTCCCTTCTGCATCACAGCTTGCTCAATCTCACAGGATCTATAGAGTAAAACCTTTGTTTTCTCTATTGGCTGAGGCTCCTCCTTTGGGGAGGAAGGGGGGGAGGCAGAGCTTGCTTTGCCAGGCTCTCTCAATCACACAGCAGAGCTACTGAGCCAAGCCTCTCTTCCTTCTATTGGCTGAGGCTCCTTCCCCACCTGGTTCCCTGGAGTGGGAGGAGGGAAAGAGCCAGAGCTTCCTTTGCTCAGTTCCCTGGATCCCATGGGAGAAATACAAAGAAAGTACCTTTAAGACCTATGAGTGCTATTGTGTTAAGCATATTTTTTTTTAAAAAAATCTTTAATTGTGTTTGTCTGGGTCCTTTATAAAGTTTATATCTCTGCTACCTAAGCTTAAACAGGAAAACACATGGCTGGACAAGGTCTCATTTATGCCAGAGCCGACCCTTATAACAATGAGTTTGACACCCCTGAGGTAGAGGATTGTAAATGACACAGAGGAATATATGGAGAGAGACAGTCCTTCAGAGTATGTGACTTTTAGGCGATAAGAAGCTCTTGCCAACCTCCAGGTGGCATCTGGAGCTCTCCCACTATTACTATTGCTCTCCAGGTGACCAAGACGGCAGCTTTGGTAGGTGGACTATGGCATTATATCCAGCTAAGGTCCTTCCTCTCCCCAGGCTCCACCCCCAAAATTTCCAGGTATTTCCCAACTGAGAGCTGGCAAATCTAGGCTCTACAAGTTATACAGCAACTTGAATGGAACTCAGAAGCTGTTTTCAAATTAGGCAAGATGTGTTCTTGTTGGCTAACCCTGACATTATTGGGCTACTACATTCTGAATGGGTTGCAGTTTGCGGATTGCCTTCAAGGGCAGTCCCATGAAGAGCATTTTACAGTAGTCAAACCTGTAGGTTGTAGAAGCATAGATTAGGAAGCCAGGTCAGCTGAGTCAAAGACAGAAGGCGCTCCTGGCCACTGCACCAATCTGCTTTTTCAAACAGCAAGGCTGGATTTATGAGCTCCCAAAGCTCTTAACCTGTTCTATGAATGCCAACTCCGCTCCATCCAAAACAAGTAGCTGCTGTCCCTCCAACACATCAGCCTTCCCAGCCAGCATTATCTCTGTCTTGCCTGGATTTAGCTTCACCTTGTCCTACTTGTGTTCTTACATACAGAACATGAGTAGAGAGGAGGAAGGAAGTACACACGTGTTCTGCTTCCTGTTCTGCTACATCTCTGCCGTCCTTGAAGTACAATTATTGCATCTCACCCACCTGGCAGATATATTGACAGCTTGCTTTAGTGGTTAAATGCAAGGATTCTTATCTGGGAGACCCAGGTTTGATTCCCCACTCCTTCACATGCACTTGCTGATGTGACCTTGAGTCAGTCACAAGTCCTTACAGAGCTGTTCTGCTCAAAGAGCAGTTCTGGGAGAGCTCTCTCAGCTCCACCTACCTCACAGGGTGTCTGTTGCCGAGAGGGAAATGAGATTGTAAGCAGCTCTGAGACTCCTTTGGGTAGTAAAGGGCAGGGTATAAATCCAATCTCCTCCTCCTTTTCTTCTTCTCATGCAAAAAAAATTAAATCTTATTTAAAATGGGACACGAAAGTGGAAGAACAGGAAATTCAAGGCACTCCCAGGTCTCCCTGAATTGATGTTGCAGCCAACAAACTGGCTCTCAGATTGGGGGAAGCACTGCTTACTGCTCCCAGGAAGACATAAAATCATCAGCCATACTTGTTTGGAAGCAAGCTTTCAGATCCCAACAAAAAACCAAGAAAGAACATGGAAGCCAGTGTGAACAGTCAGGGGCGTAGCTAGGGCTTTCGGGGCCCGGGGCCCAAGATTTATGTGGGCCCCCCTACGCGTGTGCACGCCGCCGGAAACAGGAAGTGACGTCACTTCCGGTGACGGCATGCCACCGCCGGAAACAGGAAGTGACATCACTTCCTGTGACATCATCCCCCCGCGCCACCTGCCGGAAACGGGAAGTGACATCACTTCCTGTGACATCATTCCCCCCCGCGCCACCTGCCGGAAGCAGGAAGTGACATCACTTCCTGTGGCATCACTTCCCCCAAATGACATCATTTCCCCCAAATGCCACTGCCAGAAACAGGAAGTGACTTCACAGCACTTCCTGTGACGTCCCCAAAAATCCCCCAAATATCACCGCCGGAAACAATTTTGTTCTCAAATCCTGTATATACTTCATCAGTATATGGGATAAGGCACTTTCTCAACTGTGCTGCATAATGGACCCAGGGGGGCGGCGCAGCGACCCACCGAAGCAGCCTGTCACTAATAACACAGGTCAAGATGCAGGACAGGAACCCGGAAGTGACCGACAGGCTGCTTCAGCGGGCCGCTGCGCCGCCCCCCTGGGTCCCACAACGATGGGACTGATGCCACAGGGACGGGCTCGAAACACTCTATAACCCCTCAAAAGAACAGCAGTCTAGCTCGCTTCCCCCGAGCCCTGCCGCCATAAGCCTCAAGGGGGCTCATTTTGCGGCATCTCCCGGCAGGAGGGTGGCACCCGCACGGGACACATATCAAATGAAAGAGGGGGCGCAGGGCTATCAGAAACAGCCAGCGGAGGGAGTCGGGAGCCCACCCCACTGGGGGATCCACACCCCGAAAGTGATGAAGGTGGCGCAGATAGAGCCAACAGAGCAAACAGGACAAAATAAATAGGCTGCATTATGCAGCACAGTTGAGAAAGTGCCTTATCCCATATACTGATGAAGTAAATACAGGATCTGAGATCAAAATTGCACCAGAAGACACAAACACAAAGCTCCCTTACACTGAATCAGTGCTTGGGTCCACCAAAGTCAGTATTGTCTACTCCAGGGGTGGCCAGAGTTGCTTAACAAAAGAGCAACACAGAATAAAGGTCAGATGTTTGAGAGCCGCAAGACATGAACATCGGATATTTGAGAGCCCCGGACGGAAGGAAGGAAGGAAGGAAGGAAGGGAGGGAGGGTGGAAGGAGGGAGGGAGGGAAGGAAGGGAGGAGGGAGGGAGGGAGGGAAGGAAGAAAGGAAGGAGGGAGGGAAGGAAGGGAGGAGGGAAGGAGGGAAGGAGGGAAGGAAGGAAGGAGGGAAGGAGGGAGGGAGGAAGGAAGAAAGGAATGAGGGAGGGAAGGAAGGGAGGAGGGAGGGAAGGAAGGAAGGAAGGAAGGAAGGAAGGAAGGAAGGAGGGAGGGAGGGAGGAAGGAAGGAAGGAGGGAGGGAAGGAGGGAAGGAAGGAAGAAAGGAAGGAAGGAGGGAGGGAAGGAAGGAAGGAGGGAGGGAAGGGAGGAGGGAGGGAGGGAAGGAGGGAGGAAGGAAGAAAGGAAGGGGGAGGGAGGAAGGAGGGAGGGAGGGAAGGAAGGGAGGAGGGAGGGAGGGAAGGAGGGAAGGAAGGAAGAAAGGAAGGAAGGAGGGAGGGAGGGAAGGAAGGGAGGAGGGAGGGAGGGAAGGAAGGGAGGAGGGAGGGAGGGAAGGAGGGAGGAAGGAAGAAAGGAAGGGGGGAGGGAGGGAGGAAGGAGGGAGGGAGGGAAGGAAGGGAGGAGGGAGGGAGGGAAGGAGGGAAGGAAGGAAGGAAGAAAGGAAGGAAGGAGGGAGGGAGGGAAGGAAGGGAGGAGGGAGGGAGGGAAGGAAGGAAGAAAGGAAGGAGGGAGGAGGGAAGGAAGAAAGGAAGGAAGGAGGGAGGGAAGGAAGGAAGGCTGCCCCCTCCCGCCAGCCGCCCCCCCCCCGCTTTCGGCCCCCTCCCTCCCTGCCTGCCCTCCTTACCTGCTTCCAGGGCGGCGGAGAGGCCGGCGGCGGCGAGGCCGCTGGAGGGCCTCCAGCGACCAGCGCCGGCTTCTCCGACGCCCTCCCCGGCCTCCGCCTGCACTGGAGGCCCGCGCGCGGGGCCCTGCGGCGGTCGCGGAGCCGGGGAAGCGTCGGAGAGGCCGGCACTGGTCGCTGGAGGGCCTCCAGCGGCCTCGCCGCCGCTTCTCTGGCCTCCGCCACCGCTGCCGGGCCCCGCGCGCGGGCGGGGAAGGCAGCGAGTGCAGCCGGCTTCTGAGGGGCCCCTTGGCATTGCCAAGGGGCCCCCCAGAGCTGGGGCGACCCGCCCTCCCCTCCTTACGCCACTGTGAACAGTGTTAGGCTAGGATCCAGAGGACCAAGATTTGAATCCCCACTCTGCCAGGGAAGCTTGCTGGGCCAGTCATGCATTCTAAGGGTCAAACCAGATGGCACAATGGTCACAATCCCTCTTGAGTCCCAGTGAAAAAAGGAGACTATAAGTAAATTAAAGGTCCATCCATAGCTATTAGCCAGAAGGTACAGGGGGAACTCTCTGTCTGGGGCAGTGATGCTCTGAATTCTTGGTGCTTGGGGGACAACTGTGGGAGGACTTCTAGTGTCCTGGTCCCACTAGTGGACCTCCTGATAGCATCTGTTTGTTTGTTTTTTGCCACTGTGTGACACAAATGTTGGACTGGATGTGCAACTGGCCTGATCCAAAATGGCTTATCTTATGTTCTTAAATAAAGTAAATAAATGTTGCCAGGTGCTTTGAGCATCACTGGGAAGAAAAAGAGGATATAAAGATCTCACATAAATGAAACAAAATCACAAGGTCACACCAACCTACCTTGTTTATGTGATGTGGATAGGGGTGGAATTCTAGCAGGAGTGTCTTTGCATATTAGGCCACACACCCCTGATGTAGCCAATCCTCCAAGAGCTTACAAGGCACTTTTTTGTAAGCTCTTGGAGGACTGGCTACATCAAGGGTGTGTGGCCTAATATGCAAAGGAGCTGCTGCTAGAAATCCACCCCTGGATGTGGAAGATGTATGGAGTTTAAACATGTAAAATGGAACTGGTCAGAGGAAAAGCATTCTGTGCCAGGTTTCTCTGGCTTTGACAACTACCCTTCAATTCCAGCTCAGATTTCTTATTGTTGTGAACCAACTTTTTGCTCTCTAAATTTCACTTGACCTTTGTGAAGGAATGGGCTCACAAGCCCTTTCCTGTTCCTTCAGACTGGACCTCCAGGAAGCCGGAAGAACCCTGCAGCCTCCCCAATGAGTCTCCACTTGGTGACATGCCCCTTCCTTTAGCTCCCCAAGGGTGTCAATGTAAGCACCAGCTGTCACCAATGACTCTTAGGGTGTGTCTCCTGCCAGACAGAGTCATACGTCCAACACTCCATCCCCATGCTGCCATTTAGAGGCCCTACCAAGTTGCAGCATCTACCGCTATATTTCTATGAGCATGTGTGAAGGAGACCTATTGGAACTGTGTACTTTAGAGCTATCGTGTTTCAGGAATGGTGAGCTACTGTCCATCCCTGCTACTGTACTTCAGATAGCTGGACATATGGAGCATTTACAGTGATGAGACTTAGAGAGCTCAAAATATAAGAGAGCTTAATAAAGGAACAAATACTACACATGTTCTGTTAAAAGTTTTCGGGCTTAGCAAGGGAACAAAGAAAACACACTGTCCTCTTTCCCTTCTCTTGGTACTTCCTAAATGGTGCTTCATCTAGGACAGGCTTAAAGTTGTGATAAGTCAGAGTTCATCATTACCTTGGATCTCCAGGTTGGGACCTCTCTCCATTGTCCTCTCCCTCGGGGACAAGATGGAGTCCCTAGGGGAAACCTTAGTCCACCATGACGGTGCTGATCTCAAGAGCTGCCCCAAATGGAACAGTCCTTTCTTCTTTCAGTCCATAATTAGAATAGTTTTTCTTTTTTCCCCCCAAGCCCCTTCCTGTCTTTTCCTCCCAAGTCCCTTCCTGTCCCAAAGGAAGAGTTTTTCTCATTTTAGTCTTCCCAGCTTTATGGTTCTAGGTGTAAATTACTGGCAGGGAATGAAGTAACAAGCTATTAGTGTAACTGAGAGCTCTTGTGCTCTGGGGCTGGGAGGTTTCTCTTTTTTTCAGCCATAAATCAGGCAGCAGGGCTCCTGTCCATGGACTGAGAATATTCACAATAATTGAAACATTTGGGTGAATTCTTGGATGAATCTGATTTATTCTTTTAGCGATACCTCCACCAAAATCCTCAGGCCCATTATCTGTGGTAACATGAATGGACCATGAGTAAGGCGGTATTTCCAAAACATTACTAAATAATGCCTTTCCAGTTAAGAGAGAAATTACAGTTTTCGATGGCTAGTACAGTAGAACCTGGCTAATTCATACTAATGACTGGAATGCTCATTATCAATTATTGAATTCCTTGAGTAACAGCAAACAAAGCAAGGCTAATGCATCACAAAATACACATTGTTCATATAGCCTGACAGCTGATGCTTCAATTACAGCACACACCATCCACTCTAAAGTGTCCTGCCATTTCCTTTGTAGCAACAGATATTGAGCGGTATTGAGTTAGCAACAGAGCTGCACTCCAACTGATATTACCTCTTTGTTCAGAAGCAGGTTAACTTGGCCTAAAGTTTCCAAGCCGAACCTTGATCTGCTGGGCTCGAACTCTGGTTGTGAGCAGAGCTTGGACTGCAGTACTGCAGCTTATCACTCTGCACCACAGGGCTTGCATAGGAACAAGCCCTCTTAATTCTGAAGCTCTTCACTTCCCTTACACATGGACCTGAAGCTGATGGCTTCCTAGTTTACAGATAGCTTCGCTCTAACCAGCATTATCTATGGCCTCCAAATTTCAGCATTGTAAGAAATGGGGGTTGTTTCTTGCCCACAAACTAGGATTCAAAGCCAGACTTCAGACTCATTCACACCACAAAGAAATTACAGTTATGTTTGTGATGTCTGCATGAAGTATTTCTGGCACCTCCAGGAATTCACACACATCTCTACAGGGTTAGATTGAACAAGTCCTCCAAATACCCGATACTTTTCTCCAGCTTCCCCAGCTGGGCAAGGAGCTATCAGAGGATAAAAATAAACACATCTGTCATCTTCCTGTCCTTGGCAAATAGACCTAGATGGGTACTGACAATGGAGGATGACAGAGAAACTACTATTTTGGGGGGCCCAATAGAAGAGGTCCAAATAAGCAAATTAAGCTCAGTAGAAGCAAAGTCTTTATTCAGTTGACTATGGTCAAGAAAAGTATCTATATCACCCTGACCTGGATAGTGCAGGCAAGTCTGATCTTGTCAGATCTCAGAAGCAAAGCAGGGTCAAACTCGGGCAAGTAGTTGGATGGGAGACCTCCAAGGAATACCAGGCCAGGAGGCAGAGGCAGGCTATCAAAAGTCACTTCTCTGAATGTCCTGCAGATCCCAGTAGGAGTTGGCATGACTTGCAGGCATAGGCACACACATGCACACATGGAATTCACTGCCACAGGAGGCGGTGGCTATAAGCATAGAAAGCTTCAGGAGGGGATTGGATAAGCCTATGGGGTCAGCCATAGCTCTGGCAGAGGTTGTGCTTGAAAGGGCAGCTGCTGTGAGAGTCCTCTCAGCCCCACCCACCTCACAGGGTGTCTGTTGTGGGGAGGGAGATAAAGGAGATTGTGAGCTGCTCTGAGACTCTTGAGTGGAGGGCGGGATATAAATCCAATGTCGCCGTTGTCTTCTTCCAGGTGCAAACACAAACACACAAAATACAAAAATAACAAAAGAAAGGAAAGAAAAGAAAAAAAGAAAACCTCTGAATATGGAGGTTCTCCTTACTAATGGTGGACATTTAATGGGAGTGTCAATGATCAGCTTAACAAGGGTTTGCGGTGGGGGGAGGACATGAGGCTAGGAATACATCCAGAGGTGTGGAGCAGATCAGTGGCTTTTTGCCTGGAAGCCGGATAGCAGGCAGGTGGTGAACGCCTTCTGATTTGCTTCGGTTTGCTCTTTTCCCCATGTAATTGTTTTTCCCCCTAATTAACACTCCTCTGATTAAATATAATTGAGAACGAACTGTTGTGCAATTGAGGAATGGAGCTAAAGAAAACTGCCTCAATCAGTATCTGGAGAGGCTGCGTATGCCTTTTCTCAGTAAAATAAATGAATATGTTGTTTCAGGGGTTCCTGCTCTCTGGGGAGGCACCGTTCCAGCATTCAGTCTCCTCTTGCAACGCGCAGGGCTCTGTGACAGGGGCGATCTCTGTGGCACTGCTGAGTGCAATTGACAGGTGGGCGAAGGATGGAGAGGCGCTTGCTTCCACTTTGGAGTGACTAGAGCAGGGGTGGCCAAACTTGTTAACATAGAACAAACATCAGATGTCTGAGAGCCACAGGACATGAACATCAGATGTTTGAGAGCCACGAAGGAGAGAGGGAGGGGGTTAGTTTATTAAATTTATACCCCGCCCTCCCCATCAAGGCAGGCTCAGGGCGGCTTACAACATTAGTCATATTAACAATAAAAGGCTAACACATTGGTACCTAATAATAATAAAATCAATCAATTAATAAAAACAATTGAAAACGGCAGGTGCCGTTTTGGCGCTATTCGGTTATGATGACATCAGTATTTCCTGGATTCCTCCTGCTGTTATAGGTCTCAAAAGTCAGGGAGGGAGAAAGGAAGGAAGGAAGGAAGGAAGGAAGGAAGGAAGGAAGGAAGGAAGGAAGGAAGGAAGGAAGGAAGGAAGGAAGGAAGGAAGGAAGGAAGGAAGGAAGGAAGGAAGGAAGGAAGGAAGGAAGGAAGGAAAATAAATGGCAGGAGGGACAGGTGGAAAGAAAGCAACTTAAACTTTAAATGCATTCTCCAAGCTGCTTGCTGGCTTGGCTTGGAGAAGTGATTTAAAGAGACAAATGCCTTCTCCAAGCCGGCTGACAGGGCACTGGAGGCTTCTGGAGCCACACAATTTGTGTGAAAGAGCCACATGTGGCTCCTGAGCTGCAGTTTAGCCACCCCTGGAGTACAGCTTGACCCCTGATGCCCAGAGTGGCACATGTCAGTGCATGCTGGGATTGGAAAGCAGAGGATGTCACCAGGACTTGGGGCAACCAAAGGTCTGCTTGGATTGTACCACATCAAACTGCACAGGGGGCATAGGGGGAATGGCAGGTCTGAATGCTCTCCCATGTAAATGATTTTTTGCATACAGTAAACCGGCAGCCCTTCTCCCTGCCCTACTTGTTTTCTATATATATGAAGAGCAAGAATTGAGTCCAGTAGCACCTTAAAGACCAACATGATTTCCAGGGCATAAGTTTTCAAATGTCAAACAGCCCTTCATTAGATAACCAACAAAGGGAGCTCTAACTCTCAAAAACTTGTGTGCATGTGTGTGTAAAGCACTGTCAAGTCACATCCAACTTACAGCAAACTATGAATTGATCACCTCACAAATGTCCTATTGTTAACAGCGGGGCTCACTTTGTAGGATGAACTCCTTTGCATATTAGGCCACACACCCCCTGATGAAGCCAATCCTCCTGGAGCTTGTGGTAGGCCCTGTAAGAAGAGCCCTGTAAGCTCTTGGAGGATTGGCAACATCGGGGGGGGGGGTGGCCTAATATGCAAAGGAGCTCCTGCTACAAAGTGAGCCCTGGTTAACAGCCTTGCTCAGGTCTTGCAAGAAGAGGGCCGTGGCTTCCTTGACTGAGGCTTCCTTCATTGAGTCAACCCATCTCATGTTGGATTTTCCTCTTTTCCTACTCCTCTGGAAGTTTATACCCCTGTTGGTTTTAAAGGCGCTACTGGACTTGAATCTTGTGTTTCAACTGCAGATCGACACAGCTATTCTGTTGAAGATATATATATATATATAACTAAGCAGGGCTTTTTTTTGTAGCAGGAACTCCTTTGCATATTAGGCCACACACCCCTGATGTAGCCAATCCTCCCGGAGCTTACAGTAGGCCCTCTTGGAGGATTGGCTACATCGGGCTGTGTGGCCTAATATGCAAATTCCTTCTACAAAAAAAGCCCTGTGACTAAGTATTCAGACATATAGACCTTCCACCCATCTACAGGCTTCATACTGACCAGGAAGAGACACCATGTATTGAGGCTGACTGTGTAGCTGGGCTCTAGATACAGAACTACCTATCTGCTCATTAAAGAAATCCATGTGTGTCTCTGTCCTCACTCAACATTCTAACCACTATACTGCATTTGACAGCAGATGTTTTGATACATATACATCTAAAATGCTTACCATTTTGATAGCACTTGCAGTGCTCAAAGTGATTGGCAGATATGTGACTGGGACTTCTGGATAGTCAGTTTGGTGTAGTGGTTAAGTGTGTGGACTCTTATCTAGGAGAATCGGGTACGATTCCCCACTCCTCCACTTATAGCTGCTGGAATGGCCCTGGGTCAGCCACAGCTCTGACAGAGGTTGTCCTTGAAAGGGCAGCTGCTGTGAGAGCCCTCTCAGTCCCACCCACCCCACAGGGTGTCTGTTGTGGGAGGAGAAGATATAGGAGATTGTAAGCTGCTCTGAGTCTCTGATTCAGAGAGATGGGCAGGGTTTAAATCTGCAGTCGTCTTCTTCTTCCGAATTAGTGTGCATTCTTCTCTGCTATGCTATGCCAGTTCCCAAACCCCCTCTGGAAGAGCATTTGGCGCTGGATCATGTTTATGCTTGGGTATTTCCAGTTATTCTTGCCAAAAGGGAGCGCGCAGGTTCATACTGTTTGCCTAACTGTTCACTTCCACTCAACGTCTTTGAACAATACCACAGCCTGTGTTCCAAAACTGGGAAACTGGTGTCTCTGTTGAACATAAGATTCATCGGAACCACAATGCAGGAAATGAAGCCAAGAAAGGTTACTCCCCTCTCTCCATGGATTTCTGGCTTGCTTTTTAGCAAATGCTCACAAGGAAAGGAACGTAGAAAAGTATGACTTATAATAAAACGATAACATCATATTTACCCAAAGAATGACACAGAGAGATAAAGAACTAAAAGCACAGCCAGCATCTCCCAGGTGTGCTAATTACCAGAGACCTGGGTGGTGAAAGCCAGCCCAAGGGCTCTTGTAAAAGTATTGGGCGCCCAGTTCCAGAGAAGCTGGTTGTGTAGACAGAAACCCAATGGTGAGAAATCCTGTTTGGAGGTGGCCTCCAGCCAAATATCAGGTGGGACCACCAGGAGTGGCAGATCTTAATAGGGTGATATGTATTACATTCCTTCACATACCCTGGGCCAAGACCATAAAGGGCTTTACAGATAAGAACCACCACTTGTGCGTAGTTTGGGAATCTACTGGTAAGCATCCAAGACAAGTGCTCTATGTTCCCTGCAGGCAACACAGAAATTAATCTTGTTGTCGCATCCTAGAGCAACGGCAGCTTCAGATCATGTGCTGCGTTGCTTGACGCCTAGGCTGGCTTAGGAGAAGGTCCTTGTCAGTGTCTCCTCACACAGGCCTCTAGAGCACATGACTTTGTTCTTCAACAGATCTATGTATGGTAGTGGTGGAAAGTGCCTTCAAGCTGCAGGGGTTTTCATGGCAAGAGAGGAAGAGAAATGGATTGCCATTAATTGCCTCCATGTAGCAACCCTGGACTTCTTGGGTGGTCTCCCATCCAAATACGAACCAGGGCTGACCCTGCTTTGCTTCTGAGATCTGATGAGATCAGGCTAGCCTAGGCTATCCAGGTCAGGGCCTATGTAAGTACAAGTCCCTTAAAGGTGATTAACACATGGAATTCACTGCCACTGCCTTCAAAACTTTTTGTAGTTACCGAAAAAAGTCAGTGGTGACTAAGGTTTACAAGACTATGCATGGGACAGAGAAGGCAGAGAAAGAATGATTTTTCTCCCTTTCTCACAATACAAGAATTCATGGACACTCAATGAAATTGCTGAGCAGTCAGGATAGAATGGATAAAAGGAGATATTTCTTCACCCAAAGGGTGAGTAACATATGGAATTCACTGCCACAGGTGGCAGCTATGAGCATAGACAGTTTCAAGAGGGAATTGGATAAACATATGGAGCAGAGGTCCATCAGTGGCTATTAGCCCCAGTGCCCCTGGGGCAGTGATGTTCTGTATTCTTGGTACTTGGTGGCAGGGCAACAGTGGGAAGGCTTCTAGTGTCCTGACCCCACTGATGGACCTCCTGATGGCACCTGGTTTTTTTGGCCACTGTGTGACACAGAGTGTTGGACTGGATGGGCCAGTGACCTGATCCAACATGGCCTTTCTGGTTTTAAACAATTTATTAATAACATATGGTTACAATATCTGTTTATGTCATTACTATCCCTAACCCATATGATATTTTCTAATCCCCCCTCCCTCCGTTACTAGACTCCCGCCGAAGTTATATACTTGATTTCACTTATAATGGTACCCTTAACCAATCAAAGTTCAATTTCTCCCTTTTCTTATACTCATTATTAAAAAAATGTCCAATGTCCTTTTAAGTTCCACTCTTTTTCTATATATCCTCTAAATTTCTTCCACTCCTTTTTAAACACTTCCAAATCATAGTCTCTTAGAGTTCTTGTTAGTTTATCCATCTCACTCCATGATAAAACTTTCACGATCCAGTCCCATTTCTCTGGTATTTTTTCTTGCTTCCATAACTGCACATACAATGTCCTAGCAGCTGAGAGCAAGTACCAGATTAGAGTTCTATCTTCTTTTGAAAATTTTTCCATTTGTAGTCCCAACAGAAAAGTCTCTGCCACTTTCTTAAAATCATATCCCAAAATTTTAGATATTTCTTGTTGTATCATCTGCCAAAGCTTTTTCGCTTTTCCACAAGTCCACAACATATGATAAAAAGAACCTTCATGTTTCTTACATTTCCAACATGGCCTTTCTTATGTTCTTAGGTAAGTCACTGTTTTACCTGGCTCAGCCCGTTGGACCCTGAAACACAAGCTTCAAGGATGGGCCTGGTACAAGCTAGTTAATGGGTCCTGCTGACTCTCCCAAGTAAAGAGATCTGGACTGGGGTTCTTTAGTACAACAGGGGTAATTCTCACAAGGCAAGTTCAGTTGTTCTATGTTGCCTTACTGCCTGCAAGGTACCCTTCCCACTGTTGATGATGGAGTGTGTGTGTGTGGGGGGGAGGGAGATCCACACTTTCTACAGTGGCACCTTTGCCTTCCCTGTCTAATGTTTCTGCCAGTTTTTTTTTCCTGGATTGGTGCTGGAACGGGGTGGTTCCCACATCAAGAACACTGACATTGCAATCCTATGGTGAGCTGTTTCGGTGTAAATCCATTGAAGTAACTCTCTATATGATTGCAGTGAGAGTCACTCAAAGCCAGCCTGTACTACAATCAGGCTGGAAGGACCATGCTTACTTCTGTTGATCTGGGCTGCCCCCCCCCCCACCCCCAGAAGAGTCTAATAGGGAGACTGCTAGTACATGCACTGCAGTGGTCACCTCTTCTTGCTCCAGGAATGGGAGTAGTTGGCAAATCAGTCCAAGCTGATAAAAGCATGCAGAGTTGGTTTACATTACCGGAGGTCAGTGGACAAAGTTAAGGAAGCTTGGAGGCTATTTAAAACTACAATCCTAGAAGCTCAGATAAAATATATATCACAAGTTAGGAAAGGCACAAACAGGTATAAGAAAATGCCTGCATGGTTAACAAACAAAGTAATGGAAGCTGTAAAAGGTAAGAAGGACTCCTTTAAGCGGTGGAAAACCAGTCTAAGGGTGCGTTCACACTACACTAAATGATGCGTTTTGCAACTAGATTCTTACTGTGTAAGAACAGCAAAAATCCAGTTGCGTTATTTAGAGAAGTGTGAATGCACCCTAAGTGAGATTAATAAAAGGGAACACAGGCTGTGGCAAATCAAATGCAAGACTGTGATCAGGCAGGCAAAAAGGGACTATGAGGAGCATATCATAAAAAACAAAGACCAACAATAAAAATTTCTTCAAATATATTAGAAGCAGGAAACCAGCCAGGGAGGCAGTGGGGCCCTTGGATGACCAAGGGGTAAAAGGATTATTGAAGGAGGAGAGGGAAATGGCTGAGAAGCTGAATGCATTTTTTGCCTCTGTCTTCACTGTGGAAGATGAGAAGTGTTTGCCTGCTCCAGAACCACTAATTTTGGAAGGGGTGTTGAAAGATCTGAGTCAGATTGAGGTGACAAAAGAGGAGGTCCTACAACTGATAGATGAATTAAAAACTAATAAGTCACCAGGTCCGGATGGCATACATCCAAGAGTTCTGAAAGAACTCAAAGTTGAACTTGTGGATCTTCTGACAAAAATCTGTAATCTTTCATTGAAATTTTCCTCCATTCCTGAGGACTGGAAGGTAGCAAATGTCACCCCCATCTTTAAAAAGGGTTCCAGAGGGAAATTACAGGCCAGTCAGTCTGACTTCAATACTGCAGTGGAGAACGGTGGCATATGAGCAATGTGGCCAAGTGCAAAGTAATGCACATCGGGGCCAAGAATCCCAGCTACAAATACAAGTTGATGGGGTGTGAACTGGCAGAGACTGACCAAGAGAGAGATCTTGGGGTCGTGGTAGATAACTCACTGAAAATGTCAAGACAGTGTGCGATTGCAATAAAAAAGGCCAACGCCATGCTGGGAATTATTAGGAAGGGAATTGATAACAAATCAGCCAGTATCATAATGCCCCTGTATAAATCGATGGTGCGGTCTCATTTGGAGTACTGTGTGCAGTTCTGGTCGCCGCACCTCAAAAAGGATATTATAGCACTGGAGAAAGTCCAGAGAAGGGCAACTAGAATGATTAAAGGGTTGGAATACTTTCCCTATGAAGAAAGGTTGAAACGCTTGGGGCTCTTTAGCTTGGAGAAACGTTGCCTGTGGGGTGATATGATAGAGGTTTACAAGTTGATGCATGGGACGGAGAAAGTAGAGAAAGAAGTACTTTTCTCCCTTTCTCACAATACAAGAACTCATGGGCATTCGATGAAATTGCTGAGCAGTCAGGTTAAAATGGATAAAAGGAAGTACGTACTTCTTCACCCAAAGGGTGATTAACATGTGGAATTCACTGCCACAGGAGATGGGGGCAGCTACAAGCATAGCTTTAAGAGGGGATTGGATAAAAATATGGAGCAGAGGTCCATCAGTGGCTATTAGCCACAGTGTGTATATATATAATTATTTTTTTGGGCCACTGTGTGACGCAGAGTGTTGGACTGGATGGGCCATTGGCCTGATCCAACATGGTTTCCTCTTATGTTCTTAAAGTTTCAGCCCTCTGGTGTTTCATCTTTGACCTTCAGGGCAATGGCAGAGTGAGTCAAGACATTTATTTTACTGCCTTTTGGAAGAACTTTGTGCTGGATTGTATATGTAGAGAGCATGGGTGTCGTTCCTCCTACCTGTCTTTGACAGCATAATGACAGGAGCAACATGCAAAGTCAAATAAACACAGGAAGCTGACTCATACTGAATGAGACCATCAGTCCATCAGGATCAGTATTGTCTACTCAGATTAGCAGTGGGTCTCAGGTGGTGCCAGGCCATTTTGACTGGAGATGCTGGGGACTGAACCTGGGACCTTCTGCATACTAGGCAGAAGCTCTAGCACTGAGCCACTGGACCCTTCTCAAATTGTAGGAATTCTTCCCTGGCTCTGACCCTTGGCTTGCTTGTCACCATGATGTACCTCCTGGTGTTTCCTGTCTCTCGTTCTCTTCATCTGTTGTCCAGACTCCTATCCGTGATCCAATGAGGTCAACTCTGCTCCTCCTTTTCCTGTTGTGCGACTCTGATGTCATGTGACTTCCTGTTACATGCTTGCAGCTGAGTGGATCCCAGGTCTTAAAAAGTTTCCCAAAGAATATTTACAGTGTAAGCTAATGCCTGTCTACTCAAAAGTAAGCCCCATTGTGTTCAATGGGGCTTGCTTCCAGGAAAGAGCATAAAGGATCGATGCCAGTATCTCCTTTCATGCATCATGTTTCTTGACTTTGATGAGTCTGGGTTAAATAGCTTTAAAAAGAGAATTAAAGAAATTCATAGAGGGCAAGTGTTAGCCCCAGTGGCTAACAAGAACCTCCCTGATCAAAGGCAGTATACCACTTAACACAAACTTCTGGGAAAGCAGAAGGAAGGGGAAGATGCTGCCTTCATGCCTTTTGGTGGCTGAATACTCCAAATAATAAGATGATGGAGAAAATGGACCTTTGGTCTAACCTTGCAGGGCTCTTCTTATGTTGGAAAAATTGATTTTTTCAAATATTTGGGATGTGTGTAAGTTAGAAATCTAAATTAATAAATATTGCTTTAGAAGAAGAAAAGGAGGAGGAGAGGAGGAGGAGATTGGATTTATACCCCACTCTTTCACTAGCCAAAGGAGTCTCAGAGCAGTTTACAAATTTCCTTTCCCTTCGCCTCCCTACAACAGACACTGTGGGGTAGGTGGGGCTGAGGGAGCTCTCCCACAACTGCCCTGGAGCTCTGAGAGAACTTGTGGCTGACCCAAGATCACATCAGCAGGTGTATGTAGAGGAGTGGGGAATCAAACCCGGTTCTCCTAAACTGGCTCTCAGTACCAGATTTTGCACACACACCCCCAGCTCCAGATTTTGGGGGGCCCTCGGCATCAGATCCTCTGCAACTCTAACCCAGTGGTACTCATTTGGCAGGTCGCAGAGAGATACTTTCACGGTTACCATCAAGCAAAAGAACCAAGTGTACTTACATCCCTAGCATGCCTTCCCAGCACTGCTCAATAAAAATCTGCAAGGTTTACATTTTCCCAAAATGGTAGGGGCAGCTGCCTCGATAAACTCTCAGGCACTAGAAACATTTCTTTCCAAAAAGAGGAAGTGAGATTGCCATGACAGAACAAAGCTGACTGATTATGGTCCTCAGAACCTTATTAGAGACCTACAATTTGACCTGACCACTCCCTCCCCAACTCCATCCATCATGACTAAGAGGCATCTAGGTATGTTTGTTCCTTCTAATCCTCTAATTGCTTTGCCTGGGTAAGCCCCAGAGATGTTATCAGGCCTTCCATGAGATTCACCAGCCTTCCCTTTTTATGAGAAGTGACTCTTTTTATCCTGGGTACCTCTGCCAGTGCCAAGAAGAAAAGGCACACCTTGCCTTTAAGCAACGTTGAATCCAACTTTGCTTCCCATTCTTGACTCATCGCTGAACTAGAAGAAAGAACAAAGCGCTTGGAGAGGGCAAGGAAGCGGGGGGAGGGGGAGTCGGAGTGGGGAGGAAGACAACGTTGGATTAAGTCATTTCTGGAATGGAATCGTTTCTAAAATGTTAACAACAAACTGGGTGTTGGCTCCCATTACGCTGCATGCGACCGCTGGGTGAACACCCTGTACTTGCAGAGTTAAGGCGGTTGGGCCCTCTCACGAGGAGCAGCAGAGCGGACTTGCTGCTGCATGCGGCTGCAGCCTACCGAAGGGCATTCTGAAATTCCCTTCTGGAAAAGGAAGGAGCTTTTTGGAGAGATGCCTCCCTCTTTTGAAACACAAGAAGCCTTTAAGGCTGTCAGGTGAGATGATCTGCCCGGCGGCTTTTGAAAGGACTGAACGCCAGATGCAAAAACAAATTCAATGAAGGCCGCAGAGGGATATAACATCATCGTCTTTTTACAAGATGCAGATGAGGACAAGGTATGATCCATGCAGGGCTGGCTCCAGATTTTGAGGGACCCTCGACGTCAGTGATCACCACTGAGCAGGGCCGTCCCTAGACTGTCTGGCACCTAGACAAGGCTAACTTCTGGCACTCCTGCCCCTGTACAACATCCTTGAGTCACATGGGGAGGCCCCCAATTTAGTGCCCCAAGAAGGCCAGCACCCTATCACCTAGTTGGCCTAGGGGTAGGGCCGGCCCTGCCATTAAGCGTGCTGCCATGTTGTGCATCTGTGCAGAAACATGACTTCCTGGAGGAGGGTGTGGAGTATGGCTCTTTCATGCCCAGGGGTGCCACTGAGGCGAAAAGGTGCACAAAACAATGGCACTTCACCCAGTCTTATCCAGTGGTACTCATTGGGTAGGTTGAAGAGCTACTTCACCTTTACCATCAACTGATGAGTCTAATTTACTTCTGTGCTAACCCTAGCATGACGCCTGCACTTCAGGGACATTTCTAGTTTGTCTGTTTCTCTGGTTGCAGCTGATTCAAGGTGGGAACCAACTGCCAACCACACCCCCTCTTGATCACCTTCCTGAAGCACAGGGGTGGAATTCCTTTGCATATACACACCCCTGATGTAGCCAATCCTCCCGAGAGTTTACAAGGCCCTTTTTTGTAAGCTCTTGGAAGATTGGCTACATCAGGGGTGCGTGGCCTAATATGCAAAGGAGCTCCTGCTAGAATTCCATCCCTGCTGAAGCATATGGTTGGTATAGGGCTGCCAGGCCCAGACCTGTAACCAGAGGCAGACTGGGGAACAGTGAGGACATGAGGGGGGCAGTCATTGGGAACAGTGTGATGTCACCACTAGGCAAACCCAGAAGTGACATCAGTCTCTCTAGGAATTGCTGAAAAAAAATCTATGGTTTTACCTCAAGAGGCATGATGTCACTTCTGGGTCTCCCCCTGGAAGTAATATCACAAAGTCAGCCTGCTGGCCATTTAGAAATTTTTTCCTCACCAATATTCAGAGTGGTGGTGGGAAACAGGAGCTGGAGGCAAGGGGATCTCTGCTCCCACTTGAGGAATGGTAACTTTAGGTGGGTGCTGCACTGGTGAATGGTGTTCAGAAGAGCCGGGTCACGGGACGGAGACGGTGTTGGTCGCCCTGGTGGATGACCTTCAATGGCATCTGGATCGGGGCGGCTTGGCGGTGCTGATGTTGTTGGACCATTGGTTACTGACCTACCGCCTCGCCGACGCGGGGATTCAGGGGTTGGCTTTACAGTGGCTTTCCTCTTTCCTCGAAGGTCAGGGACAAAGGGTCGCGATTGGGGGTGACCTATCCCAGAGGCGAACGCTTGATTGCGGAGTGCCTCAGGGGGCGGTTCTCTCCCCGATGTTATTCAACATCTATATGCATCCCCTTGCCCAGATTGCTCGAAGGTACGGGCTGGGTTGTCACCAGTATGCTGATGACACCCAGCTCTATCTACTCATGGACGGCCGACCAGTCTCCGCCCCAGAAAATCTAGACCGGGCATTACAGGAAGTGGCTGGGTGGCTCAGACTGAGCGGGCTAAGGCTAAATCCAGCGAAGACAGAGGTCCTTTGCTTGGGTCGTCGGGGCCCGGGGAGGGAAATCCCCCTACCAGCTTTTGAGGGTGCGCCGCTGATAGCGGCGGACAAGGTCAAAAGCCTGGGGGTACTATTGGAGCCCTCCTTAACGATGGAGGCTCAGATAGCAGCCACTGCCAAGTCCGCGTTTTTTCACCTTAGGTGGGCAAGGCAGTTGGCCCCCTTCCTGGAACGTGACGATCTAGCAACAGTGATCCATGCCACGGTCACCTCGAGGTTGGACTACTGCAATGCTCTCTACATGGGGCTGCCTTTGTGCCGAACCCGAAAGCTGCAGCTAGTGCAGAATGCCGCGGCCCGGCTGTTGTTAGGGCTCCCAAGAAGGGAGCACATTCGGCCAGGGCTCCGGGACCTGCACTGGCTGCCGATAGCTTACCGTGTCCGGTACAAGGTGCTGGTTATTACCTTTAAAGCCCTATATGGCCTAGGACCTGCCTACCTGAAGGACCGTCTCTCCCCGCATTTTCCCCAGAGAGTACTGAGATCGGGAACTCAAAATCTCCTAGATATCCCCGGGCCAAAGGAAGCCTGCTTAAAATCGACAAGGGACCGGGCCTTCTCTATTATGGCCCCCTCCTGGTGGAACCAGCTGCCGGAAGAGGTGAGGGCCCTGCGGGACCTCGCCCAGTTCCGCAGGGCCTGTAAGACAACCCTCTTCCGGCTGGCCTATGACTAGCTGGTACAAGAAACTGAGCGTAGTTATACTGGATGTTTGCTGCCCCCAATGTTTTAAATGGTTCTATGTTTTAAAAGGTTTAATGTTTAAATTTAAATGCTCTATGTTTAACGTCTATTTATGTTTGATTCCTGTGTTGTAAGCCGCCCTGAGCCACTTGTTGGGAAGGGCGGGATAGAAGTCATAAAATAAATAAATAAATAAATGTTGAAGAGCTACAAGTGGCTACTCTAACCAGGGGTGTCAAACATGTGGCCTGGGGGCCAAACCAGGCCCATACAGGACTCCTAACAGGTCCTTGAACAACTGGATGTCGTCTGCTTCCTTCTCTCTGTCTTTTGCTTCCTTCTGCATAACAACTTCCTTTGCAAGGCTTGCTGAATCACACAGGAGCTTGCTGAATCATACAGGCTTGCTGAATTGTATACAGCAAAACCTCAGTTTTCTCCATTAGCTGAGCTCCTCCCTTGGGGAAGAAAGGGGGGAGGCAGAGCTTGCTTTGCCAGGCTCTCTCAATCATGCAGCAGAGCTACTAAACCAAGCCTCCCTTTCTTCTATTGGCTGAGGCTCCTCCCCCTCCTGGTCCCCTGGGGAAGGAAGGAAAGAGCCAGAGCTTCCTTTGCCCAGTTCTCTGGATCCCATGGCAGAAATACAAAGAAAGCACCTTTAAGACCAACAAGAGCTAATATTTTAAACATGTTTTATTTTAATTTTTTTTTGTAAAAAAAAAAAATCTTTGTGTTTGTGTCGTTTATTAAGTTTATATCTCTGCTACTTAATCTAAAATAGGAACAGACATGGCCCGGCCTGACAAGGTCTCATTTATGTTAGATCCGGCCCTCATAACAAATGAGTGACATCTCTGCTCTAACCATTACAGCTAGTCGCCTAGTGAATATATTTGGATATTTCATATAATGTCTCTTGCTTCTTCTAATCATGTGGTGCAACGGGAAGAACCCACACACTGCTGAAGACCTTTCTTCCCCACTGGAAGCGCCACTCATCTGTCATGGCGAGAAACAGCACCTGAGATTTCATCAAGCATTGCCTGGCAAGTTTATCTCGCCGCGGCAGAAAGATATCTGCTTTACACTTTTTAAAAAACAGCAGCAGCCATAGATTTTTAGCATGTTTGCATGTGGCAGTTAAAGGAACGCTGAATATGAGCAGAACCAGCATGTACATCAATTTCAGCATTAACTGGAGGCTCTTTTCTAGCATATTTTTTTAGGGGACAACACATGAACTGTTTCCAATCTGTGTGTAACGTGCCATCAAGTCACAGCTGCCTTACGGAAACCCCAGCGAAGGGTTTCAAGGCAAGTGAGAAGCAGAGGTGGTTTGCTATCACCTTCCTCTGCAGAGTCTTCCTTGGTGGTTTCCCTTCCAACCCACTTAGCTTCTGAGATAGGGCTATATCACACTGCCTTCCCCCCCACCCCCTTGTCCTGTCTGGAGACCCAGTTTGGTGTAGTGGTTAAGTGTGCGGACTCTTATCTGGGAGAACCAGGTTTGATTTCCCACTCCTCCACTTGCAGCTGCTGGAATGGCCTTGAGTCAGCCATAGCTCTGGCAGAGGTTGTCCTTGAAAGGGCAGCTGCTGTGAGAGCCCTCTCGGCCCCACCCACCTCACAGGGTGTCTGTTGTGGGGGAGGAAGGTAAAGGAGATTGTGAGCCGCTCTGAGACTCTTGAGTGGAGGGCGGAATATAAATCCAATATCATCTTCTTCTTTTGTCTGCCAGTGACATATTTATTTTGCCACTCCTCCAAGGAGCTCAGGGCAATGTGTAGGCTTCTCCCCTTCTCTTCCCCAACCACCATATGAGACTGGTGAGATTGACACAGAGAATGATTGGCCCAAGTTCATCCGTGAGCTACATGAAAGAACGGGGAATGGAATCTGGGTCTCCATGGTCCTGTTACAGCATCCTAGCCCTAATTGCTACACTACAGTGGCCCTAGTCTAGAATTCTATAGTGATAACACACTGGTCCTCATCTGACACTCTAACTCCTACATCAAACTTTCTAGGCATGCACTCACACAGAGAAAGGTAATGCTTAAACCTGGCCATTGCAGATTGCACCTGGAAGCAACTCGTGCCATTCTAACAACAATCTTTCTAACTGCAGCGTGGCAACTGCCAATTCCCAAATTACCCATGACGGCAAATGGAGGCCCCATGGTCAGAAGCACTGAGCCTGCCAAACAGGAGGCGGAGGAGGAAGAACAAGAACAAGAGGAGGAGGAGGAAGAGGAAGAATAGGAAGAGGAAGAGGAGAAGGAGAAGGAGAAGGAAGAGAATTCATACCCTGCCCTTCACTTTGAGTCTCAGAGCAGCTTACTCCTTCCCTTCCTCTTTCCACAACAGACACCATGGGAGGTAGGTGGGGCTGGGAGAGCTCTGTGACTGAATCAAGGTCACCCAACTGCTGCATGTGGAGGAGTGGGGAATCAAACCCAGTTCTCCAGACTACAGTCTGCCACTCTTTAACCACCTCACCAAACTGGCTCAGCAGGGACGAACATTCCCCAGGGAACTGTTGCCTTGGTGCCTGGAGCTTGTCAGCTTCCTAGCTCGCCACTGCTAGAGACAGGATTCTGGGCTGGATGCTCCTAGCTAGCAAGGCTATTTTTGGTGTGCTTATGCTGCAGGAAAGCTGGATTGGATTTAGATGGCAATGGAGTGAAAACTGGTGGAAGAAACAATAACAATTTGAGATATGCAGATGGCACGTTATCGGCAGAAAGCAGTGAAGATTCGAAACTACTACTGCTGAAGGTTAAAGCAGAAAGTGCCAAAGCAGGATTACAGCTGAACATCAAGTAGACAAAAGTCATGACTGCTGGGGAATTGCACAACTTTGAGACTGATGATGAGGAATTTGAAAGTGTTCCAGATTTTCTATTCCTTGGCCCAGTCATCAACCAAAAGGGAGTCTGCATCCAGGAAATCAGAAGGAGACTGAAACGGGGAAGGGCAGCCATGAAGGAGCTAGAAAAGATCCTTAAGTGTAAAGATAGGGTTGCCAGCCTCCAGGTGGGGCCTGGAGATCTCCTGATTTTACAACTGATCTCCAGCTAGCAGGGATCAGCTCCCCTGGAGAAAATGGCTGCTTTGAAGGGTGGACTCTATGGCATTATACCCTGCTGAGGCCCCTTCTCTCCCCAGACTGTGCCCTCTCCTGGATCCACCCCCAAAGTCTCCAGGTATTTTCCAACCTAGACCTGGCAACCTTATGTAAGGATGGGTCACTGGTGACCAAGATCAAGTTAATTCATGACCGCATTCCCCATTACTATGTCTGGATGTGAAAGTTGGACAATGAAGAAATCTGGCAGGAAGAAAGTAGATTCCTTTGTAATGTGGTGTTGGAGGAGAGTTTTACAGAGCTTGTGGACCACCAAAACAGACAAAGAAGAGGGTTCTAGACCAAATCAAGCCTGAACTCTCCCTAGAAGCTAAAATGGCTAAACTGAGGCTATTGTACTTTAGTCTCTATGAGAAGAGTCACTGGAAAAGTCAATAATGCTAAGCAAAGTTGAAAGCTGCAAGGAAAAGAAGAAGACCCAACATCAGATGGATTGAAGTCATGGCTCTCAGTTTACAAGACCTGTTTCGGAAAGCATTAATTCATAAGGTCATAGTAAAGTTGGAAGTAACTTGACAGTGCCTAGCACGTATACATGCTGCCGAGGCTGGCTGTCATTGTTCGGTCCACATATTACTTTCCCCAAGTTAATGTGTGTCCAAGGTTATTCACAGCCGCTGCTCGCTTGTGCAATAAAATTATTGTATGAACTGGCCCTTGATCAAGGCTGCTCAGTGACTCACAGATGAGCAATGATGTGAACCAGCATTTCAAACTTCACTCATTAGACCAGGGGTCAGCAATCTCCTGCAATTACGGAGCTGAACGACGTCAAAACGCAGAGCAAGGGATCAATAAAGACTCACGATGATAAAGTCCATTCGCGTAACCAAAAATGGGCAGCTTAATATTACTGGTAATTGTTATGTTGGCTAATGTTAACCCGTGACATTTCCACAGCCCAAACACTGGTTGCGGAGAATTCTTTTTTAGGAAGCGGCACATACAAGCTCTCACAATAAACACTAGATATACATGGTAGTGACCAGTCTGTTTATTTTAGTTGGCTGGCTTAAATCTGTGCGTGGTTCATGCTAGGATTCGGCAGCTGCTCCCATTTGTTATTTGCCTTTCCGCACAGCATCTTTAAGACAACTTTTGGTAATGGAAAATACCACTGTTGCAACAGAATTATGGTGACCGGGGCTTTTTTTCTATAGAAAAAAGCCCAACAGGAACTCATTTGCATACTAGGCCACACCCCCTGACAGCACCACTGTTTCACACAGGGCTTTGTCTACAAAAAGCCCATCAGGAACTTATTTGCACATTAGGCCACACCCCCGGATGCCAAGCCAGCTGGAACTGCATTCCTGTGCATTTCTGCTCAAAAAAAGCACTGCTGGTGACCCATTAATGGTTCCTCAGCAAAAGATGAACAAAGGTGGTTTGCCATTGCCTGCCTCTGCAAAGGAACGCTGGACTTCCTTGGGGGGGGTGTGTGTGTGCTTCCCATCCAAGAGCCAACCAGGCCTGATCCTGCATCTCTTCTGAGTTCTGAAAAGAGTCAAACACATGGCGGGCCATCCTGGGCCAGGGCAAAAACAAAAGCCCTTTAGTCTCATCAAAACCTTTGCCTGCCATTTCCTGCACAGCCTGGTTATTCTAGCATCCCACCGATATATCTTAACTTAAAGGCTACATTTCCCTATTTTAAGCAGCCATTTTTGGAACTGCACTGAGCTACACCTGGAGCCGTAGGTAACGGGCCGTGTGTGAGATCACACCAGGTCATTGGCAGAGAACTCTGAGGGAGAATCTATAACTGTGGATGCAGTTGTTGTTATTTAGAGACACATCCTGATAAGAAGAAGACTGCAGATGTATACCCCGCCCTTCTCTCTGAATCAGAGACTCAGAGCGGCTTACCATCGCCTATATTTTCTCCCCCCACAACAGACACCCTGTGAGGTGGGTGGGGCTGAGAGGGCTCTCACAGCAGCTGCCCTTTCAAGGACAACTCCTGTGATAGCTATGGCTGACCCAAGGCCATTCCGGCAGGTGCAAGTGGAGGAGAGGGGAATCGAACCCGGTTCTCCCAGATAAGAGTTCGCACACTACACCAAACTGGCTCATAGATGACAGGCATTTACAGAGGATCCCTGCCGACTAAAGGGGAGGAGCTTCAGACACCAAGAGTCAGAGAGCACTATGGGGAGCTAGGGAAACTGTTTGTTTCTTGGGCAATAAACCTTTGCATTTTGTGACCCCTCATCTGACTGAATCTGTAATTTATGATCGTGGGTGAGCTGTTAAATGGCCCTTAGGGCCAAGGGGCTGGGAAGCAAGCGATGGGCAAAGTCTGGGGATTAGGATGTTCTCTGCCCCAGTCCTCCGTCAGAAAGAAGCAAGTTCTTTCAGGCATAGTGAATGCCACCTTCTGCCTGCAGGCAGCTAGAGCAGGGCGACTGCCAAGATTTAAAAGGAAAAGTTCAACAGGCACAAAGGGGAAAAACAGTTTTCCAGCAGAGGGTCATCAAACAATGCAATTTGTTCCAGGGAGAGCGGTATTTCTGTCCTGACTTGTCTAGTGAGAATTCCCTTCCTGTGACTCATTTTCACTTTATACCCGATTGGCATAAACTTTGTCCCTGTCCTGAAGAATCAAGCCAATGGCCTTGAACAGGGGATATGCAAACACCAAAGGACTCGCTCCATCCTGCCGGTTCCCTAAACCTTGATCCCACAGGCAGAAGTCATCAAAGGTGTGCAGAGAGTTGTTCTGCTCAGCATGGAAGATTTCTGTTCAATGGGGCTTTTTTTCCTGAGGGAATATGGCGGAATGGAGTTCCAGAACCTCTTTGTGGAAACAAAATTCTCAAAAAATGTTTAAAGTTCAAGAGGGGCAGCCATGTGTTTCTCCTTCATTTCTCTCTTGAAAGTTCCTGCACCTCTTTTTCCAGAACTAAAGCTCTGCTGTTCAGTAAAATACAGTGTGGCACAATGAGTAGAGCACTGGTTGATGGGGCTAGATCCTCACTCGCTCACTGACTGCTTTTGGGCCTCATGCCTAACCTACATAACTAGGGTTGCCAAGTCCAATTAAAGAAAAATCTGGGGACTTTGGGGGTGGAGCCAGGAGACTTTGGGGGTGGAGCCAGGAGACATTGGGGGTGGGGCCAAGAACAAGGATGTGACAAGCATAATTGAACTCCAAGGGAGTTCTTGCCATCACATTTAAAGAGACAGCACACCTTTTAAAATGCCTTTCTTCCATAGGAAATAATTAAGGATAGGGGCACCATCTTTTGGGGCTCATAGAATTAGACCCTCTGGTCCAATCGTTTTGAAACTTGGGGGGTATTTTGGGGAGAGGCACTAGATGCTATACTAAAAATTTGGTGCCTCTACCTCAAAAAATAGCCCCCCCCAGAGCCCCCAATACCCACGGATCAATTTCCTATTATTCCCTATGGGAATCGTTCTCCATAGGGAATAATACAGTGCCTAGTAGACATTTCCCTCCCCCCCACGCTTTCTAAAGGGGGGGAGGGCCTCCAAACTAGGGAATCCCCTGCCCCCTCCCTCTCTCACACACACACTTACCAGATCTTCTTCCGGACAACTCTACTTCCTGTGAAAACGAAAGCAAAAGAAAGGGAGGGGCCGTTCTCAGAAGCCCTTTCTGCTTCCTGCCCAGCCTTAAAGGGGCAGACATTTTGCAAACGGCTCAGGAGCTCTACAACATGAAGCCTAAAGGTATGTTCTCCCCCCCTCCACCCCCCACCCCCCACCCCCCCTTCCAGAGTTTTGAAGAGCGGGAGATGAGGCTGCGAACCCAGAAGTCTCCCGCCAGAGCGGGAGGTTTGGGAAGCCTATACATAAGAGAACAAAATGGAACAAAATGGAAGAAGGAAGAATTGCATAGGTCAACCTGAGCTCCTTAGAGGAAAGGCAGGACAACTGTAACATGTTGTATCTACTCAAAAGGAAGATGACTCTGAATGTAAGATGGCCGCCCAAAAATGTTATACCCACTCAGCAAATCAGATGATCATTGGACATAACTCTAACTGGTATGCAAATGTAAGATAACTACTCAGTCATATTTTTTTGGGGGGGGACTAGCCCTACATTTGAGTAAAGTGCTATTAAGAATTGAATTAAAATATTTGTATCCTACTTTTACAACAAATGTTGCCCAAAGTGTATCACAGAAAGGAATGAAATGCTAATACAACATGTTTTTTTAAAAAAATTATCTAAAGAAATATACTAAAGAACCAAGCAAGGAGGCAAGATGGCTCTTAGCAGTTGAGGGAGTTCCCGGTTGGTGCGTGCCATGTGAAACAAATGATTTGCAAGATTAAAGTCTTCTGGGAGATCAGATTACCACCCCTTCCACAGAAGAGGCTGCCTGTTGTATTTACGCAGGAGTTCCGGCTTATGCTTTGCTTTCTTTCAATCAGCTTCTACTAGGAAGTATGTCAATCTGCACATCAGGTATGGTCACATTATTTAATCAGTTTGGTGTACAGGCACTGCAGAATTATTAATTTCCATGAAAAGGCTAACAGTTATGTTTCTGCATGAGTGTGTGCAGCACAGTGACTCATGCAGAGATAACAGGTGCCCTCTTCTGAAGACAAGTAGTTCTTATCCTTATTCATGCTAAAAGTAATGGCAGGAGGGTGTAAGAGAGAAATGTGCCTCAGGTGTCAGAAGTCTGAGAAGGATTGATGAATGCAAGAATCCAGCTGTACTCAAATCTTCCAACTGAGGAGTGGGTTTTCAAGCAATGAAATAAAAGTTTTAAGAAGCCCAACGTTCAGATGCTCTGCGTCTGCAAAACTGGCACGCAGACCTAAGTACGTTAGTTGGTTGGCTCTCCATTTGGTTTTATAGACACGGCATCAAGTTGAATTTGGCCTCATTTGCTCACACCTGGCAAGTTCCTTTAAACAGCAGATTTAAACACGGCCATTAATCCACAATCTGTTTGTGAGCTCTTCAATGGCTATCATTTAGAAGCTAATATTTATTTAGCCTGAATTTTAGTGGGACTCTATCCTTCCACTCCTTATATATCAAGCAGCTTTTCTACTGGTGAAAAGGGGGAGGAGGGGTCCCCTTTAACCATCTAAAAGGCTACCCTGGGGGTCATGGGACCTCCATGGACAAAGCTCATGTGGTACTGGCAGTAGTAGTAAAGAGGGGGAAAAGATGAGATTGAGGGGGAAAGTTTGCTTGAACTCATTATATTTTCTGTGCAGGGATGTGTGTGGCAGGCAGGTTGCTCTCTGAACAATGAGGTGGGAAGGCAATTGCACTTTTAAAACAGATTTAAAATGATTTGGCACAACAGCGAACAGCTTCAGATCACAGCCATTCATCTGCTTTTGTTTCTCTTTCTGGGAACGAGCTTTGTGGAAACGGGTGGTTAAAACACAAACCGTTACTAAAGAAAAAAATAATAATATTCAGGCATGTTAAAATAATCACAGAGCAAAGCAACAGGAAAACAGCAACAGCCTAGCTGTGCCACACAAGCTGAGCACTGCATACTTTTTCAGATCAATGGCAAAGCCACCACTGTAACTGCAGCCAAAAAAAGATTCTGTGGTATCTTACGAACGGATTGTGACTTAATGCCTTTGTGAGCCATGGCCCATCTGGCTGGACTCATGAGCTTCTAAACTCATCTGGAACAGGCCTGGCCTTGGCACTTAGCATCAACAAAGCACCCCCCATTAGCCCCTCAGCTCCTACCAGGAAATGGGAGACCACATCAGAGGACTCTGTGACATTGCGAAAGTGTCAAGAATGATCCTCCACTTTCTGGTTGAAGAAAACCACTGGCAAGCTTCCCCTGCTCCTGTTATAGCCAACCTGAGTAACTAAGTGGCACCTGTGTGAAGGCACGGCTGTAGTAGAGGAAGAGGATAAAGTGTTGGGAAGGAACCACCACAAATACTTAGGCCACAAGAGATCTGTTATGCTAGAATCTCAGTAGGCTCACGCAGCTTCCTTTCTAAAATTGTAACTAAAGCAACAAGCTTTAATCGGTAGAGTAATCAATGGAAGTTTTTGCTGATTGATCAGCAGTGGGCAACTTTAATAGGTGACGCTCAAAGTTAAGGGCACATTTCTTTTTTAAAAAATTCACACGTTCAGCTGTTGTAACAGAGAATGGTTTTATTTTTGGCTTTCTCCTTCGTTATTGAGATGTGTGTTAGTAGCTTTGTTTACTGATCGGTAAGGTCTATCGCAAGCCTTTCAAAAGTCTACAATTTATTAAATTTGTAAATTTAATAAATTACAAGTTCAGAAAAGGCCTTTCTAAAGGAAGTGAGTCTAGACTGTGTGCGTGAAGGATGAAGTTTGGCCAGGGATCCTGGAAGTTTTTTGCCATCTTCTAGGCATGGAGCAGGGGGTCACCGGGGGTGGTGGTGGGGAAGGTATTTGTGACTTTCCTGCATTGTGCAGGGGGTTGGACAAGATGACCCTAGAGGTACCTTCCAACTCTATGATTCAAAGTAGCTTGCCAGCTTCCAGAGTAGAACACCCACTTTGTCAAACACTGGCATCTCCAAATGAAAGGATTTCCACAGGGGGTGGGGAAGACCCTTGCCTGCCTGTGAGTCAGTGCCAGGGAGAAGAGAACAACACTGATTTGTCTTGGGCAAATGGTCTCACTTGGTAGGGAACTTTATATGTTCTTAAATTCAGGGTTGTGTTCAGGGATTCCAGGGCTTAAACTATGAAACTCATTTGGCCTGCAACTAATTCCTTCAGGTTCACCCAGGGCTTTTTTTGTATCAGGAACTCCTTCGCATATTAGGCCACACACTTCGATGTGGCCAATCTTCCTGGAGCTTAAAGCAGGCCCTGTACTAAGAGCCCTGGCCTGTAAGGATTGGCTACATCAGGGGTGCGTGGCCCAATATGCAAAGGAGTTCCTGCTACAAAAAAAGCCCTGGGCGTATCTAATGGTTAGAGGCTGTCAATTCTGGGTTCAGAAATCTGATTTCGAGCTTTGATGGTAGACAGTGGGATTTAGGGAGGGGAGGAATGTTGGCGGGGTATATTGCCATGCAGCCCACTTCCCAAAGCGGCTGTTTTGTCCAGGAGAAGTGGCAAAATGTTTTAAATAAATAATAAGCAATTTATGTAGTCTGGAGATCAGTTGTAATTCTGGGAGATCTCTAACCCTGAGCCGCCCTGAGCCACTTGTGGGAAGGGCGGGATACAAATCTTAAATAAATAAAATAAATAAATAAATAAATAACCCCCACCTGGAGGCTGGAAGCTTTACTAATGGACCTGGAAATGACCTCAGAAATAACCAGTAGCCAACAAAAGAGCAGCTGTACTTCAGGTGCTGATTCTCAGTGGTAGAATACAAACTCTTGGTCCTGATTTGTGTCTAGTCATCCCCAGTTAGGGCTGCCAACCTCCAGGTGAGGCCTGGAGATTTTCCGTAATTACAACTGATGTCCAGAAGACCAGTTCCCCTGGAGAAAACAGCTTTTGGGGGAGAATTTTCTTCCTATGGTATTATAGGGCATGAGCCCTATGGTATTATACCCACCCTCCACTGGCTCTGCTCCCAAATCACCAGGAATTTTCCAACCCAATTGGGCAACCCTGTCCCCAAGCTGAGCTCAGCTCTGACTCAGCAGTTTTGAAATGCTTTTTTTGAGAGCTCAGAGCACTTGACGGCATTAATGTTCATCAGTCAATGCATTGGTAAAACGGTAGAGCTACATGCTTATTAACAGAGTCAACAGCTTACTTAGAACCTTTGTTTTTCTCCACTGGCTCCAGTGTGCCTAGCTAGGAACTTCTTTGCATGTAAGTACCTGATTGACTCAACAAGCCAGGCCTGGTTGAGACCAGTGGCGGAGACTTGTTGAAGAATTCTGTCAGAACAGGATGAGAAAGCAACCTAAGCTAAACAACATTGTGCCGATCAAGATTATATACTAAAGATGATGTATTTTGGAGGGATCTGTGTCAGACATCAGGCTCATTCACATCTTTGATGAGGACTCACCTACCAGAATTCAATTATCCAGGTAGTACATACACGTAAAGGTGTGTGTGTGGGGAGGGGGAGGAAGACAGTTCTATGACCATGAACTGCAGGCAGCGGCCCTTCTTAAAGCTCTGTAAAAGTGAAATCCTCCACTGATGCAATGCTCTAGTTAAAATTACAAAGCACTAACTCTAAAATTAACTTGCTCTGGGCTATCTTAAAATAGTAGATTGCTAGTTCAGAGCGTATGGGTGTTCTCCGTTAGCTGCCACTGTTGAAAATATAAAAGTGGTTTATTACATACATAATTATATATAAAATCCCTGCCTAGTACTTTTCCTTCCTAGTTGCAAGCGAATAAGTCCAACTGCATCCTGGATAGCAAAGTCTAGCATCAAAGGGCTTATTGCACCATAAAAAAGCCCTGCACAAAATAGCTCAAATCCTTAAAGTATTGCTGAAGCCCCACAGTCATTTCCTTTTTCTCCTTTTGTTCCCTCCTTCCCCCTTTGACTCTCTTTTGCGTCTTTGTAGACAGATGTACTTACTATATCCATTTCCAAGTGGAATTTTGATCCAGTGGTGCAAAAATTTACAGAGGAGCTGTGGCTCAGTGGTAGAGTATCTGCTTGGCACGCAGATGGCGCCTGGTTCAATCCTTAGCATCCCAGTTAAAAGGACCAGGCAAGAGGTGTTGTGAAAGTCCTCTACCTCAGAGCCTGGAGAGTCACTGCCAGTCAGAGCAGACCAGGGATCCCTAACCTTTTTGAGCCTCTGGGCATCTCTGCAATTCTGACACAGCATGGTGGGCACAGCCACAAAATGGCTGCCATGAGAGGAGAAGCCGGACACAAAATGGCTGGCACGCTGAATATCCTTGTGATGTGTTGGCAGCTGCCGCCAAAGCAATGGTTTAAAAAAAAAAAACTGCATGCCCAATTAAATCTCCATTGGCCAATCAGAAGTCTTGTTGGACAAAAGCCCCACCTGACCCTGCTGACTTTCTAAAAACACTTGGTGGTAGGGTTGCCAAGTCCCCCTGCGGTTTTTTCTCTTGCGCACACAGCGCACACGGTGTGATGATGTTAACCAGAAGTGACATATCGTGCTGGACGTGTTACGCAGGGGATGCTCTAGGAATTTGTGGGGAACTCTATGGTTTCACATGGGGATGCTCTAGCAATTGGGGGGAACTTTCTGGTACCATAGAGTTTTTCTCCAAATTGCTAGATCACCCCCATGTGAAACCATAGAGTTTCCTGCAAATGCCTAGAGCATCCCCGCACAACTTGCCTAGTGTAATACGCCACTTCTGGGTGCTGCACACGCCACTCAGTGATGGGATTCTTTGGGGGGGCGTGGATCCCCCCAGTGGTCCCTGCCGGGAATTTGGCAGCCCTACTTGGCGGGCACCAGGAAAAATATCAGCAGGTGCTCCATGTTGGGGACAGCTGGAGTAGACTGACTTTGTTGAGAGGCACTATGCCTACATATCACAAGCATAAGGAGGCCAGTGTATGAAGGCCTCTATAAAGCCTCCATCTCACAAGAGGAAACCTCTGTGCGAAGATCTCTATAAAGTCCTCCCCCCTCCTCTCTCTCTCTCTCTCTCTCTCTCTCACACACACACACACACACACACAGGCACACACAAAGTGGCAGCTGCATGAAAAAAAAGGAAAGGTCCTCTGTGCAATCACCAGTCATTTCCGACTATGGGGTGATGTTGCTTTCACAACGTTTTCACGGCAGACTTTTTACGGGGTGGTTTGCCATTGCCTTCCCGTCTTTTACACTTCCCCCCAGCAAGCTGGGTACTCATTTTACCGACCTCAGAAGGATGGAAGGCTGAGTCAACCTTGGGCCAGCTACCTGAATCCAGCTTCCACCGGAATCGAACTCAGGTCGTGAGCAGAGAGTTCAGACCACAGTAGTGCTTTACCACTCTGCATCGTGGGGCGCAGCTGCATGAAGGCCTCTATAAAACCACAGCCTAAGCAAGAGGATCCACTTAGTATTCTGTACACTTTCCTCACTTTCAAGGGTGGAACAAACTTTTCAACAAGTCCTTCCATTATTAGTTATTAGCTGTTTCAATGTCAGCCGTTCTTTCCTGCAGCACCAATTAATTTAAGGCTCTTTCTCTTACACTTGTTCTCAATGGCTTCTGCATTTTCCAATGTAATTCTTTATCGCTAAAGCAGAAATGCAGTTAATGCTGTCTAATTCAACTTTTTAAAGTGCCATGCAATACGTCCATGGGTGACACGTTTCTTCCTTGCTTTCCGTCTCGCGGTACTACCAATCCAATTTAGCATTCAATTTAGGTCTGATAGCTATTTAATATTATTCCGAGAGAGATTTCAACCACTAAAACAACTTCCTGTGTATAGAAAGCTCAGAGCTCCTTCAGGAATCTTAGACACAAACTTCACAAGAAGTTATTCTGTCACTGTTTTTATTGATAACTCAATGATTAGAGGCCTTGGGGCCAAAACAATCTCAACCTATTCTCAAAAGAATGTGGCAAGTGTTCGTTTCTACTGCATTTCAACAGGACCACAGAATTCAGCTGTCTGGAAATCTCAGCTTTCAGTTAAAATAATAAAAAAAATCAAGTCCCCATGGCCACACAGAGATGTGCAAAAGCAAGTGAGCAACCATAGGTCTCTTTTAGTCTTTGAAGGGCTGTCGGGGAGACGTTCCTGTTGACAGCAGAGGAGAGGACTTGCAATAATGGGTTTAAATGAAGGGCGGGAAGGTACCAGCTGGAAATTAGAAAAAAATTATTTACAGTAAGAGTTCTTCAACAGTGGAATCAGCTACTTAGGGAGGTGGTGAGCTCCTCCTTACTGGCAGTCTTTAAGCAGCAGCTGGGCAAACACTTGTTAGGGATGATCCAACATGGCTTCTCTGATGTTCTTAGATGAGGTTCCTCTGGCGGGTTTTGTGGCAGAGACAAGATTTGAACTCGGGGAAACACTGGACCACACCTCATCTCTTCAAGGCAACATATGAAGTTGCCTTATACGGAATCTAGAACAGGCTGTTAACCCATGTAGGTTGACAGTGTTTAGTGTATTGGATGGAGAGAGGTTTTTCTCCATACCTTTTATTTGTAGGGTTGTCAATTCCTAGGGAGGATTCCCAGAGATTTGGGAGGGGGGTAGAGCCGGAGAGGGTTGGGGAGTGGGGACAGGAGGGAGTTCAGCGGGGTATACTGCCATCAGGTCCACCTTCCAAAGCAGTCTGGAGATCAGCTGTAATTCCAGGAGGCAGGCAATCCTAGTTTACCTGACCCTTCAAATGGAGATGCCAGGGACTGGAATCTGGAACCTTCTGGATCATCAAACTACCATTCCTTCCACGATACTTTTCACACAATGTTGGGCCGCAGCTCCCTAATATGTCGACTACCACCTACCAGGATGTGTGAGGCTTCTCTTTGCAGTCACTTCCTGGCAACACCATTGGGCCCTGCGGGGGGGCTCAGTGGGTTCCAACTCCTCTTTTCCCCCTCTCTGGTCTGTTGTGGAAACTCGCTGTGGTGAATGCTCTCCGCAGTGATTGATGACTCTTCACATCTTACTGGATAAGATTGCATCAGCAGTACCCGAAAAAGTAAATGGCGCTGTCAGACTCCATTCAAGGAACGCTAGGAACTTAGGCCAAGAACATTAACAAAAGCAGGCAGAAACAGACAGCTACAGAACACTGCCCAAATGCATTCATGACTAAATTTAGAGTGCTGGTATAATGTTATGAGAGTGATATCACTTTCAGCAATCCATTTTTTATCAATGAAGAGGAGTGAACTAGACTGGGATGACTGATTTACAGGAATAATCAGTGCCTGTAGGACAGAGGGTCCCAAGGTCGTGGAAGTACGGTCTCAAACCAGAAGCTCCAGTGCAATACTCCCTCTAAGCTGTGGAGCCTTGTGAAAATTCTACTTCATGATCCACTAGCGTTAAAGTTGTGAGCTACTACATAAATTACTTTGCTCTGGGCCATTTTTCCTGAGCTAAGACAAAAGTGTGTGAGCCGGAGGCTGAAAATCCATGAGCTGTTTCACACTGACTCAACTTAAAGGGAACCCTGTTCCAGGGGATAAGGGAAGTCAGACAAAATAGAGTAACAGAGTAACAATCAAGCAACAAAGCATGTGAGAGCAAGGAAAGCCATGCTGAAGCAGAACGGAACAATGGTTAGATTATTCACAGGAGGAAACCAGAAGTCTGATGTGAAGCCTACCACTTGCCCCCTGGATCCCTGTCCATCCTGGCAGGTGAAAGCCAGTCGGGATGGTATCAGGGATTCTCTGGGTGATATTGTCAACTTGTCCCTTTCAGCAGGGACCTTCCCAGAGAAATTGAAGGAGGGAATGGTTCGTCCGCTTTTGAAAAAAACATCATTAGACCCTGGTGTCTTGGCCAACTACCGCCCAGTTTTGAATTTACTGTTTCTGGGTAAGGTAGTTGAGAAAGCGGTGGCGGAGCAGTTACAGGTTTTCCTGGATAAGACATCCGCCTTGGACCCAACCCAGTCCAGCTTTCGCCCGGGCCATGGGATGGAGACTGTCCTAATTGCTTTCACAGATGACTTAAGACGGCATCTGGATCAAGGCGGGTCAGCACTGCTGATACTTCTTGATCTGTCAACAGCATTTGACATGATCAGTTACAACCTTATGACCTACCGCCTCGCTGTCGCCGGAGATTGGGGGGTGGCCTTACAATGGTTTTCCTCCTTTCGACGGGGACAAAGGGTGGTGCTTGGCAAGCAGACTTCCTTGCGGCATCCGCTTACATGTGGAGTGGCGCAGGGAGCCATTCTTTCGCCAATATCACTTAACATCTATATGCGCCCTCTTGCCCAGACTGCCCGAGGTTTGGGGCTGGGTTGCCACCAGTACGCTGATGACACCCAGCTCTGTCTGTTGACGGGTGGCCGGTCAGTTGCCACCCCTGACCAGTTGTCCGAGGCATTGGGAGCTGTGGCTGGGTGGTTACAACAGAGCTGGCTGAATCTGAATCCAGCTAAGACGGAGGTCCTGTACCTGTCGAGGTGGGTATGGGCATTGGGCTCCCAGCTTTGGACGGTGCTACATTGGTGCCAGCCCAACAGGTGAGGAGCTTGGGAGTGACCTTGAATGCCTCCCTTTCCATGGAGGCCAAGATTACGATGGTTGCCAGGTGTCACGGCTGGGGCCGGGTCAGGCAAAGTCCAGAGGCAGTCCGAGGTCTGTAGCCAGTAAGCAGGAGGGTCCGAGGCGCCAAATCCGAATCACTGTAGAAGTATCGTAGGTCTGAGGTCCAGAAGCCGAGGTCAGGGAGTCCAGAAGTCCAAAGCCAAAGTCAGGGAGTCAGGAACCAAAGTCAAGCCGGCGTGGATGCTAGAATGTCAGGGAGATGACTAGTTGCTTCCACAAAGCTTCCTCCCAAAGCCCACAGCTATATAGCCCTCTGCTGGCTGTTGCCCGTTTGGGCTAATTGCTGGCTCAGGGAGGCAGCCAGGATCCTGTTACCACTCAAGCATCCTTGCTCTTAGAAGGGCCAGAATCCTCTCAGAACTCAAGGCTCAGGGAGCGTCTTGCTTGTGAGCGTGCCGCCCTCCTCCGATCCCTGAGGTCCTGCCGGAGGCGGTCACGCACACGAGCCACCCGAGAGGGCGAGGCAGGGGGGCTGGGATCTTCTCCAGCAGGAGGCAGGGGCACTGGTGCAGGTGGCAGGGGCACAGTTTCCTCATCAGACTCAACTTCCTCTGAAAGGTCCCCAGCACCCATGACACTATCCCCCCCCCCAGGGCCCCCCTCCGTCGAGGGACCTGGAAGGTCGGGGTGGTCGTTGTGGAACTGGTGCACCAAGTCCGGGGCATGAAGATTGTCCTCGGGCTCCCAAGACCGGTCTTCTGGGCCGTATCCCTCCCAGTCCACCAGGTACTGGAGGCCTCCACGATGGTACCGGGAGTCCAGGATCTGGCGCACCTCATATTCTTCCTCGTCATCCACCAACACTGGTGGTGGCGGCGGTGGGGAAGGAGTCCGAGCTGGGTCAGGGGGTGCAGCCGGAACAAGGAGGGAGCGATGAAACACGGGGTGAATGCGGAGGTGGGGTGGCAACTGGAGCCTGAAGGCGACGGGGTTTATTTGTTCAACGACGGGGTAGGGTCCAATGAACCGTGCATCCAGCTTGTGAGACCGACCAGGCCGGCGCAGGTAGCGAGTTGAGAGCCACACCTGATCCCCCGGCTGCACTGGAGGGCCTTCTTGCCTCTTTCGGTCTGCAGCCCGTTTATATGCCTCCTTGGCTTGCTGTAGCTGCTCTCGGAGCAAGTCTTGGCTGGCACGGAGTTCTTGCAGGTAGGCATCGACGGCGGGGACATTCGTGGGTGGTAGGATCGCTGGGAAGAACCGAGGGTGGTACCCGTAGGTTGCAGCAAACGGGGTCATTTGGGTGGATGCATGGACCGCGTTGTTGTATGCAAACTCCGCTAGGGGCAATAGAGTGGTCCAGTCATCCTGCTGGTAACAGGTGTAACAGCGGAGATATTGCTCTAGCGTGGCATTGGTGCGCTCTGTCTGGCCATCTGTCTGTGGGTGGTAGGCTGAGGACAGGTGCACTCGAGTACCCAGGCTGGAATGGAGGGCTTGCCAGAACCGAGAGGAGAACTGAGGGCCCCGATCGGAGATCAGATGGGCTGGGAGTCCATGCAGACGAAAGATGTGTTGCAGGTAAAGCTGGGCCGTCTCCTGAGCTGTGGGGAGTTTCGGGCACGGAACGAAGTGGGCCATCTTGGTAAATAGGTCGACGACCACCCAGATACAAGTCTGACCCTTGGAGCGTGGAAGTTCCGTGATGAAGTCCATCGAGATGGTATCCCAGGGTCCTGAAGATGTGGGCAAGGGCTGCAGCAACCCTGAGGGTTTGGCTGGGATGTCTTTGGCCCGTCGGCAGACGTCACAGGAGCTGACATAGCGGGCAACATCAGCGCGAACTCGTGGCCACCAGAATTCCCTTGTCAGCAAGTGGGTGGTCTTATGCTGTCCAAAGTGCCCGGCGGGTAACGAGTCGTGGGTCAGGCGTAGCACTTCTGCCCGCAAGGGCCCGGGCGGCACATAGAGGCGTTCGCGGTGTAGCAAGAGGCCGCCTTGAGTCGTGAACTCCCCTGTTGGGTCATCTTGGAGAGCCTGGAGGTGTTGCTGGACCCAGGGATCATTGGCCTGGCTAGCCCGAATGTCCTCCACGAGTGCTGGTGAAGTGGAGGTGGCTGCAAATACTGAGGGCGGCAGGATTGGAGCAGCGGGCGCGGTCTCAGTTGAGGCAGGGGCGTATTCTGGTTTCCGGGAGAGCGCGTCTGCTTTCCGGTTCTGGGTATGGGGGATGTAGGAGATCCGGAAGTCGAAGCGAGAGAAGAATAGGGACCACCGGATCTGGCGCTGGTTGAGACGGCGGGTGGTCTGGAGGTGTTCCAAGTTCCGGTGATCGGTGAGCACTTGAACAGGGTGGCGAGCCCCTTCGAGGTAATGTCGCCAAACCTCAAACGCCGCCTTGATCGCGAGCAACTCCCTCTCCCAGATGGTATAGTTCCTCTCTGCAGCAGTGAGCTGCCGCGAGTAATAGGCGCAGGGCTGGAGTGGCTGGGACGGCTCCTCGCGCTGGGACAGCACTGCTCCCAGGGCCATGTTGGAGGCATCAGCTTCCACCGTAAAGGGAAGCTGGGGGTCGGGGTATCTCAGGAGTGGCCCGGTGGCAAAGCGAGTCTTCAGGGTGGAGAAGGCGTTATCGGCCTCTGGGGACCAGTGGAAGGGTTCTTTGGGGCGGAGTAGTTGAGTCAGGGGTGTGGTCAGGGATGCGTAGGCCGGGATGAATTGCCGATAGTAGTTGGCAAAACCGAGGAACCGCTGCAGGTCTTTGCGATTCTGAGGAGCCTGCCAGGTCAGGACCGCTTCTACTTTTTTCGGGTCCATGAGGATCCCCTGCGGTGACACAATGTGCCCAAGGAACTCGACGGAGCGCAGGTCGAAGTCGCACTTCTCCAGCTTGGCGTAGAGACCATGGGCTCGTAGGCGCTGCAGGACCTGGCGGACGTGCTCGGCGTGCTGGGCAGGATTGCGGGAGTAAATTAGGATGTCATCCAGGTATATGATCGCGAAGCGGTCGAGCAGGTCCCGGAATATGTCATTCATGAACCTCTGGAAGACAGCGGGGGCGTTGGTCAGTCCGAAGGGCATTACCAGGTGCTCGTACTGCCCGTATCGGGTCCCAAACGCGGTCTTCCATTCGTCTCCGGGCCGTATGCGCACCAAATTGTACGCTCCACGGAGGTCCAGCTTGGTGTAGATTTGGGCCCCCTTTAGGCGATCCAAGAGTTCAGGGATCAGTGGTAGAGGGTACCGGTCGCGGATGGTGATCTTGTTCAGGGCCCGGTAGTCATTGCACAGCCGGAGCTCCCCACTTTTCTTCTTCACGAAGAGCACTGGAGCAGATAGGGGAGAGGTTGAGGGTCGGATGAATCCGCGTTTCAGGTTCTTGTCCAGGAAGTCTCGCAGAGCTGCCAACTCCGGCTCCGACATTGGGTACAGACGCCCCACCGGGAGTGGTGCCCCAGGTACCAAATCAATGGCACAGTCGTAGGGCCGGTGAGGGGGAAGCTGATCAGCTCCTGTCTCTTCGAAGACATCAGCAAAGTCCACATACTTCTGAGGGAGCTGAGGACCACCACTCGGGATGCCGGCTGCTAGAGTGGTGGGAGGAGTCAGATGGGGGCATGGGTCTCGGAAGCGTAGTTCCTGCTGGGCCCAGTCCACGATGGGGTTGTGCAGCTTCAGCCAGGAAAGGCCTAGAATCAGCGGGAAGCGAGGCATGCGGGCGACATCAAACCGCAGCTGTTCTTGGTGCTGCTGGACGTGGAAGGTGATGGGACAGGTCTCCTGGGTGACGGGGCCAGAACGGAGGAGGCGCCCGTCAATAGCCTCCACCAGCGACGGAATCCCTTTTGTCTGCACAGGGATCTGGTGCTGCTTCACAAAGGCGGCATCTATAAAACAGTGGGCCGCTCCCGAGTCCAGCATGGCATACACGAACAGCCAGCGTTCGTCAGGCAGACGGAGTTTGACTGGTAGCAGGAATGGCCCTGGGGTATCAGCCCGCTGTTCGGAGGACCCAGCTAGTCGCCCCAGGCTGGGGGGTCCACTTACGCCTGGGGCTGCCCTTTTGGCGGCGGTGGCAGCGAAGGTCCAGGTATCCGATGCTTAGCAGGGCAGCCAGAGGCATAGTGGCCTGCCGTGCCGCAGTAGAGGCACAGATTCTGCGTGCGGCGTCTGGTCTTTTCCTCTGGGGTCAGGCGGGGTCGAGCAGCTCCAAGCTGCATAGGCTCATCCTTGGTGCTGGTACTAGCTGGGGACGGGCGAGGAGCCAGGTAGCACGGCGCAGGGAGCTGGCGCCCTCTGGTCTTGGCTTGGCGGCGACTTTCCAGGCGGCCATCGATGCGGAGGCAGAGGGTGATAAGTTCTTGGAGTGTGGGTGGCTGCTCCACCCTGGCCAGTTCATCCAGGACCTCCTCTGCCAACCCCTCAGTAAACTGGTCCATCTGGGCAGCCTCATTCCACGCCAAGTCCTGGGTCAGGAGCTTGAATTCAGTGGCATATTGAGCCACCGAGGAGTTGCCTTGTTTCAGTGCCCTGATCTTCCGGTTGGCTGTGGCTGCTTGGACTGGGTTGAGAAAGCAGCAGACAGGTGGGCCTCAAACCCCTGGTAATCAGTCAGTAGGGGAGAGGACGCGACCAGCAAGGGTGTGGCCCATTTGGCCGCCTGCCCCTTTAACAGACTGATGACGAAACACACCTTGGTTTTGTCATTGAGGAAGTCCCGTGCTCTCAGTTCAAAGTACAGCCGACACTGTGCTAGGAAGGCAGGAAATTCTTCCACGGCACCCCCAAATCTGTCAGGTGGGGGAACTGGGCACTTGGCTGGAGCACTGGCCGCAGGTTGTTGCTGCAAGTGCACTACTGCCTGTGTTAGCTGCTGTACCTGGGCTTGGAGCGCAGCCAGTAGTTCTGTGGTTTCACTTGCTTCAGCATCCATCCTGTGGAGTGGGTGTTTGTCGGTGGAAGCAATCTGTCACGGCTGGGGCCGGGTCAGGCAAAGTCCAGAGGCAGTCCGAGGTCTGTAGCCAGTAAGCAGGAGGGTCCGAGGCGCCAAATCCGAATCACTGTAGAAGTATCGTAGGTCTGAGGTCCAGAAGCCGAGGTCAGGGAGTCCAGAAGTCCAAAGCCAAAGTCAGGGAGTCAGGAACCAAAGTCAAGCCGGCGTGGATGCTAGAATGTCAGGGAGATGACTAGTTGCTTCCACAAAGCTTCCTCCCAAAGCCCACAGCTATATAGCCCTCTGCTGGCTGTTGCCCGTTTGGGCTAATTGCTGGCTCAGGGAGGCAGCCAGGATCCTGTTACCACTCAAGCATCCTTGCTCTTAGAAGGGCCAGAATCCTCTCAGAACTCAGGGCTCAGGGAGCGTCTTGCTTGTGAGCGTGCCGCCCTCCTCCGATCCCTGAGGTCCTGCCGGAGGCGGTCACGCACACGAGCCACCCGAGAGGGCGAGGCAGGGGGGCTGGGATCTTCTCCAGCAGGAGGCAGGGGCACTGGTGCAGGTGGCAGGGGCACAGTTTCCTCATCAGACTCAACTTCCTCTGAAAGGTCCCCAGCACCCATGACACCAGGTCTGCCTTTTGTTATCTTTGGCAGATCAGGCAGTTAGCACCATATCTATCCCCCCAGGACTTGGCTACAGTGATCCATGCAATGGTCACTTCCAGACTAGACTACTGTAACTCGCTCTATGCTGGCTTACCCTTGAGACTGATCCAGAAACCGCAGCAGGTGCAGAATGCGGCAGCTTGCCTGCTGGCTGCACCACCTTTACAGGTGGGCATTCAGCTGGTGCTCCGCAGTCTGCACTGGCTGCCCATTGAGTACCGGATCTGCTAACATTTACAGCCTTACGTGGCCTGGGACCAACATACCTGTGGGACCGTCTCTTTCCATATATGCCCAGGAGGTCGTTACATTCGGCCTCCCAACATCTGTTGGCTGTCCCTGGTCCAAGAGACGCCTGCCTCGCCTCAACTAGGGCTCAACTAGACCTACCTGGCTTATTAGCCTTCCCTAGGGCCTGTAAAACGGAGCTGCTCCGCCAGGCTTTTAGCTGAGGTTGTGGGCGTCTATTCTTGATCTGGTTGGCCTCCCCAGCCAGCACTGTCATCTGTGCTAGGAACTGGAATAAAAACTGCCATCCCTATGAGATATCATAATGTGAGATGGCTAGGCTGGACAATATGTGATGTCATGGCAATCTGAGTGCTGTTGAGTTGTCTGTTTTAAAATGTTTTTATTGTATTTTATTGTTTTATTATATGTTGTACTTCGCCCTGAGCCCTACTGGGAATTGGCGGAATAGAAATTTACTAAAATAAAATAAATAAATAAGAAGTCTGTTCAGGCGAGAGAGGTGAAAAGAATCAGGAAGTTCTTACTAGAGGGCAGGGGGAATCACACAGCAAATTCTTAGCAAAATCAAGCACTATAAAGGAGAGTCTCTCCTACTGGTAACTCCTCCCTAACAACAGTGGTGTACTGGCTCAGATTCCTGCTTGGAAATTGAAGGCTATATTATGTTTGAGAGCCAGTCTGGTGTAGAGGTTAAGTGCGCAGACTCTTATCTGGGAGAACCGGGTTTGAGCCCCCACTCCTCCACTGGCACCTGCTGATGTGACCTTGTGTCAGCCAAGTTCCTCAAGGTTGTTCTGCTCAAGAGCAGTTCTGGGAGAGTTCTCTCAGCCCCACCTACTTCACAGGGTGTCTGTTGTGGGGAGGGGAAGGAAAAAGAGATTTGTAAGCTGCTCTGAGACTCCTTTGGCTAGTGAAGGGTGGGGTATATGGCAAGGCGACTTCTTAAAATAGCCTTACTCCCAACAATGTAATGTGTGCACCTCTGTCCATGTAATTTTTCTCCTGAGGATGCAGGTCTATTCCTGGCAAAGACAGTAGAAATTTCTGTGCTGGTGTGTGTGTGTGTGTGTAAAAATCAGGGCTACATATTATGGCAGGAGGTAAAAACATCATGGAAGCTGTTCCAAGTGGTTTCCATTGGATTAAAAAAGTTTTAAAATAAACCTAGCCTAAGAATCTATGGTTTGACATAATCCCTGGAACAAACTCTCAATGTGCAATAATTTTCTAATATGGCACCGTTGCGTAAGAACATAATAGAAGCCATGTTGGATCAGGCCCGTGGCCCATCCAGTCCAACACTCTGTGTGTCACACAGTGGCCAAAACCCAAGTGCCTGTTAAGGAGCGTTCCCTGGCTCAAGGTCACCCAACAAGCTTCCATGGCAGACTGAGGATTTGAACTTGGGTCTTCCAGATCATAGTCTGAAGGTCACCATTCCCATTCTTATCACATAAAAATGTTAACGGGCAGAATTCCAGATGATCAAATTTGGAGCAAGCTTGATTTGAAACTGAGCATACCTAAGTGACGTCAAGTTGCAATCAATTTATGTTGACCCCAGTAAGGGGCTTTCAAGGCAAGTGAGAATCAGAGGTGGTTGGCACTTTTCTGCAAGATCTTCCTTAGTGGTCTCCTGTCCAAGTACTGACCCTGCTTAGCTTCTGAGATCTGAGGAGACTGGGCTATGCCATACCATTCCAAATCCGATTTAAAACTGCAGTCCTTGTTACTACAAACTCTAAACAAATACTAGCAAATGTTGACCAACATGTTGCCACATTGTTGAATTTTTATATTCTCCTTTTCCTATACAAAACTTCTCTCACCAAATTAAAAATACAAAAATGATTAATGATTTTATATTTCAACTCGAAAAGCAGCAGCAGCATTAGAATCGGCATGTAGTAAGCTGAGACCTGTAATGAGAATTTTTTTTAAAAAAAATTGATGTTGCCCAAAACAGACCCTGCCACTGGCCCAGGCTGAAGCTGAAGTACCTATCCAAAAGTATCTTGCAGACAGATGGAGAGACAGGTGGGCTACGGGCAGATGCAAAAGCCCGGCAGACAAGCTCTAAACTAGCTGTTACCCGGGCGAATGCCAGCATGAATAGCTGAAAATCTGCTAATAGCTGAAAACCTGCTAATGCATCACTGGCAGGGCAACCAATCTGAGCCCTGCAATGCCCAACTCACTGTTAAGGATGAAACGGTGCAGGACCCTGAAAAGCCATCACAGTAATCCTCTTCCCCTTCCTTCTGAAACTTTGAGGCTTTGAATACGAGGAGCCAGAAGTAGGCTAGGAATCAACTGCTGTCTCTCAAGCACTCACGCTTGAGCCTTCAAACACTCAAGAACCAGTGTGGTGTAATGATCAGAGTGTTGGACTCATATCTGGGAGATGCAGGTTCGAATCTTCACTCTGTCACGGAAGCTTGCTAGTCAGTTACACATAAGGTTGCTAGGTCTGAAGAACAAGCTGGTGGGGGACTTACTGGTATGCTCTGGGAGAATGACTGCTCCAAATGCGACATTTATCTATTTATTACTTTAGTCTTCTATCCTGCCCTCTCTGCGAGCGGACTCAAGGTGGCTAACAATAAATTCAAAACATTTATGATTACAATTTAAAACAATAAAATAACAATTAAAATACATTTCATGGTGCTGTTCAACTTCAGTATAGGCGGGATCTTTCTTTCTTCTGACAGTGGTCCTATAGTGATGTAGTGATCACAAGAAGTGATGTAGGCATGTCAGTGATATTGGCTGGGAATGACACTCTGGTATGGGGGCAAAACTCTATAGTTTGAAGCTAATTCTACCACCGAGTTTTGCAAAAAAACGAGAGTGTCATCCCATGATGTCACCAACATGTCTACATCACTTCTGGGTGAGGTTGGCACATCATGTTTGGGGCTGTCACTCTCCCCTGTCAGCTAGTTGGCCAGTGCCAGAGGGGAGTGCCAGAAACCAAGGGATCCCCTGTGCTGCAAGAGGACCAGAGAACCCTAATATACTTCACAAAGTTATTGTCAGGATAAAATGGAGAAGAGAAGAATGGTGTAAACTGCTTTGGGTCCACGCTGGGGAGAAAGGCAGGGTATAAAAGAAGTAGTATGCAATACATTTCAGGGATACTTTGAAGGCAACATAGATATTATCCAGACTGCAGTAAGGCAGCAGATCTGAGAGTCAGTTGCACCTTGCCTTGAATGGCCCAGACTAGTCTGATCTTGGAAGCTAAGCAGGGTTGGCCCTGGTTAGCATTTGGATGGGAGACCACCAAGGAATTCCAGGGTTGCTATGCAGAAGAAGGCAATGGTTAACCACCTCTGCTCATCTCTTGCCTGCCTTGAAAACCCTATGGTTTTCATAACCATAAGTCAGCTGCAACATGATGGCATTTGACATAAGCACAGCACCAGACTGGCCCTTGAGCATCACCTGACTTCTGAGGTCAGCAGTACCATGGGCTGCTATGTCAAACGCCTTCCTAGAATAGCGTGTAATGCCTTTCTCTGAACAGCGACTTCATTTTCACAGGGAGCTAATGTATCACTGTCCAGGCTCCCAGTTTGAACCCTGCAACACCCAGCTCACTGTTAAGGATGGAACTGTGCAGGACCCTGAAAAGTGATAATACTAATCCTCTTCTCCTTCACTCTGGCTTTGAATATGAGAAGTTAGTATGCAGACCAAGGATTTCTTTCTTTTAAGACTCACTCGGTTCTGAGAATATTACATCAAATCATGTAAAACCTGTAATGGGCATGCTATTATGGGGAATCCAGTATTATATTATTTATTTATAGAATTTATCCGCTATCTTGCCAGAGACCTGTTTGAGGAGCTGTCAAAATTAAATGGTATAATAAAATCAGATCACCACAGTGTTGAGAGATGTTGTTAAAACACAGCACGAAAACAAACACAAAATTAAAAACTCGCAGCATAAACACAAGCAAAAACTTAAAAGCTCACAGGATAAAAACTGTCGGCATAAAAACAGCACAAAAGAGCATTCTGTAGCTTAAAATGATATTCCGAAGGGGGTGGAAGCAGACCACACCCACAGTTAAAAGGACTGATCTTCAAGGGAAGACCTGGAACAACTAACTCACCAGGGTCAGACTTAAAGTTCTCAAGTTAATAACTGGCTAATCAGACAAACGATTACAGTAACCAAGTTAAAGCCAAAAGCGTATTTTCATCTAGAAATATGGAGCTGGGTATTTAACCCTGATAGTCATGGGCACAGTTTTTAAATGCAGTTTGACAGTTGCCATGTGGGAGGGTAGCGTGGGGGTGGGGTGGAGAGGGAAAGAGAGGAAGTTAATAAAGAGTCAAGTGATAAGTATTCAGCATCCTGATTCATTTTGAGATATGGTATCTTCTACTTACAGGACAGATAGCCTACCCATCATAAACGACAAATGGAAATTTTTTCCTTGGGCTAGCTAAATATCCAGTTGAGTGAATTTTCATTAAAAGAGAGAAAAAGGAAGAAACCCGTTGTGATACGATCCCCTGGGGAAAACACATTTCAATTATAATCACCCACGTTCTATTTCAAATTCTCCTCTTGCACCTTCTTGAGAAGCTGACCTGATATTTCTAACCCATGTTCGTGTAAACCTTTAGGATATGGTAATTCTCAAATATGCAGCCACCTAGAAGTGAGAAACATGCAGAGTTGACTGCTCATCGGATATTTAATCTGCATAACTTGGGTGGAGCTTGGTTGTTGAGATTTCTGAAATTTAGGGGCAATGCAGTCAAACTGGTAAAGGCAGAATTACACTTCTTACACTTGTGCCTCTGCCTCAGCTACCAGAGAAATATACTGTATATTATAAGAGCATAAGAGAAGCCATGTTGGATCAGGCCGATGGCCCATCCAGTCCAACACTCTGTGTCATAGTGGCCAAAAAACCCCAAGTGCCATCAGGAGGTCCACCAGTGGGACCAGGACACTAGAAGCTCTCCCACTGGGCCCCCCGCAAGCACCAAGAATACAGAGCATCACTGCCCCAGACAGAGAGTTCCAACAGTACACTGTGGCTAATAGCCACTGATGGACCTCTCCTCCATATGTTTATCCATTCCCCTCTTGAAGCTGTCTATGCTTGTATTATATTCAGGAGATTACTGGATTTATACTCTGCCTTTCACTCAGAGTCTCAGAGTGGTTTACAATCACTTTCCCCTCCTGTCCCCACAACAGACACTGTGTGAGGTAGGTGGGGCTGAGAGAGCTCTCAGAGGACTGCTCCTGAGAGAACAGCTCTGCTGAGCGCTTGTGGCTGACACAAGGCCACAACAGCAGCTGCATGTGGAGGAGCAGGGAATCAAACCCAGTTCCCACAGATTAGTGTCCATGCCCTTAACCACTACACCAAACTGGCATCATTCATGCTAACTCGGAGTGACATTGCAAATATAAGCTGGGGATAAAGTTTTACTAGAAGCCAGGAAGAAGCAATGAAGGTTGTTGTATAGAAATTTGTAAAGCCATGTGTGGCCTTCGTCTCAGGACCTAAAAATAGGACAGCTACTGGTTAGAAGGTTCAGAACAGGTTTTTTTCTAAACATAAAATATTCTTTTTTTGACACACAGTACAGGAAGCTGCCTTATACCAAATCATGCCATTGGCCCATCAAGTTCAGTAGTCTACTCACACTCACAGGGGTTATCCAGGGACTCAGGCTAAAGATGTTCACATCACCTACCACCTACCTGATCCTTTACAGCTGGACATGCCATGGATTGAACCTGGGCCCTTCTACATGCCAAACAGATGCTCTATCACTGAGCCCCAGGCCCTCCCTTTTCTTAACATTTATCTGGTTATTTGCTTAAACTAACTCTTGAATTGTACCCAACCAACTACCTCACACAGTCCCTTTTGATCTTGGAAACATGATATTCTGAATGACACATAACCTATCACTCATCATACATGAGTGTCCCATCAGACTCCTTATCGTGAGAAAAAAAAATGCAAGGGAGGAATACTACATCCACCAGAACACTACATCCACCCTCCGATTTCATTGTTGGTTGGATACAACCTTCTTACTGTATTACTGCTTGAGCTGCAATTACTACTACTCTATGCATCTTACTGGAGAGGATGACTGGTTTCCATGGGGTCAAGTCACTGCTGAAGAGCACACCACAAGTACCAGACCAACTGTGTTTTGTCAACAGTAATGTTTTAAATGGGAGGGGAGGTGGCATGGTGCTATAGCCCAATTTCTGCAGTTCTCCGAAGCTAAGCAGGGCCAGTACTTCAAAGGGAGAACACCAAAAAAACTGCAGAGGAAGGGAATGCCAAGTCATTTCTGCTTTTCATTTGCCTTGAAAGCCCCTTGCTGGGGTCACCATAACTTGACTGCAACTTTATGGCCCTTCTCTCTCTCTCTCTCTCTCTCTCTCTCTCACACACACACACACACACACACAGTGTGTTTTTAACTTGCAAACAACTGCTTCTCTGGGGAACAGAGAGTGAATCACCGACTAATGTTTCAGATGTCCACCCAGACTTTCCAGTTAAACTTCTTGGGCTGGGGGTGGGGGATGAGCATAAGTCGTGTGGTTTCTTCCCCCCCACCCACTGCCAATCAATCTAGTTTTTCATGTTGGCTTCGTCTGATAAAAGGGTTATGTTTGTGCTAAAGATATCTTCCCCAGCAGTTTCGTATTTACATTCATGAATCGCTAGATTTAGACGGAAAAGGGCATTTCTCTGCATCCCAAAATGTTTTCTGCAGTTAACCGCAATTCTGCGCTGCATAGTCTCACCACTTTTATTAATTACAAAAGCACAGGCTTAAGACTTCAGTCATTCACCACTTTTATCAATGACAAAGTACAGGTTAAAAGATTTCAGTCCTTCCTCATAGTCATGTCACACGACCCCTGCAGTGCTTTCCCTTCTAGAACCTGCAAGAGACACCGTCCAGCTCAGAAACCGTCTTAGGCAGGGGTCTCAGACATGCAGTTTGGGGGTCAAATCAGGCCCCCAGAGGGCTCCTATCAGGTCCCCGGGCAACTGGCTGTCATTGGCTTCCTTCTCCCTATATCTTGCTTCCTTCTGCATAACAGCTTGCTTTGCAAGGCTTCCTCAATTGCACAGGAACTACAGAGCAAAACCTCTGCTTTCTCCATTGGCTGAGGCTCCTCCCTTGAGGAGGAAGAGGGGGAAGAATAGCTTGCTTTGCCAGACTCTCTCAATGGCACAGTGGAGCTACTGAGCCAAGCCTCTCTTTCTTCTATTGGCTAAGGCTCCCCGCCCCCCAGCCCCATGGAGAAGGAAGGAAGGAGCCAGAGCTTCCTTTGCCCAATTCCCTGGATCCCATGAGAAATACAAAGAAAGCATCTTTAAGGCCAAGGAGTGTTAACATTTTAAACATTTTATATATATGTATATAAAATAGGTGCACACATGGCCCGGTCGACATGGCCTGGCCCAACAAGATCTCATTTTTGTCAGATCCGGTCCTCATGAGTTTGACACCCCTGATCTTAGTATGGAAAAGCTGGCTGTGGTCACTTAGCATTAAGATGCTCTGCACATGCTGAATTGCACTTTCCTCTCTGCTCTGACTTCCTATGTCCTTGGGCTGTGCCCCAGCGCAGAAACCAGATTCGAGATTCCTGGCTCTCTAACGTTTAATGAGCCCCACTTTTAATATGTCTGGTGGAGATTCAAAAAATCATGCTCTGTTGAGAATACATATCTGCAGGATAAGACAGGAAGACAGACTGGAACATCGTTTTGTTTTACGTTTTAGCATTCGCCATAATTTGCATTCTGTACAGGTGGGTTTTTATTAACCTTTCATACCTCTGCTCAAAGCTTTAGATCGGACTACTTTAAATATCAAATATTGCATGCTTTCCATTTTGGGGTGATTTTATTATGCAAATTTCACTCATCTCTTTGAAGCATCACAGAAGCGTTAAGACCGAGAGCGTTGAGTTTTTTAATTGTTTTTTTTTTCCCCTCTCCCAAAGCTTTTAATAGGATAAAATGGAGGGATCTAAGCTTGCAAGAATCGATACCGTCCCACTGGATCACAGCAGCTAAACGAGAGAAGCCAACATTGTGTTTATTTATTTGGGTTTTGTAAGTCTATTTATATTCACATCTGTCTCCAGAGTACTGCTGCCCACCTTGCCTCCTAGTTCTTGTTCTTTTCTTTTTCCCCAGCTGTTTCAATTATTCCAGAACTACCTCAAGCACAAAACACCAACTGCAGCGTTCAAAAGCAATTAATAAGAACATTCTAGCTCTGTTCATTTGCGACTTTCCTGGGAGAGATCTCAGCCTGGTAAGACTCTTGGGCATACGCACTGTCTCTCACTCAATCCTGCACCTTTACAGAGAAAAGAATAAGTTAAACACTTCTGGATTTTATACATGATGTGAGTCATGAGAAGAAGAGTCAGGTTATATAGCTGTTTTTCTCTATTCAAGGTACTACTGCCTTCTTTTCCCTTCCCCACAAAAAGCAGCTTGTGAAATACACATACACAGGGCTTTTTTTGTAGCAGGAACTCCTTTGCATCTTACACCCCCTGATGTAGCCAATCCTCCTGGAGCTTACAGTAGGCCCTGTAAAAAAGCCCTGTAAGCTCTTGAAGGATTGGATACATCAGAGGTGTGTGGCCTAATATGCAAAGGAGTTCCTGCCACAAAAAAAGCTCTGCATGAAGCTGCGTCATACTGAATCAGACCATTGGTCAACTCGACTACCTCCTGTCCGACAACAACCATCAGACAACAAGACAGGTGGCCAGATTCTTTGCCCAGGTCCTCAAGGAATGTAAAACATGAGGCAGATAGACTAAGTTTTAATTTCCTAGCTAATTTTTAAATGAATTTGATGGCTGTTTGATCCTATCTCTTTGTTATAGTCACAGATCCAAGTTTATGAATGCTTCTGATGGTTTTATTCCACGTTGTAGCTAAATGCTTTGTATGAATTAAGTGTGCTGATTTCTGACTGTAACAATAAACTTGACTTGACCATTGGTCCATCAAGGTCCGTATTGTCCACTCAGACCAGCAGTGGCTCTCCAGGATCTCAGCCAGAGGTCTTTCACATCACCTACTACCTGGTCCTTTTAACTGGAGATGACAAGGATTGAACCTGGACCTTCAACAAGCCAATGCTCTACCGTTGAGCCACAGCCCCTCCCCATGAAGTTGCCTTATACGGAATCAGACAGAGACTCTTCTCAGTTAAGATTTCGTTCTGGGATGTGAACTTGGCCATGAAGTGAGAATTCCTGTCCAGTGCCCAATGTGTACTCCCCCATGCAGAGAGCAAACATTTACAGCAACATTCATGCTGATCATAAGAAGATGCCGTTTACTCACTCAGATCATCTTGCTCAGTATTGCTCAGTAAAACTCGTGGGAACTCAATGGAATTAATGAGCAGTAGGCTTAAAACAGATAAAAGGAAGTAGTTCTTCACCCAAAGAGTAAACGTGGAATTCACTGCCAAAGGAAATGGTGGCAGCTACAAGAAGGGACTGGATAAACATATGGAGCAGAGGTCCATAAGCAATGTTCTCTTTAAGCTGCAGAGTCTTGTAAGCAAAAATTCTACTTTATGAGCTACTTGTATTAAAGTTGTGAGCTACTGGCATAAAAATTGTGAGCTACTACATAAATCATTGTGCTCTGCGGCCATGTGTGAGCTGGAGGCTAAAAATCTGTGAGTTAGCTCACACTAACTCAGTTTACAGGGAACACTTGCCATAAGATATAGATCAGGGGTGGCCAAACTTGCTTAATATAACAGCCACACAGAATAAATGCCAGATGTTTAAGAGCTGCAAGAAGGAAGGAAAGGAAGGAAGGAAGGAAAGAAAGAAAGAAAGCAACTTGAACTTTAAATGCATTCTCCAAGCTGTTGGCTGGCTTGGCTTGGCAAAGTGATTTAAAGAGAGAAATGCCTTCTCCAAGTCAGCTGACGAGGTGGTGGGGGCTTTGAGAACCACATGATATGTGTGAAAAAGCCACATATGGCTCCTAAGCCACAGTATGGCTACCCACGGTATAGATAGAACACTCTGGGGCAGTGATGCTCTCCATTCTTAGTGCTTGGGGAGCAATGGTGGGAGGGCTTCTGGAGTTCTGGCCCTGCTCGTGGACCGCCTTATGACACCTGTGTTTTGGCCACTGTATGACACAGAGTGTTGGACTGGATGGGCCACTGGCCTGATCTGACATGGCTTCTGTTATGTTCTTACAAAGAAAGAAGTACTTTACTCCCTTTCTCAAAATACAAGAACTTGTGGGCACCCAATGAAATTACCCCTCACTACCCCAGGGTCTTGAACAGAGAAAGGCCTTTCCCCTAAACAGCTGCTTGATGGCCTGTCATCTGGAGGTGCAGGGGACTGAACCTGGGACCTTCTACATGCAAAATTGAAGTTCTGCCATTGAGCTCTCCCCAACTTTCTAAGCTGGTTGAGTTTGGGGGCAAGGCACACCTCAATCAGTCCCTGAAGTTCAGAGTCCCAAAACAAGTCCCTGGAACACTATACCTTTCACAAACCAGAGTAATACAGAAACTGTAGGTAGAAAGAGCTGCACACATCTTTTGCCTTTAATCTTTTCTCCCTGTCTACTGCAACAACTTATTGTTGACCATTTCTGTGTATTTCTGGCTTCCCGTGCCACGGAACAAAAAAAATACCCCCAAACAACACAAAACTTGTTTTTCTGTCATCTCACACAGTAATTTATTTTATTTAATGAGACCCGCTGGCAGCTTTGTATTAGGCAAGCTTTTCTTTGTGAATTTGACTCAACCACTAGTTAATCACTGACTTGTAAAAACAACTAGTTTAATGATGAAATCCAACGGATCCAAGACTTTCAAAGGGAGTGCGGGTAATTATCAGCTCGGTTACAAAGGATGCACTATTTGATCTCCTTTTTTTATTATCAATTAAAAAGACAGTGCCAAGTGGGCAGTCTCCGAGTTTTAATTACTTTGAAATCTGCATACAGCTTTTGCAAATGGCTTCTGTTCATGCTTGCACAACATAGCCTCTAACTATAGGAATGATTTAGCATTTTTTAAAAAGAGACTAGATCAGGTGTCCCCAATGTGGTGGCTGAGGGCACCATGGCACCTGCCAACACCTTTTCTGGTGCTGAATGTTTTCAGGAAGTAGGTGGGGACAGGGAGGGCTTTTGCCCAGCAAGGCTTCTGATTGGCCGTGCCATTTTAATGTTGCTTTGGCGGCAGCTGCCACCACAACATAAGGATCTTCACTGTGTGACTGAAGTTAAACTGTGGCAGCCATTTTGCAGCTAGTTCTGCCTCCTGTAGCAGCTGTTTTGTGGCAGCCATTTTGTTGCTGCAACCACCATGCTGTATCACAATTCCAAATGGGCCCATAGGGTGAAAAACCCCTGGGCTAGAGCATTTCACATCTAGTGGGTTGGACAATGTCAAAAATGTGGTTTTGTGTGTGTGTGGGTGGTGATTTTTGCTGGCTCCCCACAGCAGCCTTCCAACTCCCTCATGATGCTCTTGGGGGCTCCCCTGTACCCCAGCAGCAGCCTTTCAGGGGACATTCCGAGCTGCAGCAGGTGGAGGGGAAGCAAGAAAGTAATGTGTTCCTGTACAGAAATCCTTCCATGCACAAGCATGTTAGAAAAGCTGGACCTATGGTCACAGGCCAAGGCCTACATCTGCCTGTTTAAGCAGCTGAGCGGATGGAGGGAGAGAGTGAGAGAGATTCATATTTTTTGAGTTCATACATTTCCAAGAGAGAGCATAATTGCAAAGCAAGGAAACAGCTCCCAGCAACCTGCAGTGGAGAAGACGAAGGTGTTTGCAGTGCACAGTTTAGCAGTGCCGGTGGGATTAAAAATAAGTGAGGAGATTTAGCTTTAATTATTCCGACTCAGAAATAAGGTGATTAATTAGGATGAGATGGCAAATAAATACCATATGGTCAGGATGATAATTGCTAGTGGCCTGCCAAAACCCTTATCAATTCGGTTTAGCACCCTTATGCCCCCCTCCCTACAATACAGGCACACGAAACACACTGAGGGGGATAACTCTGGTTGCTTCTGCCTCTTTATAAAGTGCATGGAAGGGAACAAGCAACTCTCTGCTGCATAGAAAAAAAGCAAAAATAAAGGCCACAGAAGGAGCCCACAACAAGATATCCAGGTGCCATGGGATGACCTCCTAGTTTCCTGCATATCTTACAGCTCAACTGGACTTATCGTCAGGGGTCATAGGTGGTGGAGCTCATCCAGGGATTGTTATGCAGCTGCACCTACTATTCAATGGATAAGATGGGGAGAAGGAGGTAGAACCCTCAGAAAGGTTCAGGAGCTGTGCTTCTGCGAGTTCCTGCTGAATTCGAGGCCTGCTTATCGTGCCCATCAGTTTTCTGCTATTGTACATAACTGGGAGTCTGGGTGGTTTTCAGGACAATCAGGCACATGCTGTTGTGCCAGTCTTTGACAGATGTTTGGTGGTGGAAAGTGCTGACAAGTCATGGTTGACATGGCAACCCTTGGTGGGGATTTCAATGCAAGAGGCATTCAGAGGTGGTTTGTCTGTGTAGGGATCCGGGACTTCTTTGGTGGTCTCTCATCCAAGTACTAATCAGGGGTGACCCTCTTAGCTTCTGAGAGCTGACAAGACTGGGCTTTCCAGGTCAGGGCAATAGATGTTTAGGACACAGAAAACAGCATATACAATGTGGATGGAGTGCAGGAATCACAGCACTGACATCACAGAACCAAAATGGCCACAAGTTCATCTCTTATTGAAACTCAGTTGGATCCTGCAGCTCTATTCTGCTAGTGGTAAATTTTTCTTCCAGAATGAGAAGACCTTCCCTAAAAACAGGTTCTTCAGACAGTGGATCTAACTGATCCAAACGAATATATTGAAGTTTTTCAAACAGATGAACATTTGGAGCAAGCTTCTAAGTCAACATAATACAAGCAGAGTAGAGCAACAAAAAAAGCCAACTATAAAACTGTAAATGATCATGAATCCTAAAAACAAAATGGCGTTCTAAAAATCATTTCACAGTGTCCTGGCACAATATAACTGAAGAGAAAAGAGAGGCCAGAGCCCATAAGAGTTTTCCAGATGGTAAAGTTCATTGTTCATCAAATAGATCCAGAACAGGCAGTGTAGTCCAACAACTTACAGCAGGTTATATTTAAGGCAGTTGCCTAGAACTTCTAGTTGGCTTTTCAAAAAGTGAAGATACTAATAAACCTCACCTATTTTGGCCATTAAATTGCTTAATATTTTGGATTCAGAATTTTTCCTTATAGAGTTCTTTTTGGAACAGTCCAAATAGCCCTGGCTCAGCCCGAGTTTATCAGAGCATGGATGCTAAGCAAGGCGGACCAAGGTCATCTCTGGATGGGAGACCACCAGGGAAGATTGGGATCACTGCATAGAGGAAGGCAATGGCAAACTACCTCTGCTCGTCTCCTGACTGGAATGTCCCATGGGTGGAGCCACACTGAGTCAGCTGCAACTTGCCATTATGAACTTTGATGGTCACAAACATAGCCACCAGTGTTCCCTCTAAGCTGAGTTCGTGTGAGCTAGCTCACAGATTTTTGGCCTCCAGCTCACACATTTTTGTCTTAGCTCAGGAAAGATAGCCGCAGGGCAAGCTAATTTATGCAGTAGCTTACAACTTTAATACTAGTAGTTCACAATGTAGAATTTTTGCTCACAAGACTCCATGGCTTAGAGAGAACATTGATAGCCACCCACTGCCAAGGGAAGGGTTTCTGCTGAACTGCCTGGGTATGGAAAAGTGTGTGTGTGTACACACAAATACAGAGACAGAGAGAGAGAGGGAGAGGGAGAGACTGCATAGGATTGCTCTAATAAAGTCTTCAAAAAAGTTAGAAGTGTGGAAGAGGATAAAGTGGAAGGCACACAATCAGAGATTCCAGGGTTCAGGTAATTGATTCTGAGCAATTCTGGGTTTCACCAGAATAAATTTCTTGCCAGATGATCACTGCATCATACTTTCTGACAAAGCCACAGAGGGGCTATGGTTGGAGAACCACAGTCTCTCCTGGCTATGTACAAGCACATGAACTTTCCCAAAGATCTGCCTTTGTATAGAATTACTTCCTTGACTCTGTTCTTGATTTCTTCTCTTCTACCTGTCAGAGGGGTTTATCAGGAATGAGGAGAAGTGCAAGTCAGACGACACCAACCCTGGGGCCTCCACTCCAACTCTTGCCAGATAGAAAATTAACTGAGAGGGAAAGTGGCCAGATGAAGGGTTTAAGTTTCTACTTTCCATCCAAAATCTGAATGGCCTGAAGATGAAAACAGCACCACTGCTGTAATGTCCAAGTTGTAGATTTCATGCAGAAGATGTGAATTCATATCTTTAGCATGTAGCCAAGTATCTGTGAGGCTTTTTAAAAAACCATTTACATAGCTCATAAGTCAGCTCGCTTAGTTATGGGGGGCATGTTTACCATGTGTGTAACTCAACCCACACTTACTATAGCCCTTTGCACATGACATAGTAAATATAACAATCAACATGCATAGAGGGGGTTTACCTCAGCAGTGATTTTTTTTATCCTATGGCAATTAGAACATTTGCATTATAACTCCTGGAGAAGAAGGCTCTCAGTAGTGGCCACCCATTCTTGCATTCTCTTTTTTAAATTAAACTTTTAAAAACAATATACAACAGGTGCAGTCAAATATTCACAAAATCTTAGCCCTTTAACTCCCCCCCCTCCCCCCAGACAAAAACCTAAAACAGCACATCGATACCATTATCCTAAAATCAGATTCAGACAGGCGAAGTTCAAGAGGTAGATACGACAAGACAATATGATCAAAATAAAAAGTTGCAAAATAAGCTCCCTACATAGAGAACACATACTGACGAGTTCAAAAGATCTCAGCTTATAGAATGCATGGGATGCACAGGGTGAACTAACTTCCTAGAAAAGAAAAGCGAAGGGGAAAGGCGGAAAACAAACAAACAAAAATATACACAATGAAGCCAGAATGCAATAGTAAAGGAGTGTCACTGCTTTTAGAAAAACATCTGATTCCAAACTGTCTGAAAGAACAACGAGTGTCTAGCACTCTGTGACTACAATTCTCTTTTCAAAGTACTGACTTCTTCAACTTCCTTTATGAAGCTTGCAGAGGTTTATAGGATAAGGCCCCCAGAGTTCTGGGGAAAATGTTTTTAAAAACAAAACCCTTTACACCACCCAATGCAATTGATATGTGTAATGATCTTGTAGCAGCAACTCTTTCCAGATATGACTTCATCAGCCAGTAACGTGTTGGTGTCTTGTCCAGTCATCTCTGTTTTAGTCCGCAGACTCTGTTATCCGTTCTCCCTTTCTCGTTCCTGCCGCATTCCGGTCTCTCCTGGTGTCCTGGACCTACCAGTCTTGCTATCTCATCTCCTTTCCACACCCATATGACCCATTCAAAATTCCTTCTCAGAAATAATCTTGGCCCACATCTCTAACTAACCATTTTGTCTCATCCTACAGTCAGACATCCCATCCTGACGCCACAAGGAGGGCATATCGCTCTTCTAGACCGTGATGTGACTATACAAGACCAGAACACAAGGATTTTATTGAGCTTGCGGATATATGTCATTTGTAGCTCAAATAACCGCTGGGAATGCACACACAAAAGCTGTAACTATTTCTGCAGCTTATGCAGAAAGATATTCAAGTCATGCCGGCAGTTATTTAAAGTGAGGACCCAAACCCCTAAATTAGATGCACTGATAGTAAATCTGGCAATGTGCGTGGATGGCTAAATCATTTACCAAGAGACGACCAGTGTGCAAGATGTGACCTTCTTTGTCCTCTCATGTCACCATCCTTTGCACACGGACTTTCAAAGGATCAGACATAATTCATTTGGTGTTACTGCCTGGGTGAGGAAACGGAGGATATTTCCTACCATTTCTGAACTCTTCGGCAGCAGTAAACCACAACATAAACTGGTGTCTCCTGCGCCAATCATAATACTTGCTATAACATTTTAATCATGACACTTACATCGTTACAGGCAGGCCTCATTTTGGGCAGGAACTCAAAGGAGTGGAGCTCTGGAACCTCTAAATTCTGTTGTGCTCTTTCTTTCTTATCCCCTCTCCCAAAATCCCCTTGCTTCTGGGCTCGACTGTTCAAACCCCCTGTGAGAAATTTGCTGAACTCTAAGATCTGACAAACTTTCTAATATTTTTCCCCACAAAAAAAAGGGAAAATAACCAAAACATATAAAACAGATAGGTGGAAATCTTTCTCATGCCACTGTGGCCACATAGGAGAAACTAATTTAAAAAGTATGATGGGAGTAAGGTTTTATTATGTCAATTATGATTCAAGAAACATTTTAATGTAGAAGAAGGAGGAGGCATTGGATTTATATCCCGCCCTATACTCTGAATCTCAGACTCTCAGAGAGGTCACAATCTCCTCTACCTTCCCCCCCACACACAACAGACACCCTGTGAGGTACGTGGGGCTAAGAAAGCTCTTACAGCAGCTGCCCTTTCAAGGACCACTCTTACGAGAGCTATGGCTGACCCAAGGCCATTCCAGCAGGTGCAAGTGGAGGAGTGGGGAATCAAACCCGGTTCTCCCGGATAAAAGTCCATGCACTTAATCACAACTCCAAACTGGCTTTCAATGCTGAGCTGATATAATTTAGTACACCTTCTGGAGATGTCTGGAGTGTGTGGCACATGCAGATGAATTATGCAAATGAGTTGTGCTAATGAGCTTCAGCACTTCTTTTTCTACAAAATGACCCCTTATAATAATAATAATAAATTTTATTTATATCCCGCCCTCCCCACCTCGGCAGGCTCAGGGCGGCTACCAAAATTTTATAAAAACATACAGTAGTTAAAAGCCTTTAAATTTAACAGTTTAAAACATTAAACACTAAACTTAACAACATTAAAACCAATCCAATGAGTACAGTTATTCAGCGGTATAGGTCTTCAAACCGCATTGGCGGATCCTTAATTACCGATCTTCTTAGCAGTCCAGGTGTGCAAGCTTAAAAAGGGCGGTCTTGCAGGCCCTGCGGAACTGATCAAGGTTCCGCAGGGCCCGCACCTCCTCGGGGAGTCGGTTCCATAGGGTAGGGGCCGCGATTGAGAATGCCCGTGCCCTAGTATTCTGGTATTTAATCTCCTTCGGCCCAGGGATGGTCATTAGATTTTTCCCAACTGACCTCAGTGCTCTCTGGGGTTCATATGGGGAAAGACGGTCCCTCAGGTAGGCAGGTCTCGGCCATATAAGGCTTTAAAGGTAATGACCAACACTTTGTACTGGACCCGGTATATGATCGGCAGCCAGTGCAGTTCACGTAGCCCCGGCTGTATATGTTCCCGTTTTGGGAGTCCCAACAACAGCCTGGCCGCCGCGTTCTGCACTAGCTGCAGTCTCCGAGTCTGGCACAGAGGTAGCCCCAAGTAGAGGGCATTACAGTAGTCTAGTCTTGAGGTGACCGTTGCGTGGATCACTGTTGCGAGGTCCCGGCGCTCAAGGAAAGGGGCCAACTGCCTCGCCCGCTTCAGATGGAAGAATGCTGACTTAGCAGTGGCTGCTATCTGGGCCTCCATCGATAATGAAGGCTCCAGTAAAACACCCAGGCTCTTTACCTTCTGGGATGTTTCATACTGTACCATTTAATGGATGGATTGCCTGTGTTTTGCAGCTGTTGTTCCCTGCTATGGTTGCTACAACTGCCCATGGCTTATTTCTTTAGAAAATTCAACCTCTATAGAAAATGACTGAGGTGGCTCACAATTAAAACAATAAAACAATACCGACAAGTAAATAAAAATGGGTCAGGCCAAGAAATGCAATACAACTGAATTCTGTTCATTCGGTGCCTGTAAGCTACCTTGGAGGCTTGGCAGAAGAAACGTGAGAGGTAAGTGTGCAAGTAAGAAAATAATATATGGTAACAGTGGAAAGCGTCATCAAGTCACAGCTGACTTATGGCAACCCTGTATGGTTTTTAAGGCAAGAGATGTTCAGAAGTGGTTTGCCATTGCCTGCCTCTTTGGTGTAGTGGCTACGTGTGCGAACTCTCATCTGGGAGAACCGGGTTTGATTCCCCACTCCTCCACATGCACCTGCTGGAATGGCCTTGGATCAGCCATAGCTATTGCAGGAGTTGTCCTTGAAAGGGCAGCTGCTGTGAGAGCCCTCTCCAGCCCCACCCACCTCACAGGGTGTCTGTTGTGGGGGGAGAAGATATAGGAGATGGTAAACCATTTTGAGTCTCTGATTCAGAGAGAAGGGCGGGGTATAAATCTGCAGTCTTCTTCTTCTTCTGCATTGCAGCCCTGGCGCTCCATGGTGGTCTCCCATCCAAGAATTAACCAGCTCTGCCTCTGCTTAGCTTCCAAGATCTGATGAGACTGGAATGTCCTGGGTCATCCAAGCCATTCCCTCTGTGGCCAATGCTCTCTCTAAGCTGAGGAGTCTTGTGAGCAAAAATTGTACTTTGTGAGCTAATGGCATTAAAGTTGTGAGCGACTGCATACATTAGTTTGCTCTGGGGCCATTTTTCCTGAGCTAAGACAAATATGTGTGAGCTGGAGGCTAAAAAACTGTGAGCTAGCTCACACTAACTCATCTTAGAGGGGCCACTCAGTGCAAATTTTAGGTATCCCTTGGAAAAAGTAACACAAAAGAATTCTTTTAAGAATTCCCAGTTTACTTTTTAGCTTATAACAGGGGTGGTTAATGGTAGCTCTCCAGATGTTCTTTGCCTACAACTCCCATCAGCCCCAGCCAGCATGGCCAATGGCTGGGGCTGATGGGAGTTGTAGGCAAAAAACAACTGGAGAGCTACCGTTGGCCACCCCTGGTTTATAAAGTTACAGGATGATAATCCCTTGTTTTCAGCGTGCCTACATGAATCCAAGGCTCTCATGGTGGGTAGGGGAGGCTACGGCCAATGAATTTTTGGATTTCCATTCTTTTTATCTCTAAGAATGAATTCAACATGATAGGAAATCAGGATGAATGCCTGGCAATTTAGTCTGCTTTGACATGCCTGTGTACCAGGGCTTACCACATCAGATGTGTGCCAACGCTATAATCAAATGGATGTCATAAAATTACATTGTGAGGATTATACTGTTTCAGCTCACGCTGTGGGACATTAGCATTCAGAACATAACAAGGTGAATGAAAGCTTATACCTTGAATTAAACCTTGTTGGTCTTAAAGGTGCCGCTGGACTCAAACTTTGTTCTATTGCCGTTTCCATAGTTTGCCTCCTATGGGAAGATGCATTTCCAAAATCGGCCAGGCACATATTGAGGCTTATTTATTAATCTGAAGCATTTTAACACAGGCTCGAGTCAGAATGCAAGCATTATTTATGAATAACAAAATACATAGTGATGGATTTAGGGGGAGGGTAAAATTTCTTTAGGGAATTTCCACAGGACGTTCAAAACTAAAATTTTACAATTAATCCAAGAGGGATAGTGGCATGAATTCACTGCAGGAAAAATAAAGAGAAGCCCTGTGGAACCTAACTCTCCTAAGACCCAAGACTTGAGACTGGTGTAGGGTGCCTTCCTTCAAGAGCCAGTCTCAGCGAATGGGCATCAGGAGAAAGGGCTTTTTTGCAGCCATTCCTCCATCAGCAACCGAGAATTGCTGATTCTCTAACGGCCTTCTGGAAATGTCTAGAGACCTGTGCTTTTCACAGGGCTTTTGAGATGGATCAACAGATATGGGGTTGGATTCAACCACCTCTTTCCACTGACACAAAAGGGAGGGGACATGTCAAGACCAATATTCCCTCTAAACTGTGGAGTCTTGTGAGCAAAAATTCTACTTTGTGAGCTACTGGCATTAAAGTTGTGAGCTACTGCATAAATTTAGGTTGCTTTGGGGCCTTTTTTCCTGAGCTAAGACAAAAATGTGTGAGCCAGAGGCTGAGAAACTTTGAGCTAGCTCACACTAACTCATGTTTAGCAGGAACACTGGTCAAGACCTATCTTCTCCATAGAAACATTGAAATGGATTCATAGATATAGGACTGGATTCAACTTCCTCCATCCACTAAAAAGGCTGCACTGGGGATCATGCTGCCTCTTTGGAAATGTGGCACAGGAGCTATAAGAAGAAGGGGAATTAAACAAAATTGAGTAGAAAAAGTTGTCTGGATCCAACCCACGGTGCTGATGAGGGTTGGTGGCATCAGATAAGTGGGATCCAAGTAAAACTTGTCTTAGAATTGGGGGGGGGGGGGTTTTGTAGAAAAACCCCAGCAGAAACTCATTTGCATATTAGGCTGCACCCCTGATGCCAAGCGAGCCGGAACTGTGTTCATGTGTGTTTCTGCTAAAAAAAGTGTTAGTCTATAAAGCACTGAAAGGATCCTGTTTATATGTTTATGCTTCCAAGTTTCCCAGATTTTGTTTTTTGAGAGAAGCTGAAAATGGGATGCATACATCTACTGTCCAAAACCAAAGAAAGGTCCTCATAATAGTTTCCAGCATAAAGAAACTGACGGCACATTTGTGTGAAATACTGACTTGTGAGCTCCTATTAGCCCTGACCCAGGGCGTCTAGGCTAGCCTGATCTCATCAGATCTTGGAAGCTAAGCAGGGCCTACCCAGGTTAGTAGTTGGATGGGAGATCACCAAGGAAGTCCACAGAGGAAGACTACCTTCGCTGAACTACCTCTTAACTTGAAAACTCCATGAGGGGACTCCACAAGTCAGCTGTGATTTGATGGCACTTTATACACGCACAAGTTTCTGTTACTTCTTCACACAGCCTTGGTCGGAACCAGGGCCGGCCCTAGACTGTCTGGCACCCTAGGCAAGGCTAACTTCTGGCACCCTCCTGCACTGATAACATCACCAAGTCGTGGGGACACCCAATTCAGTGCCCCCAGAAGGCTGGCACCCTAGGCAATTGCCTAGTGGCAGGGCCAGTCCTGGTCGGAACAGGAAAACATGTATTTACGGCTTGTAGAGCACGGAATTCATTTCCATGCATGCATAATATGGGCGTTTCAAATCTCTGCTTTTGCCCATTACCACGCATAGCTTCATGACACCTTGCCTCAGCTAGCTGATGAAGATTTGGCTAGCAAATGCCAGGTGGTTAATTGATAAAATATATATCTCAAAAGACAATTCCTTTAATTACATGCATTTGACATCTTTATATATGTTTTATGGGACAATAAATACATTTTCACTAGGTATCCACTGAAGCCCATATGGCAGCACACGAGAGAGCTGAACAAATTAGGTATAATGAGGCTCATTAAAATAAGCAAGATCTACTATTAAAAAGGACTTTGGGAACTTGAAAGATGGGAGTTCAGATGTCTGTGTCATCCAAGAGATGCTCTGCATCTCTCTTTTCTTTTAGAAAAATTCTAAGGCTCTGCCAGAGATGCTGATGACCTTGGGAAGGAAAAGGAAAATCGTTCTTTTAAAGGAAAGCAGAATATTTTAACTCAACAGAAGGCAGAGCAAGAAGGAAACGCAAACAGGAAAAAGAAATACTGGGATGCAGGCCTAAATTCATGCACTACCAATTCCTATGTTACCAATTAAATTCCTGCGTTACCAATTAATGTATTTGTGGGCAACTTTCATCAAATGTGCCTACAGACTAGGGCTTTTTTGTAGCAGAAACTCCTCTGCATATTAGGCCACACACCCCTGATGTAGCCAATCCTCCTGGAGCTTACAGCGCTCTTAGTACAGGGCCTACTGTAAGCTCCAGGAGACTGGCTACATCAGGGTGTGTGTGGCCTAATATGTAAAGGAGTTCCTGCTACAAAAAATGTCCCGCTATGGACCAATGTTCCCTCTAAGCTGCAGAGTCTTGTGAGCAAAAATTCTACTTTGTGAGTTACTGGCATTAAAGTTGTGAGCTGCTGCATAAATTAGTGTGTTCTGGGGTCATCCTTCCTGAGCTAAGATAAAAATGTGTGAACTGGAGGCTAAAATTCTGTGAGCTAGCTCACGCTAACTCATCTTAGAGGGAACACTGCTATGGACTATTATCAACATCCTACTACAAGGACCATGTACCAATCAAAGTGATAGGGAACAGCAAGCTATTAAGCCAGACCAGGGATGGGTTTAACACAGTATCCTCTGTTTTGACAGGCAGAGTCTATGCAATATCTTAAGACAGCACCTTAGAAAGAGTCCCTTTGTAGCCCTACCATCTGACTCTTGACCTATCACAGACCAAGCCTGACATTTACTACTCTCATGAAGAAGAAGAAGACTGCAAATTTATACCCCACCCTTCTCTCTGAATCAGAGGCTCAGAGCTGCTTACAATCACCTATATCGGGGTGGCCAACGGTAGCTCTCCAGATTTTTTTGCCAATGGCTGCGGCTGATGGGAGTTGTAGGCAAAAAACATCTGGAGAGCTACCGTTGGCCACCCCTGTTCTATATCTTCTCCCCACACAACAGACACCCTGTGAGGTGGGTGGGGCTGAGAAGACTCTCACAGCAGCTGCCCTTTCAAGGACAACTCCTGTGACAGTTATGGCTAACTCAAGGCCATTCCAGCAGCTGCAAGTGGAGGAGTGAGGAATCAAGCCTGGTTCTCCCAGATAAGAGTCCACACACTTAACTACTACACCAACTGGCTCTCGTGAACACATATGAGGCTGTCTTATACTGAACCAGGCCATTGGCCCCTCAAGTATTGTCTATTCAGACTGGCAGCAGCTCTCCAGCTCTCAGGCTGAGGTCTTTGGCATCGCCTGCCACCTCATACTTTCAACTGGAGATGCCAGGGACTGAACTTGGGATTTTCTGCATGCAAAGCAGAGGTTCTTTCACTGAGCGGCAACTCCTCCCAGATAACCAGTTTCTTCAGAACTGGAATGGGATCCCAAAAAATGTTTCCCTTTACACAAAAGCTCTCACCTAGGCAGAAAAACAAGAAAGTTGGTGTGAGTGGCATTTGCACTGAAGTTAACTGGACTGTATTCCGTCTTATGGTTCCGCTTATGGAAGACACAGTATAAGGTATAGTTCAGCAACAACTCCCCTCCCCCACCACAGAATCATAGAATTGGAAGGGACCTGCAGAGTTATCTAGTCCAATCCCCTGCACAATGCAGGGAATTCACAACTACCTACCCCCACACCCCCAGCGACCCCTGCTCCATGCCCAGAATCCCTGGCCAAAGTGGCCTGGCGAAAAATTGTTTCCTGACCCCAAAGTGGCAATCAGCATCTCCCTCAGTGTGTAAGAAAGGACCATGAGAAATAAACATTCTACCCTTCCTGCCCTCCTCACAATCTGTTTAAGAATCAGCATTGCTGTCAGATGGCCATCTAGCCTCTGTTTAAAAACCTCCGAAGGAGGAAAGCCCACCACCTCCCAAGGAAGTCTGTTCTACTGAGGAACTGTGCTCACTGTCAGGAAGTGCTTCGTAATGTTTAGCCAAAAATATTTAGTGACCTGCTTTGATGCATATCATACTTCCCAACTGGACTTTAATGGCCGCATCTGACAACATTACGCCTTCTGAGTTCTGTACACTACAGCACTGATTGGAAAACGGAATACATACTAAGTCAATGTGGTGCAGTGGTTAAGAGTGCCATACTAGTATCTTGGAGACCCAAGTTTGACTCCCCACTTGTGCCATGGAAGCTCACTGGGTGACCTTGGACCAGTCACAGTCTCTCAGCCTAACCTACCTCACAGGGTTGTTGTGAGGATAAAGCGGAGGAAAGGGAACGACAGAAGCAGCTTTGGATCCCCACTGGAGAGAAAGGGGAGGTACAAATGAATCAAATAATTTTTAAAGAAAGGAAATGGAAACTCAGCTATTGATCTTCCAGGATACCGTGTCTTGCACAGCCACAAGTGCTCTAAGTAAAACTTCTCTTCCACTATTGCATGGCGGAATTCAACCCGAGCGCTCTTTCCTGCTCACGAAACCCCTGGCAAAATGAATTCATCCTGGATCTAAAAATAATTCTCAAAGGAGTGGCTTCAAAATGAACTTCAACGAGTTTTGAAAGACACATTTGGGGTTTCCGTGCAAGTGGCTGATGAAAACTATCTAAATGTCTTGGGCAAATATGCCCTGCTCAAGGTCAGAGAGAGCCAGCGTCCAAACCAGTGTGTGCTAAGGGACAGTTGGTTCTGCATCTTTCGTGCTTGACTTGGCTGCATCCTTCTAAAGACTTTTCGACAGAAGGTAAAACACTCCCACGGCTCCTATTCCTTGAAAAACCTTTTAAACAACGAATCTACTGTATGCCCTCTGAGCTGCAAACCAATGGGGCATGGAGGTTTTCCACAGTTTTGAAATGCTTCTCGTTCTAAAAGTCCTCCTGCTCCTTTGCCGCCACTCACACTGAACGTAAAAGTTCCCTGCATAGCCATTCTCTGAGAATGGACAGCCCCATTAGGTGATGGACAATTCCTTAGGGTAGGGGGGAAAGTGCTAATTGGATGAAGCGGAAGTAGCAGAAGAAGAAGCAAACTAAACACATGAAACACTAACAGAGTAATCCTAATAGGAGTTACGGATTTCTAAATCCATCAAAGTCAGTGGGCTTAGGAGGGTCTGTTTAAGATAGTTCTTGTGACATTCAAATCTGATGAACTCTCCTCCCAAGCCTAAACTCTTCGTTCCTTTCCAAAATCTCAGAGATCCACCCTGGTCCAAAGTTTGTGTCATTACCAACTAATGCTTTCCATATCAGCATTATACTTCTAGCCTTTTGGTTGGAGCCAGCCAGATTTTCAGCTGGTGAAAAAGAAATGACCAGCGCAATGCTGGGGAATATGGGATCTGCCTGGACACAAGACTAGGAGAGGAACTTGTTGTGTATGAGGACTCAAGTGAAGACTTATATGGGTGTTCCTGCCTGGCTCATTGGAGCCATTAGAACGGAGCTTGAGGACTTGGGAACAATGGGCAGCAGGATCCAAATCCCTGCTGCCCTGCTCCAATCACAGCCCCCCTGCTGGTTTGAATGGCCCAATAACATGCTTGTGTGGGAACCCTGAGTTATATATAGTTGGCCTCTTTGGTCCCATTCTTCAGTCTTTGAGTGCAGCCCTATACTAGGCTGTACCTAATAAAGATCACTACCACCTCTCCTCTTCATTGCATTGAACCCACTATATCACAGAACTGGTTAAGATCCAGATAAAAAACTGGCAGAATCCAACCTCTGACTTGGAAGTTATTCCACTTCTCTGTTCATTGCTCTGTTCCTGACTATATCACCCAACCCTCCTTATGGTCACCACGATGCCCACAACATGGTCATTTCTGGGACCATGCAAGGCTAATGGCAGGCTGGGATTGTGTGAGGATGATTGTATGAAGCTCCCTTCCCTCCATGGAGGGCTGGGCTTGAAGCTAACGATGATATACACAGCCATTACAACCTGAAAAAGGGCACTCACAATTGTGCAAGGTGCAGCAGCCTGGTTTAGAGTGCTCACTGAGATGGCTCTGATTCATACTAATACTCATATTCTCAGTAATGCGCTGTGCATCAACATGGATCCAGGATCCCTTGTAATAATGGAGGAGGACCTCAGTGGTAGGACACTTGCTTTGTGTACAGAATATCCCAAGATGGGCGGCCACGTTAGTCTGTCTGTAGCAGTAGAAAAGAGCAAAAGTCCTGTAGCAGCGTACAGACTAACAAAATTTGTGACAGGGTATGAACTTTCGTGAGTCACTGTTGCCTTCTGTAGATACCATAGTGATCCTTTTGCATTTGGTGAGAAAGATAATGTCAGTTTGTACCTGTGCAACTTTTCCCACCAGGCTGATGGATTGCCATTCTGTAGGGCTAAATGTGGTACTTTCTATGGACACAGATCAAGGTTCGTACCTGTGCCTGTAACAGTAGAAAAGAGCAAGAGCCTAGTAGCCCCTTAAAGACTAACAAAATTCACTGCTCACTTGTTCAGATACCAGTTTCAGAGAGCCAGTTTGGTGTAGTGGTTAAGTGTTCAGACTCTTATCTGGGAGAACGGGGTTTGATTCCCCACTCCTCCACTTACAGCTGCTGGAATGGCCTTGGGTCAGCCATAGCTCTCGCAGGAGTTGTCCTTGAACGGGCAGCAGTTGTGAGAGCCCTCTCAGCCCCATCCACCTCACAGGGTGTCTTTGTTGTGGAGGAGAAAGATAAAGGAGATTGTGAGTCGCTGTGAGATTGGGAGTGGAGGGCGGGATATAAATCCAATATCATCATCATCTTCTCTGGCACTTCCAGTTAAAAGATTTCTCTGCAGAAAGATCTTTCTCTGCAGCAGACCCGGAGAGCTCTTGCCAGTCACAGCAAACAATACTGAGCCAGATGGACCAATGGTTTGACTCCTGTGTTCCTCCATTCTCTCCCACCTTCAAGGAGAGGATGTGTTCTGGTCTCCTAACCACCCATCTTAAATTTCCATAGTACACTGCAGAGGTTTTGGGAGAAACAAGAAAATCTTCTGAAAGAAACACCCGGGAAAGGCAAAATACAAGAGGCTTGCAAATCACACCATTTTTGGTCTGCTCCCTCCCCGCCACCCCCAACACACACTTGCTGCACTCAGCTTCTCCGCACACTGCACGCTTTCTTCCACAAGGCTGGATATGAATGTATGGTCAGGTGCAACTTGACTTCCTCCAGCTGTTGTGCCTCCTCTTAAGTGCAGACACACTTCAGACTCATTCAGCTGAACAGCTATGCAATTCTGAGCAGCAGCTTCACTGCCAGAAAAGAAACACTTGGAGTAAGGGGAGAGGGGGGGCGGTGGGAATCACTTTGAGCAGAGCCCTGTATTAGCGGTAGAAGTTTAATAATAGGAAGAAGGAAGGCCCCAAACCCAGATGGAAAAATGTGCACAATTCCAGAATTAGCCCGCATTCCAGACAGATGGAAAAATGTGCACAATTCCAGAATTAGCCCGCATTCCAGTTGCTGCCAGACAGCTTATGAATATGACGTTTCAACAGAATTCCTCAAAGCCACTTACAAAAACACTCAAGGTATTAGGCAAGAAGAGCAACTGGTAATAAAATATATATAAATAAAACACCACCAAGATTCAGAATGAAAATGGGGGGTTAACGCGGATTCAAAATGATGAACTGTCCCAATAATGGTACAAAAGTAGGATCCTGCACTGTTGTCTAAAAGCAACTGGAAATGAAGTGGGTCCAAAGATATTCCACAACCGCAGTGAAGGTCATACAATATTCTCCTATTAAGCTAGCCTTCTGACAGGTGGGAGAAAGTACCGGCAAGTCACAGCTGATGTTTACTGTAACCACATAAGGTTTTCAAGGCAGGAAAAGAAAAATAAATGGTTTGCCACTCCCTTCCCCTGTGTAGCAACTCCACACTTCCTTGATAGTCTCCCGTCCAGGCACTAACCGGGGCCAACATCTGCTTAGCTTCCTAGATCTGTTGAGACTGGGCTAGCCTAGGCTATCCAAGTCAGGAACTTCCTGAGTACAGGGAACTTTCAACCTGATTTTAGGAGGAGGGTAGGATTGCATGAGAAGCATTCTCCAAATCTCCCATGAGAGGGGGGGAGGAGGAGGAGGATATTGGATTTATATCTCATCCTTCACTCTGAATGTCAGAGTTTCAGAGCAACTTACAAGCTCCTTTACCTTCCTTCCCCATGGCAGACACCCTGTGAGGTAGGTGGAGCTGAGAGAGCTCTCCAAAAAGCTGTCTTTTCAAGGACAGTTCTGTGAGAACTATGGCTGACCAAAGCCATTCCAACAATTGCAAGTGGAGGAGTGGAGACTCAAACCCGGTTCTCCCAGATAAGAGTCCATGATGCACTTAACCTCTACATCAAACTGAAGTTTTAATGGTGTGACTTTGTAGAAGATCAGCTTCATTCTCAGAAGACAATGCTAGAGACTTAGGACAAAGTCGCTGTCTTGGTTGATTCATAAATACACAAGTTGTACCTGGGGAGTTGCTATGAACTCAGATAACCCATGCCAGTCTAGAAAATATCATTCTTTCCTCTCCTGAAAGCAAACAAAATAGCCTTCCATGTTCTCATCTTTGCAAAAACTCTTGGACAGCTATATCCCAACCATTTCCTTCCCATCCTTCTCCAGAAGCATCCCTGTTCCATAGCTAGAAGCCACTAGCTGCCGAAAGCCACTGAAGAAGCACTTTCTGTCTAGCCCACTGTGCCTATTTCTGGAAACCTCTTCAGAGCTATTCGCTAAGCCAAATGTCATCCGATCTCCTCCTCTGAGAGCAATTACACCATCGCGAGTCCTTCTAGAAGGACCCTTAGTCTGAAACAGCCCCTTGGCAGCCTCAAGCAGTTGCGTTTAATATGGAACAGCTATAACAATGATGGTCAGGAAACCAAAATGACAAAACTAATACTACTTGAGGCCCTGCTGGAGCCGTTTGTGGGACTGACGGAATGTGCCAGGGACCCGGCAGCGGAACCCTCCAAGTCAGGATGCAAGAGCCTGAAGCCCTGTCAGAGCCATGAAACTCACAGTGAAAAATTAAATGGAAATTAGACTTCACTTAAACAAAGGGCAATGTAGAGGCAATGTGTACATACACCCTTCCAGAATGCCCAAACGTCCTTTCAATAGGGAGGGGTCATGGCTCAATGGCAGATATGAATGTATGGTCAGGTGCATGCAGAAGGCCCCAGGTTCAATCCCCAGAACCTCCTGTTAAAGGATCAGATAGTAGAGCCAGTTTGGTGTAGTGGTTAAGTGTGCGGACTCTTATCTGGGAGAACTGGGTTTGATTCCCCACTCCTCTACTTGCAGCTGCTGGAATGGCTTTGGGTCAGCCATAGCTCTTGCAGAGCTTTCCTTGAAAGGGCAGCTTCTGTGAGAGCTCTCTCAGCCCCACCTACCTCACAGTGTGTTTGTTGCAGGGGAGGAAAATAAAGGTGATTGTAAGCCACTCTGAGATTAGACTGGAAGGCAGGATATAAATCCAATTTCTTCTTCTTCTACATAATCTGAAAGACCTCTGCCTGAGACTCTGGAGAGCTACGGCCAGTTGAACAATACTGACCTTGATGGACCAATAATGGCTGCAGCCTCCTCACCCTAGGCTACCCTCCTGGCCTGGCTAGCAACACTTCCTGGTCATGACTGGCATTTGGGCCTTGCATATAAAGCTCCAGATACTTTCTTCCTGGAAACCTGACTGCTCTGCCCATTCCTCTGTTTTGTTGCTTATTTATTTATTATTTATATCCTGCTTCTCTTTCCAATGGGGACCAAAAGCAGCTTACATCACTCTTCTCTCCTCCATTCGCCCTGCTGTCTCAAGCTTTCCCACAGATGGACTTTTCAGCACACCACCTAGCTTGCATTTGACTCTACCAGTTTGGTGTAGTGTGCGGACTCTTATCTGGGAGAACCGGGTTTGATTCCCCACTCCTCCACTTGCAGCTGCTGGAATGCCCTTGAGTTAGCCATAGCTCTCACAGAGCTGTCCTTGAAGAGGCAGCTGCTGTGAGAGCTCTCTCAGCCCCACCTACCTCATAGGGTGTCTGTTGTAACTGAGGAAACTCTGAGCCACTCTGAGATTCAGAGTGAATGGTGGGGTATAAATCCAATATCATCTTTTTTCATCATCTTCTACCCTCCTCAGTGATATCTCTGCAGATCTGACCCAGTGCTCCACATAAACATCAGTTTCATTCTTGTTGAGTCTCCTCCATCATTTCCTTGTGCACTTGCCCAAGTGTGGGCAGTTTGCATCTGATAAGGTACGTTCTAGCTGCTCCAAGGCCAACTAAGTGAGATCGGCTTTAAATGAAATGCATTCAACTCTTATGCAAGAGAAAATTAAAAAAAAAACAAATAAATTGGCAGTATAAAATATAAATAGGAAGAGGCTGTCCTCCATGCAGACACAACATAGCCTGCTGAACAAATGCAGAAATTATTAAATATATTTGTCCCTATTGATGAATAAAGAACAGCATAAGGTTTGGGGCTGTGATGCTCTGTATTCTTGGTGCTGGGGGGGGGAGCAACGGTGGAAGGGCTTCTAGTGTCCAGGCCCCACTGATGGACCTCCTGGTGGCACCTGGGTTTTTTGGCCGCTGTGTGACACAGAGTGTTGGACTGGATGGGCCATTGGCCTGATCCAACATGGCTTCTCTTATGTTCTTAGGTTAACAGCAACTATCCATTTCACAATCTGCCGCAAGGGGTTCCCTGATTCATTGCTGGTGGGAATGTTCTAAAATTCAAAAGTTCTGGAATATAATTATAGACCAAATTAAGGAGCAGATGGGGTATGATATCCCAAGGTCACCAGAAGCTGTCCTTCTCAGTATCTGGGAATACAGATTGATTCCCAAATAACTCATTATGGCGATGCTGACTGCTGCTAAAGCACTCATAGCTTCCTGTTGGCAAAAAAGATTCTATCCCTAGCTTGGTGTAGTGGTTAAGTGTGTGGACTCTTATCCAGGAGAACCAGGTTTGATTCCCCACTCCTCCACTTGCACGTGCTGGAATGGCCTTGGGTCAGCCATAGCTCTGGCAGAGGTTGTCCTTGAAAGGGCAGCTGCTGTGAGAGCTTTCTCCGCCCAACTCACCTCACAGGGTGTCTGTTGGGGAAGGCGATAAAGGAGATTGTAAGCAGTTCTGAGACTCAGATTCGGAGTGGAGGGCGGGATTTAAATCCAGTATCATCATCATCTTCTTCTACAACAGTGGCAATCTAAGTTGCTAGAATACTGTAAGTTTCACAAAATCGCAAATGCTACCCCTTCGGCATGAGAATATTTCAAACCGAACTGACTTAGTTGAGAAATGGCAACCAATTTTTAAAGAAATATTGGCCAGGCTTACCAGATACCTCTGCAGGTACCATTGTTTACAAACCATTCATTTATTTTAACTCTTCTTAATAATCATAATATTTTTTAAAAAATTAAAAAACCACAGTGGGGCAAAGACCTCTGAACCACATTTTACTGCCTTTGCCAAATCAACTTTTCACACTTTGGGTAGGACTATAAATAATTATGTGTTCCGTGTGTCTCTTAGCTTGCAGTCAGCAGGCCAACATACTGTTTATGGGTTATAATTACTGGTTACGACATTGCCATCAATACCCCAATTGACATTAACAAGAAATAATTGCATGGAACTCGATGAAGCCTCAAGTTGATCTTTTGATTCTTGATAGCATGTTTCAGTTATTCTAGCTTTAATTTGTTTTCCAAAACACAGAGGCCCGAAAAGTTAAGAACAGAGCACTTTACGTTGGCCCAAGGGAGGATGCCATTGTTGGGCTTTTCCTGCTAACATCCCCCAACACCCCTCCATGCACTTTCTGTTGAGGTCAGATTCCTTTATGGATTGTCTGAATGTCTCTTCCCTAGACTGGACTGAAGTAGCACTGAAAAGAGTAAGTTGGGATGCAAACAGTGTTTGCCACCCAATTCCAGTGTTATCGTCAAGCAAAGAAGCTGTGACTTGGTGGTCGAGCCTCAGCTCTTCATGAGGAAAGTCGCAGGTTCAATTCCCAGTTAAAAGAATCATGCGATGGGGGATGTGAAAAATCTCTTTCTGATATCCCGGAGAGCCACTGCCAGTCAGGGTAGACAATACTGATCTTGACAGACCAATGATCTAGTTCAGGGGTGGCCAACGGTAGCTCTCCAGATGTTTTTTGCCTACAACTCCCATCAGCCCCAGCCAGCATGGCCAATGGTTGGAGCTGATGGGAGTTGTAGGCAAAAAAAAAACATCTGGTGAGCTATCATTGGCCACCCCTGATCTAGTTCATGATCAGGATCTAGTTCACAATCAGGATCTCTGGGGTCTACCCAGAGAGAACTCCAGTTTTCTGGGTTATACCTCTGAGGATGCCAGTCACAGTTGCTGGTGAAATGTCAGGTCTCACAATGCCAAGATCACGGCCATACAGCCCAGAAAATCTACAACAACTAACTGGGCATTTGCAGAAATGTCTGGCCTCTTAAAATGTACACTGGAACAAGCCTTTCCCAACATTTCATTCTATGCTAATGATTATTAGGATAGGAGGAGAAAATAGTATCATGATGCAAGTGCACAGATGTACAGTGAGTACCGGAATGCCTTGTCACTTCATCTTAGAAAAGATATTGTAACCCATGCAGAAAAGGGAAGAGAAAATGATCAAGGGGGGTTGCAATACTTCTTCTGCATGGAAAGATTGAAGAGTTTGAGGCTTTTTGTGAGGTGCGTATGATTAACAGGGACCTAAACAATTATGAAGGATGGTGAAAAGTGGCTGAAGAGAACTTTTCTCCATCTCCCATTATGCTAAGGCATCAGGTGAAGCTGAAGGACAACAGATTTGGGAGGGCAAGAGGAAGAGACTCTTCATACAACACAAAAAAGCGGCTTACCAAACTCACAGACACAGGATGTAACAACAGCTTTTCGCTTAGATGGCTTTAAATTGGGGCATCTTCATGGAGGACGGCTCTATCAATGGTTGTTCGTCATGAAGAAGGAGAGACCATTTTTATAACCCATTTGCCTCTACCTTAAAGGAGTCTCAAAGTGGGTTACCATCACATTCCCTTCCTCTCCCCACAGCAGGCACCTTGTGAGAGAGAGCTCTGAGAAAACTGTGACTGGCCCAAGATCACCCAACTGGCTGCATGTGGAGAAACGGGTAATCAAACCTGGTTCTCCAGATTACAGTCCACTGCTCTTAACCACTACACTACAATGGCTCTCAAGTCATGATGGCGAGATGAAGCATCCATGCTCAGGGGCAGTGTGCCTGTGAATGCCAGTTGCTGGGGTGGAACAACAAGGAGGCAACTTTGGCCTCTGTGCCCTGCTTCCAGGGACATATTGTTGGCCACTGGGGTAAAACAGCCTAGAGGGACCTTGGTTCTGATCGGCAATGCTCTCTTGCTCATACCACATGCTAATTATAGGGACTGTAATTTCATGTAATTTCTCTCTTCTGTGTTTGATATAAGACCATGCACCTTGGTGTACCCATTCCTAAGCAGTTCAACACATTATCTGCCAGACTCTGGACTATGAAGTTCCCAGTGTAATCCTCAGAATCTCGGATAAGTGGTTTCAAGAACAGATATTTATGGTTGTCATAATGGGAGCAAGGAATAACATGGCATTCTTAGATTGTGTGTGTGAATGTTTGTTTGTGTAGGGATGGTGGGAGGTAGAGAGTGCTCTTTCTTCATCTTCCATAGTGCTAGGACATGTGGTGACCCAGTGAAGTTAGTGGACAGCAGACTCAAGACAAAGGAAAGCACTTCTTCACTCAACAAGCATTCAACCAGTAGATGCAGTGATGGCCATGAGCACAGATGGCTTTAAAGGTGGACTAGGTCCACTAATAGATGAGAGGTCCATCTGTGGCTACTAGCCATGGTGACTAAAAGGGACATTCACATCCAGATGTAATAAACCTCCAAAGCTCAGTGCCAGGAGGCAACATCAGAGGACTGTCTCAGCAGTATGTTCTGGTTTTGGCCCTCCAGAATAACTTGGATGGCCAGTGTACAAAATAGGATTCAGGACTACATGGCCCACCAATCTGATCCAGCAGGGCTCTTCTTACATTATTTTTTTTAATTCCTTAAATGTTAGCAACATCTTAAACTCCCCTTTCAGTCACCCCAACTATGGGCCAACCCCTCTCTGTCCTGCCAATTAAGTGGAAGCAGGGGTGGAATTCTAGCAGGAGCTCCTTTGCATATTAGGCCACACACCCCTGATGTAGCCAATCCTCCAAGAGCTTACAAGGCTCTTTTGTGTAAGCTCTTGGAGGATTGGCTACATCAGGGGGTGTGGCCTATTATGCAAAGGAGCTCCTGCTAGAATTCCACCCCTGAGTTTTGCTTTGTTCAGCTTTCAGCTCATGCTTCAGTTCATCTGTGCAGCAAAAGATACAAAGAACAGAACTAGCAATTGTCAACTCATTTGCATATTTTCGTGTCGCGTGTGTTTTTTGTGTGGTTCAGAGCCTTTCCAGAATTCTGGTCACTGGGAAAAGGCAACAGCACTGTGGTAGGACCTGATTCATCCATTCTTTCTTTCTTTTTTTTACTGTGGCAGATGCAATTTCCACTCAACCCCTGTGACTGTATCGCTCCTGTTCTTTAATACAGGTGAGCAAAGAAAAGTCCTTGAAGTGTTCTTATCTTCAGTGCTCAGAAAGTCTCCGATAAGAAGGAAGGTGGGGGGAAAATACTGCTTGTCACAGCAGACACCATATTTTCAACAACAAAAAGGAAGGAGACATTTAGGAAATTAGACAAGAAAAAGGACAATTTTTTTTTTAAAAGAAAAACATACACTGCCAGGCATATTGAGATTAGAACAAAATTATGCCTAAACACACCATTTCCAGTTGTTATCCAAACACAGCACACACCTCCATCTTTGGGATTCACTGGTGGGATATTAATTTGTATGGCCTAAGCAGCTGCCATTTAAAGCCACAGATTTATTCACTGGAAACCACAGACCGAATGGTCACAGATGTTTATCCAGTTAAGCCACTTCCTCTTCAAAGCGGGCACAATATGATCCACAGTACAGCATCCCTAAAGCGTTTGAGATCTCAAAGATGCTGACTAAAATCACCTTAAAGTCACAGTACATATATGCTGCAATTCTATGTGAATGCAGCACTAACAACAGAATTCAGCCCCTCCTCTGCAATTCCGATTGCATTTTCAAAATGCAAGTTTCCACCCTTACAAATGCAGAAAGATGAAAGTGTGTGTGTGTGGGGGGGGCAGAATCCCTTTGTGGTTCATCAGATGTCTAGGGATGAAAGGAGGTTGTCTTTGGCATTCTTCAGAACAGCTCCTTGCCCCCCCTCCACTTAAAGAATCAACAAAGGCAGAATAAATTTTGCAAAAAGAGAATAACAAAGTTATGATCCTTGGTGGCACCGGAAAGTGCCATCAAGTTGCAAGCTGTCTTATGGCAACTCCCATAAGGTTTTCAAGGCAAGAGACGTTCAAAAGTGGTATGCTGTTGCCTGCTTCTGTGTAAGCAGGCCTTGGATTCAGTGGGAGCTCACAGGAGCACAGCTCCTGAACCTTTCTGAGAGTTCCACCTCCTCCTTCTGAGAGTTCCACCTCATTGTCCATTGAATAGTATGTGCAGCTGCATAACAATCCCTGGATGAGCTTCACCACCTATTTTCTACAAAATGACCCCTGTGTGTAAGCTACTCTGGGCTTCCTTGGTGGTCTCCAGTGTTCCCTCTAAGCTGAGTTAGTGTGAGCTGGCTAACAGATTTTAGCCTCCAGCTCACACGTTTTTGTCTTAGCTCAGGAAGGATGACTCCGGAGCACACTAATTTATGCAGTAACTCACAACTTTAATGCTAATAGCTCACAACTTTAATGCCAATAGCTCACAAAGTAGAATTTTTGCTCATAGGACTCTGCAGCTGGTCTCCCATCCAAATACTTACCAGGGCCAACCCAGATTAGCTGCCAGCATCTGATGAGATTGGGGCATCGTGACCCATCCAAGTCAGGTCTCTCTCCCTTACACCTGCAGGTAGCAAAAGTCAGCTTTCACTGCGGATGGGTCATGTTACCAAGCGCAGTTTGTGCAGTGGTTAAGTTTGGTGTAGTGGTTATGTGCACAGACTCTTATCTGGGAGAATCAGGTTTGATCCCCCAGGCCTCTACATACACTTGCCAATGCGACCTTGGGTTAGCTACAAGTTCTCTCAAAGCTGTTCTGGTCAAGAGCAGTTCAGGGAGAGCTCTCAGCCCCACCTACCTCATAGGGTGTCTGTTGTGGGGAGGGGAAGGGAAAGGAGATTTGTAAGCTGCTCTGAGATTCCTTTGGTTAGCAAAAGGTGGGGTATAAATCCAATCTTCTCTTCCTCCTCCTTCACAGAATTCAGAATCTGGGGCTACAAGACCCATGTGACAGTATTTCTGATGCCTGTCCACCCTAAACCTCCTCCCACCCATCCTTGCAGCTTTAGTATTTCCCCACTACTTTCGCTTCCCAAATCCAGTCAGCTCCTTTCCTTCTCCTGGTTGCACTATACACACACAAGGCTCCCAGACAGAGCTCGGCATAAAAGCAAGGGCTTCCCCATTCATACCATCTGAGTGCACACATGGAATATCGCCCAACACTGAAGTGAACGGGGAAGCATCAAAAGCTTGCATCAAAGCTCTTCATGCACATTGGAACTTGGAGATCTGAACGAGAAATGATAGTCTTGGCCTCAGTCAAACTGTTTGTCTAGAGTGCTCATGAGCCTAAGGTGTTACTTTCTCAGCTGAACTTGCCTATTTATTACTGCAACTGAAACAGGGAAATAAATCTAGACTAGTACGAGATGTCGACAATTTAATAACTTTAAAAAAGCTAAAGCAGAAGGATGTAGTTACCAATTAGTTAAGAAAACTGAAAACCGTAGGCCAAAATAAAGAGTTTTGTCTGGAGTCTGGTACAGTTTGGAGAGAGATTCTGTTTCTGTGCATGCCTTCCATGCAGAAATTTTCTACAAAACACAATTGAGAACTAGTATTTACTGCCTTTAAAATAAATTCCAACAGCCACAGCAAAAGTATAATGATCAATAAGTAACTGGTAGTCTTCTCTCTAATGTTACCTGCAAACATTTGCCACCTAAGGCCATGGTAGGGACTGTGGCTCCATGCCAAAGCACCGATTTGCCATGCTGAAGGTCCCAAGTTCAGTTCCCAATGGAAATGTGTTTCTGTGCATTCCTGCTCAAAAAAAGCCCTGGCCACGAAAGACAGGGCCAGTGGTCAGAGTGCTGGACCCTGTGGGGAGACAGACTGATTTTGCACTTATCTTACACTGCTCTCACGTTGGTCTTCTCAGCGCGGCGTCCTTCTGATTTCCCACTATCTGCACCGGGGCTGCAGCAAGCATCGGCATTTTCACATAGCAAACGGAAACCGCTAAAAACCAGTTTCTGTTTGCTGCGCGAAAATGGCAGTGCTTGCTGCAGCCTCGGCACAGATAGTGGGAAATCGGAAGGATGCTGCGCTGAGAAGACGAATGTGAGAGCGGCGTAAGGTGAGTATGAAATCAGTCACAGGTTCAAACCTGCACTCTGCCACAAACCATTGAAAACCCTTGCACCAACCAATATCTCTCAGCTTGGCCTACCTAACAGGGTTTCTGCAGGACTAAAATGGGGGGCGGGAAGAGCTTTGAAAATGTTCATAAATGCTTTATGGGACAAAGGGTGGGATGGATGGATGGAAGGAAGGAAGGAAGGAAGGAAGGAAGGAAGGAAGGAAGGAAGGAAGGAAGGAAGGAAGGTGCAAATGTGATATACCACTCATGAAAAGCCAGATACTGAACATGAATGACAGAAGATGCCCATCCCATTCATGGTCTTCTTGGGGGCCCCAGTGGCATCTGGATGACCACTGGAAGATAAATATTGGTCAGTTCTTAAGATTCTGTCCTTTCAGAAACAGGCAGCATGAGCCAATTAGCCTTTAGCTGGTTCCACTGTTCCTTGCTTATGAAGAAAGAGAGGATTTGGGGTCAAATTATCCAGTGGCATCTATTATGAGAGAGACATGGCAGTTCTGTAGTTCCAAAGTTTATTAATTTGCTTCCCCCCTGCCTCAGACAGAACACTTTGTGTTTCTAAAACATACATATCACCTGCTCTTCTTTGGGGCAACACATCTTCATTTGGGATAATATGGCTCCAGTGCCCCCTTAACGGCATCTTGACAGAAATGGCTGGTTAGATTTTGTGCTTGCATTAAATTCTTTGGAGAGGGAGAAAGAGAGAAAGTGAAAGAGAATACCGTATTTTCCCCTCCTGGAGTTTCTTTTTTTTAAAAAAAAAAAGAAAATGGATAACCCCAAACAAATTGGACTGTTTCATTAGCCTGAAATATCTCAGATGGAGACAGCCGTAAAAATAGATTGGTTTTATAGCAACAAGCACAGCAGAGAAAATTACGTTACATAGTGAGGGGGTCATGAGGGCTCTGTGGCAAATCACCTCCTTTTTCATCACCGGGAAGGTGAGACTGCTCGAAGGTAAATAGCAGGTGGATTGCCACCAGAAGCTGGAGCGACTTGTGCTATTGCTACCTTTCTGGTTGTGCATCTTAGGCCGCTGCACGGCTAATCCCTAGTCCTTCATAAAGCAACCTCTGCATCGCAGGGGGAGCAAAGCAGGAAACAGAAAAACAAGGCAGAAGTAAATCCACCGACTAATTGTTTCCCAGCAGAGAAATATCTCTCGAGCGCGCCGAGGAAAGAATTACCTCCAGAGATCTTAAATACATTTACCTTTCTATGGAAGGAAATGTAGTCAAGAGTTCCAGTCGGATGGAGATGAATCATCCCCATTCCTTCCCTCCCCTCTTTTCTCGCAATGGGACATTGCCTATTATGGGAAGACGTATGAATAAGTTCCTTCCAGAGCTATACTGATTCATGCCCTTAGAGGCAATAGGAAGTGGGATAAACCTAAACAGTCCTGGACTTTCCCGTCAGGAAGCAACTGCAAGGGAACACATGAAGCTGACAGACTGAATCAGATCACTGATCCAGCAAGGTCAGTATTGTCTACTTTTATTGGTAATGAATCTCCAAGGGTGAAGTCTTTCACATTACCTGCTGCCTGACCCTTTTGGCTGGAGATGCCTGGGATTGAACCTGTGGCCTGGATGCAAAGCAAATACTCTAAGCTAGAGGTGTCGAACTCATTTGTCATGAGGGCCAGATCTTGACCTTGTCAGGATGGGTCATGTGTGTCATAAAATGCAATGTCAGGTAGGAGAGATATAAATTTTATAAAGGACATAGACAAACACATACACTCAGCCTAATCCACCTCACTGTCGTGTTGAGCCTCAGCCAACAGAAGGAAGAGTGGCTTGGCTCAGTAGCTCTGCTGTGCGATTGAGAGAGTCTGGTAAAGCTAGCTCTCCTTCCTCCACTTCTTCCCCAAGGGAGGAGCTTTGCTCTGTAGCTCCTGTGCGATTGAGCAAGCCTGGCAGAGCAAGTTGTGATGCAGAAGGAAGCAAGAGGGAGAAGGAAGCAGACAACAGTTCGTTGCTCACAGGCCTGATAGGAGCCCTCCAGGGGCCTGATTCAGTTCCCGGGCTGCATGTTTGACACCCCTGCTCTAAGCACTAGGCCAGGGCCCCTCCTTGAGTCTATAACAACCAGCAGACAATCACCCAGTGAACTTCATGGCTGAGATATGAACAGAGTAAAAGGTCCAATATATTATGCATTACTCCATGGGCTGAATTTTCACGACTAAGATGCCCTAAGGTTGTCATTGCTGGTGTCTACCACACCAAGGCAAACTATTAACCTTAACAGATGGCCAGTCCACTAAACACATCCTGTGAGAGGCACAGGCGGCAATACTTTGTGACACATCTACAAAGGAACAATACAGCTTGGCCAACACCAAACCAACACAGCAGCTTACCAGACCTATAGTCTGGCTTGCCCTGGCTCAACAAATACCAGCTTTTTGCATTCCCTGCGTAGCCGGTAAAAACAAGGGGTTTAGTACATAAGAACACAAGAGAAGCCATGTTGGATCAGGCCAATTGCCCATCCAGTCCAACACTCTGCCTCCACCAATCGGGCCAGGACACTAAATATTAGACCCTGGCTTTCCCCTTCTACCTGCACCACAGAACCTCCTTGTTCAAGGTAGTCTATGAGCTTTAGCAGCTGATTGCAGGTATATGGTTGGAGATGCACCCAGCCGATGCGGCTTTGAAGTCGACTGCCCTTAGCTTGGCCAGAGAACAATGATCTTAAAATTGTGATGGGCTTATTCAAATGGAAATGGACTGGGTTTCTTCCCTAGGAAAGGTTGCTGATTGGGGAGGGGCAGAAAAGCAAGGAACCTCATGTACATTTGTGTGTGTGCATGTGTGTGTGCGAGGCCTGATTTTGGGCAGCAGCTCACAGGAGCAGAGCTCCTGAAACTTTAAATTTTATTGTGCTCTTTCTTTCTAATCCACACCCTCCCCCGCCAATTGCTTCTGGGCTCCATTTTTTGCTGAGCTCTAAGGTTTTACAAACTTTCTACTATTCCCCCCCCCCAACAAAAAAAAATGAGAAAATAACCAAAACATACCAAGGAGATAAATGGAAATCATCATCATATCACTGTGGCTATACAGGAGTAAGGAATTGAAAAAAAAATATGATGGGAGTAAGGTTTTATTATGACAATTCTAATTCAAGAAGCGTTTTAAGGTAGATGCTGAGCTGATATAACTCAGTACACCTTCTGGTGATGTCAGGGCTGTGTGGCATATGCAAATGAGTTGTGCTAATGAGCTCCGGCACCTCTTTTTCTATTAAATGACCCCTGGTGTGTGTGTGTGAGAGAGAGAGAGATTTAGAAGGATTTTGTAGTCATGCATTTGGGTGCATAACCACAATGTGTTCACATTAAAACACTGGCAATATTAACTATCTGCAGCATTTCATAACAGTGCTGATGACATTTAAAGAATGATATATGAAATTAATAGAGGTGGTAAGGAAAGGGGAAAGAGATTGAAATTCAAGGCATGTAAGTTTTGCAGGGTATTTTTTTCTCCCTTTCCAAATCTGAATATGTAACCAGCCATGTCACTGCAAAAAATTTAACTGTTTAAAACGAACTAGTGTATATTATGAAGTTATTATAGCAATGGAGGGGTGGGTGGAATCCGCTTTGGCTCTTACACTGAAGCTGACATTCTGTGGTACCATCAGAAAAGATTACAATGGGATGGGAAAGGGGATAATTATTCCCTTGAGGACGACGGAGTCATGAAACATCCCTTCGTGTGAATTTCTCCAAATTCCACCCGAAGACTTTTGCTGCACATGAGCGCCTTCATTTTATTCTCTCCACCCCCTCCAGCCATCGTATTTATTGCATTTTTTAAAAAAGGAAACAAAAAACGTTGCTGTGAACCAATTTTCAACAAATATTATAAACACACACACACCAAAGGCTGTGCCAGCATCCGTAAATGAAACATAAAAATTAATTGTCCTGCAATAAGAGGAAAGGACTTTGTTAAAGAACCGGCTTGGGGGGACCCAGCAGTGAGCTCTCTGCGTGCCCTAAAGCGCCACCGAAAACATTATTACTCAACAAGCCACGAAGGCTGGCTTCCGAGAAGAGACTTTCACAATATGACATCCTAATTCATTAAGAGACTCTTAGAAAGAAGTTCGGGAGGGGGGGGGGGAGGAAGAATCCTGCCCACCAAGCAATGCTTGCATTACTCACGCAATGAGCCCCGCACAAGCAAAATGTGTTCAGCCCCAATCCCGTTAAGTAGTTTCACCTGCCTAAACAGGATTCTGCACGTGCCAGACCAGGAACATCAGAATGAGCATCTGAGCACACACAGAACTTCAGTTCAATGGCAGGCAGGGCCGAGTTAACAATTAGGCAAAGTAGCCACAGGCCTATGGGCTCCCACACCTTTAGGGGCCCCAGGCCGGCTCCCCCCCTGCTTGCAGCCCTCCCAGCCTGCACGTGCAGCCAGCAACTGAGCCACTCTTTGCCCGACTTGCCTGGTGTGGCTGTTGCTGGTGTTGTCACCAAGTTTGCCTCTCTCTGCCTCTCCCCTGCAGCTTTGTTAAAGGGGCTTTTAAGAAGGTGCCTGCAGGTTACAGCATGGTCCATGGGCAGCGAGGCGGCCGGTCCAACTCTGAGATAATTTGCAAGGGGGTCCCCCAAGATTTTGACTGCCTAGGGGCCTCCACAGGGTTTAATCCAGTACTGACGGGAGGCATATTTAAGTACATATTCTCAGCGCCGGAATAATCCCCATGGAGGCCCCTAGGCAGTCAAAATCTTGGGGACCCCTCGCAAACTATCTCAGAGTTGGAGCGCTCGCCCCGCTGCCCACGACTCCTGCTGCAGCCTGCAGGCACCTTCTAAAAAGCCACTTTGACAAAGCTGCAAGGGTGAGGCAGAGAGAGGCAAACTTGGCGATGATGCCAGCAATAGCTGAATCAGGCAAGCTGGACAAAGAGTGGCTCAGTTGCTGACTGCATGTACAGGCTGGGAGGACTGCAAGCAGGTGAAAAACTGGAGGGGAGAAGCCAGCCCAGGACCCCTAAAGGCATGGAGGCCCATAGGCCAGTGCCTACTTGGCCTAATTTTAATTCGGCCCTGCATATTCTGACATCCAGGACTTTTTTGCAGCAGGAACTCCTTTGCATATTAGGCCACACACCCCTGATGTAGCCAATCCTCCAGGAGCTTACAGGGCTCTTAGTAAAGGGCCTACTGTAAGCTCCAAGAGGCTTGGCTATATCAGGGGTGTGTGGCCTAATATGCAAAGGAGTTCCTGCTACAAAAAAAGCCCCGCTGACATCACTAGTCATGTGTCAGCACTATTTTGTTTTTTAAGGACAGAGCTGGATAGCCCAGGCTAGCCCAATCTCACCAGATCCTGGAAGCTAAGCTAAGCAGGATCAGTCTTTGTTAGTATTTGGATGGGAGGCTACCAAGGAAGCCCAGGGTTGCCACAAAGAGGCAGGCAGTGGCAAACCACGCCTGTTTTTCTCTTGCCTTGAAAACCCTACGGAGTCACAAGTCAGGTGCGACTTGGCAGCACATACCATGAACGGGACTGCTAATTACTTAATTAGGGGGTTCAGGTAACTGGATGTGAGTTGCGTTCTCTTTGAAGAACTGTCTCCCTTTCCATCTTCAGCTTGGGAAAGCCCAGGGAATTGTGGGTACAGTAATTCTCACCACAATGGACAAGGTGCTTAGGGAGACTGGGGAAAGCTTTCTGTTAGAACCACAGGAGTTCCTTCTTCTTGGTTAATGATAGAAGCGATGTTTATATGTGAATGGGTGAGCACCAGTATTCCTTATAAGCTGAGTTAATAGGAACTAGCTCACAGTTTTTTAGCCTCTGGCTCACACATTTTGTCTTAGCTTAGGAAAAATGGCCCCAGAGCAAACTAAGTTATGCAGTAGCTCACAGCTTTAATGCCAGTAGCTCACAAAGTAGAATTTTGGCTCACAAGGCTCCACAGTTTAGAGGAAGCTTTGGTGGGCACATGTCGGGATGAAACAGGCCTTCTCCCACATTCACCTGACATGGATGGTTGGGGTGAGCCTAATCTTGTCAGATGGGTCAGCCCAGTTTGTTTGTTTAGATTTATATTCCACCCTCCTTGCCGAAGCAGGCTCAGGGCTTGAATGGTAGTACTTGGATGGGAGACCACCAGGGAAGTCAAGGGTTGCTATGCAGAGGCAGGCAATGACAAACCAATTCTGAACATCTCTTGCCTTGAAAACCCCATGAAGTCACCATAAGTTGGCTATGACTTGATAGGAGAGGGGGGGGGTGGAGAAGGCGGGGGGAGAAAGATAATTCAGGGTGAGCGTGCTCAACAACAGCTGGATTGGGACTTGGTTATTCGAAAGGAAGATCCAAATGGAGGGAAAGATAGTGTGTGTACAGATGTCCTGACCAATACTGACCAACACAAACAGTCACAAACTGACTGCAGAGAAACTTGGTCGACTTAGGTGACATAGGAGCAGGGCTTTTTTTTTTTTTTCTGCAGCAGGAACTCATAATAAGAACATAAGAGAAGCCATGTTGGATCAGGCCAACGGCCCATCCAGTCCAACACTCTGTGTCACATAAAAGAAGCCATGTTGGATCAGGCCAACGGCCCATCCAGTCCAACACTCTGTGTCACATAAGAGAAGCCATGTTGGATCAGGCCAACGGCCCATCTAGTCCAACACTCTGTGTCACATAAGAGAAGCCATGTTGGATCAGGCCAATGGCCCATCCAGTCCAACACTCTGTGTCACATAAGAGAAGCCATGTTGGATCAGGCCAATGGCCCATCCAGTCCAACACTCTGTGTCGCACGGTTGCCAAAAAAACAAAAATAAAAAACCCATGTGGCATCAGGAGGTTCACAAGCAGGGCTAGAAGCCCTTCCACTTTGCACTCCCCCCCCCCCAAGCACCAAGAATACAGAGCATCACTGCCCCAGACAGTTCCAACAATATACTGTGGCTAATAGCCACAGATGGACCTCTGCTCCATATTTTTATCCAACACCTTTGCATCTTAGGCCACACTCCCTGATGTAGCCAGTCCTCCTGGAGCTTACGTAGGCCATGTAATAAGAGCCCTGTAAGCTCTTGGAGGATTGGCTACATCAGGGGTGTGTGGTCTAAAATGCAAAGGAGTTCCTGCTACCAAAAAAGCCCTGCCTATGAATCTGCAAGCCTGAATTTTCTTGCATTTACACTAGCGCCTTGAAGTGTACTTTAGGAAAACATCCAACAAAATCCTCACGAGCATTTTTTTCTTTAAAGGAGCAATCAAAGAATAGGAACAGTTTCGTATTTCACTCAAGGTATCTGATGAAGTGGGCTTCTGACTCTCAAAATCTCATGCCTTGGAAATCTTGTTGGTCTTTAAGGTACTAAAGAGCGCAGAGTATTTTCACAGGCTCTTTCAGGCTCCAAACTCCTGTCTGCGCACAGTCTTGTATGTGGGACTACATGGAGATTGCAGCAAAAATACTCTGCCTTGTAAATTTAGACGTTACCCCCACAAGGCAAGCCATAATTCTGAGCAGCATTCATAATGCACTTTCTCTACAAACTGAAGGAAGAGACAGCATTTCCTTATTCAGTCAATAATAAGTCATGGCTTCTTGGAAATGTGAAGTTGGGCATTTGAAGATGGCACCATGCAGGCTGTCCAGGACCAAAAGGTCTCCTTCCGTCCTAGGAATAGTAAACAATCCCCACCCACATGGGAAACTGCACAACTTTTGGTCCACTTCAAAAGCTATGAACCAGATGTTACCACTAAGTAGGTGGGAGGAACCCTTTGTTTCTTCTCCTTCCTGGCTGATCTTGATGTTTGGAAACGCTTGTCATTGATTTGTAGCATTCTATACAGTTTTACGCAGATAATTGCTCACTTGACCTGTATTAAGGCTGATGCACAGACTAAAATTAGTATCTTAGAGTGGTCAGGGTCATAGGAAACAGGACATCAGACCTGAATAGGTCAAACAGATGTTTCCTCCACTACAAGGAATACGCGCAGCTTCAGTCTGAAGGTGAGATGCTGGACTCAGGAGGAGACTGCTGTCTGTTATACAGGCTGCAAACCAAAGGGTGGGGAATGAATGTTTGCGTGCTCAGAGGCAACACACCTTGACATGCCAGATACCGGGTACAAACAGCAGGAGGAAGCTGCGGCTGCCTCCAGACACAGGCTTTCAGAGACAAACAATCATAAAAATTAAATGCTGTCAAGCTGTGAATGATTTACGACAACCACTAATGAGGTTTTCAAGGTGAGAGAGGAACAGAGGTGGTTTGCCACTGACTTCCTCTGCATAGCAACTGCAGTCTTCCCGTGGTGGTCTCGCATCCAAGTACTAACCGGGGGCTAACCCTGCTTGGTGGTGGAAGATGCTGTCATGTCGCAGACGCCTTCTGGTTTCCCCGTAGGGTTTTCAAGATGTGAGACATTTAGAAGTGGCTTGCCACTGGCTTCCTCTATATAGCAATCCTGGATTTTTTTTTTCTCCCAGCCCAACAATGACCCCAGCTGTCCCTGCTTAAAAGGTAAAGGTGCAAGCACCAGTCCTTTCCAACCCTGGGGTGACGTTGCATCACGACGTTTCCATGGCAGACTTTTTACGGGTGGTTTGCCATTGCCTTCCCCAGTCCTCTACACTTTCCCCCCCAGCAAGCTGGGTGCTCATTTGACCAACCTTGGAAGGATGGAAGGCTGAGTCAACCTCGAGCTGGCTGCCTGAACCCAACTTCCGCTGGGATCGAACTCACATTGCAAGCAGAGAGTTCGGACTGCAGTACTGAAGCTTTACCACTCTGCGCCACGGGACCCTGCTTAGCTTCCAGCGAGTCAGGCTGCTCAAATACAGATGTTTCAAAGGATGTAAATATGTCCCAAAGACAAAGTGGAGAGGAGAGACATTAAAAAAAAATTACTGGGCAATTTCACACCTGAGCACAAAGGATAAGGCTTACAATGAGCTGTGAAGAACAAATTCATTGGATTTTTACATAGGTGCGATTAGTAAGGAGGTTTTTAAAACAGGGGAATGAAACTTGGTTTCAGCATGGAGGCTAATTTAAGGGATGAATAATCAACACAATACAATGGAGGGCGGGAGACAAGTGGGGAGAGTTTAGAAACACTAAAGAACCATTTGTTTCTGCTTGTTTCAACTAGCACATCTTTTGTATCATGGGAGGCAGTCTGTGGGATTATTACAATGTCAAGGAATCAATCAGAAATTAATTTCAAGCACTGCACACCTGGGTGGATGGTGTGGCTGAAGGATGCAGATTAGCATGTGAAGAACAAAGGACGCCATCTAGTGGTATATTTGGTGCCACAGGGGGCCATGATGTCACTTCCTTTAGGAGGAAGACTTTTGGCTCAAAAGGAAATTGGCAGATGATACTTCCAACGCATACCATTCAGTTGGGCTACAATTACCTCCATACCATGGCCCTAAATATATCTAGAAGGAGGCCTAATGTGACTCAAACATTTTACTGTGTATCGCATAGTCCTTAGAAATGCCCTGGTCCCTGAATGATTTTTTAAAAGGCCTGTTTGCTACATTTCCTAATGTTCATCCCTTGTTGTTTCCTCCTCCACCTCTCACTTCCGTTGTGCAGGACTTTTTTTGTAGCAGGAACTCCTTTGCATATTAGGCCACACACCCCTGATATAGCCAATCCTCCAACAGCTTACAGGGCTCTTAGTACAGGGCCTACTGTAAGCTCCAGGAGGATTGGCTACATCAGGGGTGTGTGGCCTAATATGCAAAGGAGTTCCTGCTACCAAAAAAGCCTTGGTTGTTAGATCCAGGTGGGCAGCTGTGTCGGTCTGAAGCAACAGAATAAAGTTGGAGTCCAGTAGCACCTTTAAGACCAACAAAGTTTTATTCAGAATGTAAGCTTTCATGTGCATTCACACTTCATCAGACCCCACCCTGTAATGTTTGCTGCTTCAAACTCAGGCTTGTCAACCTCCAGGTGGGGCCTGGAAATCGCCCCAAATTATAACTGACTTCCAGACTACAGGGATCAGTTCCCCTGGAGGAAATGGCAACTTTTGAGGGTGGACTCCATTGCATTACATTCCTGCTGAGCTCTCTTCTCTTCTCTTCTCTTCTCTTCTCTTCTCTTCTCTTCTCTTCTCTTCTCTTCTCTTCTCTTCTCTTCTCTTCTCTTCTCTTCTCTCTCCAAACTCCACGCTCCTTAGGTTCTGTCCCTCACATCTCCAGGAATTTCCCAACTCAGATATGAGAATCTTATGTAAACTGTTAGATTATGATAATGAAGAAGAGTTGGCTTTCATACTCCACTTTTCTCCACATTAAGGAGTCTCAACATGGCTTCCAATCGCCTTCCCTTCCTATCCCCCACAGGCACCTTGTGAGGTAGGTGGGGCTGAAAGAGTCCTGATAGAACTGTGACTGGCCCAAAGTCACCCAGCAGGCTTCATCTGGATGGAGGAGTGGGGAATGAAACCCAGTTCTCCAGATTAGAGTCCATTGCTTTTAAACATTACTGGCTCTCAGATGAGAGAGAAGTGTGGGGCAATCCAATTCACAGTCTTAAGCAGAAGCCCTGGTAGAAGCGCTGCCAAACTGAAGCCAAATTATGATGACATTGTCAGTTTTTCCAAGAGATGAATTGAGATGGTTTGCCATTGCTTGCCTCTGCATAGCAACCCTGGACTTCCTTGGTGGTCTCCCATCCAAGCACTAACCAGGGCTGACCCAGCTTGGGTTTCCAAGATCTGATGAAACTTGGCTAGCTTAGGCCACCCATTGTTACCACAGAGTTACAGAGCTCTGTTAAGCAGAGCTACACCCTTCTAAACTGCTTGGGATTGTAATGTTAATGTTTACCATAACAAATTGGGAAGGACGGTGGTTCAGTGGTAGAGCATCTGCTTGGTAAGCAGAAGGTCCCAGGTTCAATCCCCAGCATCTGCAACTAAAAAGTGTCCAGGCAAATAGGTGTTAATGGAAAGCTTGAGACCCTAGAGAGCTGCTGCCAGTCTGAGTAGACAATACTGACTTCGATGGACAGAGGGTCTGATTCAGTATAAGGCAGCTTCATATGTTCATATAACAGATCTCAAAATGGATGCTGCCCCAGGTTGGTGCTCCCTCAGACTACGTCACACGCCAGCTCATGGACTGTATAGATTCCTCCTTACCAATACATGCTTTCCTGATCTTAATTTACTTGTAAGGTCCTTTTGCCAATGTTATTTCATGAAACCTAATAAATGGTAATAATAATTCTGGCACGTCCTGAATTATTATTACTACACACAGATGGAGAGGGCATCTGGGTTCCAGCACAACACTTACTTTCTGCAAGAATACTTGCAACATTTTCCCGAAGGTTATTCAGTCTGCAATTACAATTCCTGGCTTAAATATCAGACGTGAAATCCTCAACAGCCGTTGGCAAATAATACAAATAATCCACACTGACACCTGATCCACATGGAGCTGTTCCAGGTATAGTCTCCAAAGAGGAGCTGGAGATGGTTTAGTTTGATTTGGAAGGAACTATATATGAATGACATTTTGGAAGTCCATGGAAATATTAGCAGCATTGTTTGTACAGCCACAGGCTTCCCACTTGGAATCAGTCCTGTTTAAGACTCACTTTATATTACTTCAAATCTTAATTAGTCTTGATGACCTGAAGTCTCATTGATCTCAGAAGGACTTAATCTTTAACCCACTGCCCCACCCATCAGTACGTACGTACCTGCCATCAAGTCGCAACTGACTTATAGCATCCTCGGCAAGGGGCTTTCAAGGCAAGTGAGAAGCATGTCTCCCATTCAAGTATCAACTCAGCTTGGTTTCCAAGATCCAACGAGATCAGGCTATACCAGGGGTGGCCAAATTGTGGCTCGGAAGCCACATGTGGCTCTTTCACACACATTGTGTGGCTCTCAAAGCCCCCAAAGTACCTTGTCAGCCAGCTTGGAGAAGGCATTTGTCTCTTTAAATCACTTATCCAAGCCAAGCCAGACAGCAGCTGACTTTCCTTCCACCTCTCTCTCCCACCCCCTCCCATCTATTTTCCTTGGAGGAAGGAAGGAAGGAAGGAAGGAAGGAAGGAAGGAAGGAAGGAAGGAAGGAAGGAAGGAAGGAAGGAAGGAAGGAAGGAAGGAAGGAAGGAAGGAAGGAAGGAAGGAAAATAGATGGGAAGAGAGAGGTAGAAAGAAAACAACTAACTTTAAATGCATTCTCCAAGCCACTGGCTAGCTTGGTTTGGAGAAATGCTTTAAAGAGAGAAGTGCCTTCTCTAAGTCAGCCAGTGGGGCGGTGGGGGCTTTGAGAGCCACATAATATGTGTGAAAGAGCCACATGTGGCTCCTGAGCCACAGTTTGGCCAGCTCTGGACTAGACTTTTCTGCCTGATGGCCATTAGGCAACTCCATAATGTTAGGTTTGATTTATCTTTGCTGTATGCTGCTTTTTTCAGGGCCAAGGGGAGAAATCTAGGATTTTATCCTTGGGGTGGGAGGTGAGCAAGATAAAACAGTTCTCCTTCACCTACTGCCAGAAGCCAATGCAAGTGGGGAGAAGGGACCACCCCATTCTCCTGAATTCCCACCATGATTTGTAGATCACTCTCAATAAAAACAGTAGCCCTAAAGCAATCCCGAACAAGCACAATTCCCAGAACAGGAGACTGTACTGCATAGCCACACAGAACAGTGCAGTCTGTATTCTGTGCAAACACAGATCTCAGCCAAGCTTGCATCTAAGCTACTTTTCTTTTAAACACCTACATAAATGTCTAGAGCACCTATCCAAAAGTATCCAGTGCCCAAAACTGTAACCTTAACTCTGCAACGTAAAACTCTCTTAGATTAATTGGACGTCACATTTAAAGTTCATAGCTAACACAGTAGGGTTGACTCTGGAATACAGAGTTCCCTACAGCCAGTTCAAAATGCCATTCATAATTGGATAGCACACTTGAAGTTCACCAAAGTTTAAACACATTGTGGTTTTAAAGAATGTCACGCCTCTCCCTCCTATTTTTACCACAGAAATATTAATTGTATGCATTGTAGCTCAACTAAAATGCCAACCTATCCTATCCTATCACAGCTCTTGAGGAGGTCCTTGACCTACTACCAGAAGTCAATGCAAGTGGGGAGAAGGGACCACCTCAAACTGGTGGCCAATCTGGCGTAGTGGTTAAGTGTGTAGACTCTTATCTGGGAGAGCCGGGTTGGATTCCCCACTCCTCCACTTGGACCTGCTGGAATGGCCTTGGGTCAGCCATAGCTCTGGCAGAGGTTGTCCTTGAAAAGGCAGCTGCTGTGAGAGCCCTCTCAGCCCCACCTAACTCACAGGGTGTCTGTTGTGAGGGAAGAAGATAAAGGAGATTGTGAGCTACTCTGAGACTCTGAAATTCAGAGTGGAAGGTGGGATATAAATCCAATATCATCTTCTTCTTCTCTTAATTTTGCGGTAGGTTCAAGTGAGTATGGTGGACCTCCTTCAGAGCAAGGATGTTCTACAACTCTATAGTTCCATCTTAATCTAGTTCCTAATGACCGTGCTTCCCCCCCTCCCGTACAACCACCCGCAAACCAAGTTTCAACTGCACAGTCAATTAAGCATGTGAATCCCATCTCCTTCTCTGGGATCGCTCAAAACAGACAAAGCTATTATACACATGCATCGTGTTTGAGAAACTGGATCCTGGCAAGAACTGGGCTGTACTTATATATGTAAGCCGAGAAGCCCATATATATATATTTTAAAAAACCCTTGGCACTGGATATGAAATAAATACATTCTCTCTCAAAGCTATGAAAAACTACCGATTGCCAAAAGCAGACTCCGTCCCTCGCTCCACTGTCGTGTCAATGAATAATCAAACGGCACAATGCCTTTTACAGATTTCGTCCTGGAAGGAGGACAAACTGTTTAAACCCAGATTAAAAGACTCTGAGGACTTTTATACGAGAACAGGCTGTGGCAATGAAACGTCAGAGCAAAATCTGACTGTGGTGTTCTTCAAAAGAGCAGCCCTTCACGTATGCAGCGCCAAGACTATAAACGTCCCTGGATTGTCCATAAAATCTGTTTGCAAGAACAGGAGCACAGGCAAGCTGGCAACGGTTCTATCCTGCCAGACACCCGGCGGTATATTTCTGGTTTCCGACCCAAATTGATCCCTGCCCAGGCATCCTTCATGATGCCCGTCAATAAACTTCCCATTTGTGTTTATCATTTCGGCCAATCCTTTGAATTCTACCTGCAAAATCAAAAGTCTGTACCCCAACCAATTCTCATGCCCTTTTTCCCATTTAGGAAGCATTGATTCCCCCTCCCCCTTTCTCCCTCCCTTCTTCTGCCAGTGTTTCTAATGGAGCTTGAAATTAACATGGCTTTTTGTTTAGGTCCTAATTTGTGGTGTACCATCATCATTGTTGTCAGCTGGGAAGAGGGCTTGTTTATTGCTTGCAAGAGGAGGGTTTAAAGAAGAGATAGGATGGTAGGTACTGAATCCTTCATCGTGGACAAACAGAAGGGCCAATGGGCATGCTTGTCATTATTTGGAAAGTTTTTGTGCCGTCTCTCCAGGGAAAATGGCCAAAGAAGCCCTACAAAATTAAATTAAAAACATAAACCATCATAAAAGTTATTAAAACTCAGCATTCAAAACTAGAGAAAGAGCCCCAAATAACCAAAAACTTGAAGCTTCTTAAAGTGGGCCTTAAACAGGATAAAAGGAGACAACACTGGTGGAAAGTGCTCTCAAGTTGTAGGCAACCACTCATAGGTTTTCAAGGCAAGAGACAAACGGAGATGTTTTGACATCATCTTCTTCTGCCTAGCAACCCTGGACTTCTTGGTGTGCTCTAAGCCAAGTAGTAACTCATGTCAACCCTGCTTAGCTTTTGAGATCTGGCTAGCCTGGGCAAAAGCAGCTCAGGGCAAAAGCAGACTATAAACATTGTAAACAGAGACCTTTGGCCTGGCCTGGTGCCTAAAAAAGGGTAATATGGCACTAGATGAGCCTCAAGAGGAAAAAGAAGATGACTGCAGATTTATACCCCACCCTTCTCTCTGAATCAGACTCGGAGCGGCTTACAATCTCCTATATCTTCTCCCCCCACAAAAGACACCCTGTGAGGTGGGTGGGGCTGAGAGGGCTCTCAAAGCAGCTGCCCTTTCAAGGACAACTCCTGTGATAGCTATGGCTGACCCAAGGCCATTCCAGCAGCTGCAAGTGGAGGAGCTGCAAGTGGAGGAGTGGGGAATCAAACCTGGTTCTCCCAGATAAGAGTCTTGCATACTTAACCACTACACCAAATTGGCTCTCTGTGGAAGAGCATTCCACAGGCATGGTGCCACTACTGAAAAAGCCCTGTCTCTAGTTGCCACCTGCTCTCCTTGTGAAGGCAAGGGCACCAAAAGCAGAGTTTGTGAGGAAGATCTTACCTGGTGAGCGGGCCAGTATTGGGAGGAGGTGGTCCTTCAAATACCCTGGTCCCAAGCACTGTAGGCCCTTAAAGGCAAGAGTCAGCACTATGAATTGTGCCAAGAAACAGGTGGGCAGCCAGTATAGAGGTTATACATGCCTCTATCCCAGACTTGACGGTACAAAACGAAACACAGCATCCATACTATTAACTGAAGTTTCCAGAATTTATTACAGTAATCTAACTTGGGCCCTGACCTGGAAAGCTCAGGCTAGGTCAATCTCATCAGATCTCAGAAGCTAAGCGGTGTCAGCTCTGGTCAGTATTTAGAAGGGAGAGCACCAAGGAACACCAGGGTCATGATACGGATGCAGAAAAAGGTAAACCACCTCTGATTATCTCTTGTCTTGAACACTCAACAGGGTGGCCATAAATTGGCTCTGACTTGGTGGGAAAAAATAAAAATCTAATTTGGATATAATCAGCGCATGGATCACTGTGACCAGGTGGTGCTTTTTGAGGAAGGTGCATAGGTGGCATATCAGCCAAACTGATAAAAGGAACTACATGTCATGATCTTCAGGCATAGTCCAAGATCCAGAAGAACTCCCAAGCTATGAACCTGCTCCATCTTGTAATGGTGTAGGCCCAGAGCTGGCTGACTGATCACAGCAAACAACATCATCAGAAACTCTTTGAAAGGGAGAGCTCTGCCTTGGCTAAGGCAGAAAGTCCTACCTCTCTCAGAGAGCAAGGAGATACAGCTGGCCTCATCAGAGGTGATTGTGCCTTCTATTGATGGGAGTGGCCACTTGGGGACACAGGTGGGGCCAGGTATCTCTCTGCTGACTGTGTGTTCATCCCGCAAGTCTACATTCCCTTGCAGAACCCCTAATATAGAGTGGATCCTTGTTGTCTCGCCTCCCAGGGCAAATGCTGAGATTGCTCCTTCAACTTAGAAGCAGGTAGCTACAACATCCTTGGCAGGTGAATGATTCCTTCCATCGGGATAGAATGCAGGGACAACTTGTAGATTCCTCCATGGCCAGTAGACAATTATCTTCTTCACATTGAAGACTTTAACTTTAGACAGACCAATAGGCAGATATGGAAACAACAAATGTAGAGTCTACTAATCAAGGGTGGAGTTCTAGCAGGAGCTCCTTTGCATATTAGGCCATACCCCCTGATGTAGCCAATCCTCCAAGACCTTACAAAAAAAAGAGCCTTGTAAGCTCTTGGAGGATTGGCTATCAGGGGTGTGTGCCTAATATGCAAAGGAGCTCCTGCTAGAATTTCACCACTGCTACTAACTATATACATAAGAGAGAACAGAATGATAGAGTATACATTTTCACATGCCATCAAACTCAAGAGCCCTGTGAGTAAAAGAAACCATGGTGTTATGGGCTATTAGCTTTTCCACCGGCAAAAGAGAAGTACCTTTTGATTACCAACATAAGGATGTACCAGGGATCATGATGAGACATGTGTAGAAAGAGACCATGTGCAACAATGGCTGCAGTAAAGTGAAGAGCCAGGTAAGCAGAACCAGGTGAGATCCAACTGAACAGCTGGTAGGATCTGACTTCTCAATGTTCTCATTGAAAAGAGAAAGGGTACCCTTGGCAAATGGGATGTCCAAAGAAGTGTTCCCACCAGGGTGACATGGACTACTTCTAATGATAGGATTAAACAGGCAAAACCTAGTGCCTGAAAGCTGTACTAGCCCATGCAGCAGGCTTGCAGATATCTCCCAGAGAAAGTACACCAAAGAAAGATCACTGCTATGTCTTTTAGAGAACAAATTGTAATGCCAGCAGGATTTATCATTCTCTGCACCTGCTAGATAAGACAGGCACATGGCTGAGGCATGTTTTAGAGACCTTCTTATCCCTTGGGATTAGGTGAAAAGCTATGAAAAGAGACTTAGACTTCCTATGCTTTGTTCTATAGATGTAAATGCAAAGGGTTCCTCTTGCATCCAGGATCTCATCTCTCTGGGAAGCTGCGATCTTGAACAAAATGATGGAAGATATATTTGATAAGGTCTGTGACAGAGTGGATTTACTCTTGGCAAAAGGGTTAAATGGGTTCTTGAGATAGCATTCTCTTTATGAATGCTGCTGGATGAGATGACAGCACTAACACAAAAGATCTTCTAGCAGATGTCACAAGCTATAAGAAATAAGACTTTTAAGACTCGGTACCTAAAAGAACTCCCTAAAGGGCTTCAAAGGAGCGTTGCACGAGACCCCCACAATGCTATATGAATCTTCCAAGAAGGAAAACTGGACCATCAGCAGGCCAAGAAGAGCTGCTCCACATAAGAACCTATGTGACTATACTACTTCTACTTCTAGTAGCTACTATGCTACTTCTTCACCCAAAGGGTGATTAACATGTGGAATTCACTGCCACAGGAGGTGGTGGTGGCTACAAGCATAGACAGCTTCAAGAGGGGGTTAGATAAAAATATGGAGCAGAGGTCCATCAGTGGCTATTAGCCACAGTGTGTATATATATATATATGTGTGTGTGTGTGTGTATGTGTGTGTGTGTATTTTGGCCACTGTGTGACACAGAGTGTTGGACTGGATAGGCCATTGGCCTGATCCAACATGGCTTCTCTTATGTTCTTATGTGACGGGCTATCAGGACCACAGAGGAACTATTACAAGCACAACAGAAAACCTCTCTCCATGCAAAAAATCAAAGGCAACTAGACCAGTGTAAAAGCAACTAAATCAGTGGAAAACTGAGCAATTTGGAGAACAGATGTCAATGAAATTAGCAGAGATATTTCAGCATAATGCATTATAAATGAATGAAAAAGGCAAAATGAATTGAGACATACAGAGTATCGGAAGGTGTATCTTGACACCACTTACCTACTGTACAGTACACTGACAACAGACGGTCCCTGGAAAAAGAGCTTTAAGCCTTGAAACGACCTAAGGACCATTTTTTTATGAGTGTTGGACTTCAGCTAAGACCATCAATTGGTGTGAACGTTGTTCACCAAGAAAGAGTCAGTAGGAATGAGAGTGGCTTGTTGTGGTACTGTATGATTTCTCATTATTTGTATGGACATGTTATTTATACTGAATATGGAGTGTTGATATACACTGGTCTAGTTGCCTTTGATTTTTTGCACGAAGAGAGGTTTTCTGTTGTGCTTGTCCACAATAAGAACCTAATCATGTTGAGATGTCTAGATATTACCAGACTTGGAGACTGAGATAAATAGGAAGTCTAGTCAGAGAGCATCTCTATTGTCCAGGACAGGGAATGTTTTGGAAGAAGGTACTACCCAGAAGTGGAGACAAGAAATAAGCGGCTCTTCCTGCCTCCCAATCACCCATCTCTCATCTGATTTCCTCCTCCTCTGAATTATTACAGTCTGCTTGGGGTTCCTGTACTTGTGGTGATCAGAAACCTGTTATTCACAGGAATCGAAGGAGAGCAGGTAATTTGAGTTAGCCTTCTATCAGCTGCATCTGATTCAGCAACTCTTGTTACCTAGACTCAACTGAGGTGGCCACACTGATCCATGCTTCTGTAACCTCATGGCTGGATTACTGCAATGTGGGACTGACCTTAAAGACAACCCAAAGACTACAGGTGGTCCAGAATGCACTAGCCTGACTATTGTCAGGAACTAACTGCCAAGAAACTTATATTGTCCATTCTGAAACAGCTACGTTTCTGCCAGGCTGTTTCCGAGTTCAGTTGCTATTTATGACCTTTAAAGCCTTTCATGACCTGGGTTCCACATAATGGAATGACTGTCTCCTTCCATATGTCCCTGACTGCAGTCAACCATTTACAATGGCCCGTCTGGCATCAGCAAGAGCCCAGGCCGTTTCCATCATGGTTCCAGTTCTGTGGAACGGGCTCCCTGAGAATAACCAGCACTTTGATAATGAAAATTGTACCTCTAATTTTGTATCAATATGGTTTTCTTGATTGGACTATATGGTGTCAAGGAACAATTTTCCAAGTCATGTCTATCCTATAGATTTATTACAATCGTAAAATTATATTTGAATTATATTATTGTCTGGCCATTCTAATTTCCTGATGTAACTGTATAACCCAGTACTATATTTTATTGTTCAGAATGTTACCACCAAATAGATTTTTTAAATAAAATTTGTTTTTTTAAAAAACAAAATTTATCTATTCGCATGCGGGTGGTCCTGGGTACTGCATGCCCTTGATGAAGGCAAGGCACTGAAAAATCCTGACCTTCCAAGAAAATTCCTTGCTGTTAAGGACATTAGATGACCTCAGCAACCTTAAGCCCAGGACACTGATGCAAAGAAGGCCCCCTCCCATTTTTAAAAAGATCAATAGATGAGGGAGACTGCTGCATGTTTTCCTGAGCTATGCATCTCACAAGTACCATCTGTGGCTTAGTTTCCACTATCCTCATGCTGGCGATGCGCAAACCCGCACTAATTACATGTAACAACGGTATGGAAATTAGCCAGCAGCCTTCCCCTTCATTATATTTTCCCACTTTAGGCAAACCGCCCGCCCCAGATTGCAATAAGCGAGTGAATGTTTACTAGGGCAAAGATCATCTGGGTGCAGTCTCAAAATAATGAAAACGCTGACAACTCTATACACTGAGCTATTCCGATCACAGTAATTGTCTTTCTGACTCATGCATTCATCTGTTTTCATTTCAATTTTTGTCAAAGACTAAGGTCCTAAAATTTTAATGCCGCATAATTATATATTCTGTAAATTAAAGCAGCATGGCATACCGGCTGGGAACAGCGCATTCCGCACTTCATTATGTCTGCTGCAACTCAGCTAGCATTAAGGACTGCCCCCCCCCTTCCTTTCTATGTTTTTTAATTATTGCTGGTGTGTGTCTGTGTGCACTTTGCATCTGACTCTCAGCTTTAAACCCTACCACCTTTTCAGAAGAAGAACAGGTGCAGGGTCAGATTCCACAAAACCAGCACTCAGCTGGGAGGCTTAGCAGCAGGCCCCCTGCTGAGCTCCACCAGGAAGCCTCACTCAACCAAGGATACCAGTAGCAGCTGTGGGAAACTGTAGGAGGTGCTGCCCTCTCAGCTGCCAGCCAATCTCTGCACAGATAACGTACGCTCTTCATCCTGAGGAATTCGGTGAAGATTATAGGCAAGCTACTTCATACTGCCCCTCTCATGGACTCCTGCCTTGTCGTGGCAAGAGGGCTTGCGTGGTTCAATGAGGCTGTTGGCTATGCCATGCAGGGCCACCCAAGATGGACAGGCCACAGCTGAGAACCCAGACTAAATGTGATCCACTGGAGAAGGAAATGGCAAACCACTCCAGTATCCTTGCCAAGAAAACCCCATGAACAGAAACAAAAGGCTAAAAGATATGGTGCTGGAAGATGAGCCCCTCAGGTCAGAAGGTGCCTAGTATGTTACTGGGGAAGAGTGTTCAAGTAACCACAGAAAGAGTGAAGCAGCTGGCCAAAGCTGAAAGGACACTCAGCTGTGGATGTGTCTGATGGCGAAAGAACAGTCTGATGCTGCAAAGAACAATACTGCATTGGAACGTGGAACCTAAGATCTATGAATCAAGGTAATGTGGTCAAACAAGAGATGGCAAGACTGAACATCGACATATTGGGAATCAGTGAACTAAAATGGACGGGAATGGGTGAATTTAACTCAGAGGATCACTACATCTATTACTGTGGCCAAGAGTCCCGTAGAAGAAATGGTGTGGCCTTTATAGCTAACAAGAGAGAGAGGAAGGCAGTAATGGGATACAGTCTCAAAAATGACAGAACGATCTCGGTCCGTATCCAAGGCAAACCATTCAATATCACAGTAATACAAGTCTATGCCCCAACCACTGATGCAGAAGAGGCTGAAGTGGACCAGTTCTATGAAGATCTACTACACCTTCTAGAATTAACACCAAAAAAAGATGTCCTCCTCATCATAGGGGACTGGAATGCCAAAGTAGGAAGTCAAAAGGTGACCAGAACAACTGACAAGCATTATTAACAACAAAGCAAGCAGAGATGATGGTATCCCAGTTGAGCTATTCAAAGTCCTAAAAGATGACGCCGTTAAATTGATGCACACATTATGTCAACAAATTTGAAAAACGCAACAGTGGCCACAGGACTGGAAAAAATCTGTTTATATTCCAATCCCAAAGAAGGGTAATGCCAAGAAATGTTCAAACTATCGCACCATTGCACTCATTTCTCATGCCAGCAAAGTCATGTTAAAGATCTTACAAGCTAGGCTTCAGCAGTATGTAGATCGGAAACTACCAGTAGTTCAAGCTGGGTTTCGGAGAGGTAGAGAAACTAGAGATCAAATTGCCAACATTCGATGGATTATGGAGAAAGCACGGGAGTATCAGAAAAATGTCTATTTCTGCTTCATTGACTATGCTAAAGCCTTTGATTGTGTGGATCACAACAAACTGTGGCAAGTCCTTAAAGAGATGGAAGTACCAGACCACCTCACATGTCTCCTGAGAAATCTGTATAAGGGTCAAGAAGCAACTGTCAGAATGGGATATGGAACAACTGATTGGTTTAGAAAAGGGAAAGGAGTTCGACAAGGATGTATATTGTCACCCTTCTTATTTAATTTATATGCAGAGTACATCATGTGGAATGCTGGCCTGGATGAGGCAGAAGCCGGAATTAAGATTGCCAGGAAAAACATCAACAACCTCAGATATGCAGATGACACTACTTGGGAGAACAGCTATGGTGAACCTGGGCAGTATAATAAAAAGTAGAGACATAACCCTGCCAACAAAAGTCTGTATAGTTAAAGCGATAGTATTCCCAGTAGTAATGTATGGCTGTGAGAGCTGGACCATAAGGAAGGCCGAGCGCAAAAGAATAGATGCTTTTGAGATGTGGTGCTGGAGAAGAATCTTGAGAGTCCCTTGGATTGCAAGAAGATCAAATCAGTCAGTCCTAAGGGAAATCAACCCAGACTGTTCCCTGGAAGGTCAGATGCTGAAACTGAAGCTCAAATACTTTGGCCACCAAATGAGAAGGGAGCACTCCCTGGAGAAGATCCTGATGCTGGGAAAGACAGAAGGCAAAAGAAGAAAGGGACGGCAAAAGATGAGATGGCTGGACAGTGTTACTGATGCAACAAACATGAATTTAAGCAGACTTCGGAGGATGGTGGAAGACAGGAGGGCCTGGCGTGACTTTGTCCATAGGGTCGCAAAGAGCTGGACTCGATTGTGCAACTGAACAACAACAACAACTCCATACTGCCAGCTTTCCACATGGAACAGTCTCCGGGCTGTCAGATTTAACATGGCTGTTGTTGGATTCCACATTACTGGAAGAGGTCCCAAGGCATTGCAAAGACGTACATCCTTCAACGACTAAATGTTGGATACTTCATGCTCCTCTGGACAGCTGTTGTTAAACCTGGTCTTGGGAATATCTGAGAAGAGCAAGTGGATGGTCAGTCCCAATGGGGACTTCGGTGGCAGGAGGATAAGGATCACAAAGGTTGGATTTATAAGTTATGGCTGTAACTATATGGGGAAAACTGTGATGTTTCATTTTACGTCAGGAACCAGGAGTGAGCTGGGTGATTATGATGCAATAATTAACACATACAAAATGGGCCAAGCAGGAAACTGTACAGAACTCTTGGTTTCTAGTATGCTGCCTTGGTTTCTTTTTTCCCTAGATGACCAAAAATTCCAGTATTCTTAGATCAATGTGGTGTGGTGGTTACAACGGCGCACTAAGAACTGGGAGACTCAAGCCGATTTCCCGCTAGCCTTATGCCGCTCTCGCTCTCCTCTTTTCAGTGGGACTTCTGCCCCAGGGATGCAACCAGCTCTGCCTCTTTCAAGCAGCAAACAAGATCCTCTAAAAACCAGTTTCTGTTTGTTGCACAAAAAAGGCAAAACTCCCTTATCTTCCCCCCCACATAAGACACCCTGTGAGGTAGGTGAGGCTAAGAGGGCTCTCACAGCAGCTGCTCTTTCAAAGACAACCTCTGCCAGGGCTATGGCTGACCCAAGGCCATTCCAGCAAGTGCAAGTGGAGGAGTGTGGAATCAAATCCAGTTCTCCTTGCACTTAACCACTACACCAACAGGCAGGAGAGTGGAAACTAAATTTTACCACTCTCACTGCTTTTTCCATTCTAGCCTCTTTCTTCAAGGCTTTTCTCTGAGCCAGGCTCTCTTCTGAAAACAGAGTATGGCCAAGGGGTAACAGATTATGCAGAGATAAGATGAAAATTTAGAACTCCCTCCAGGAAGACCCAACATGAGATGGACTTACTCGGGGCTTTTTTTGAGCAGGAATGCAGAGGAAAGCAGTTCTGGCTGGCTTGGCATCAGGGTGTGTGGCCTAATATGAAAATGAGTTCATGCCAGGCTTTTTCTACAAAAAAGCCCTGTGTGAAACAATGGTGACATCCATGGATGTGGCCTAATGTGCAAATGAGTTCCTGCTAGGCTTTTTCTACAAAGCAAGCCCTGGACTTACTGAATTAAGTTTGCAAGGTTGGAGCGAGACTAACAACAGGTGGTCATTAATTAATGGGGTCGCCGTAATTTGGAAGCGACTCAAAGGCACATAACACACACATTCATACCCGTCTTTTGCTCAACAAACCAGACCTCTCCAAGTGATTATATATGCCTCGGACAAACATGAATTTAATGAGAGGGGTCTTCTGCCGTCAAGGGTAGCCCTAAATCATTTTGTGCTGGCAGGGATTTAGCATCAAGTTTAGATTACATTCATCTGCCCACTAAACAGCTGTGCACCTTCTTTTGTTTCGGAAGGGGGGGGCTTAGACTGTTCCACAAACTTCCTAACAATTACCAATGGAATTCTGCTTTCATTTTTTAATTTTATTTCCTTCCAGCGTTCACTGTGCACATTTGCTGAGTCTCAAGCTGAGGTCACGCTAGTTAAAGCCACCCTCTGCAGCAGCTGCTAGTGTGGTTTGAAACCTCTGGGAGGCAAAAGATCCAGGCAGTCCTTTAGCAGGCTGACATGCCGAAGCAGAAAGGGAATTCATCCCTTGACACTTGTGTCAGGTTGTGAGGGTTTTTCTTGCTACAGCTTCACCTGGGGAAGCTCAAATCTCCAAATCATTTGTTTCACAGCAAGGGGAGGACTGGCCGCACCAGACTCTGAGAATCATTGTTCTATCATGTTGCATTTAATTTCTCTATAATAACCAGTGTCTACAGTTTCTGTGTACTGCAGGATGCATGATGCAGCAGCATGATAAGACAAGACCCAGGAGAACCAATCTAGCCACAGCATGGACTTTGCAGCCACAGCACAGTCTTTGCAACGGATCTTGGAGACCTGTGCAATGCATATAGCTATTACATGTTGTTTCCGGATCATAGACTCAATAAAATCCAATCCGATACAAACACAATGTTTAAAACATTAGCGCAAGCAGCTTTATGCTGGCCTAATGGCTTGCAGCACAGACTGTCTTGCAGCGTTAAGGAATGTGATCCCTCCCTCAGCAGCCTTGGTCTCCTATCCTTACCATGGAAGCTTAATTTGTCAGATTCATCGTTGTCCAACAGTCTACCAGATTCATAGCTTGAACTTCAGCCATAAGAACAATGTAATTGCACACCCCTCCCCCATGAAATGTTGCTGTCCTCCTTCCAGAGAAAAGAATGATTGTAGAATCAGATGTGGCTTCTGTTACGTTAAGGCAAGGCCAAGATCAAGGGGGAGTCAGGCGGTGCATGAAGCTGCTCTATGTTGAATCAAGCCTCTTGGTCCTTCGAAGTCCATATTGTCTACTGAGACTCTTAGTAGCTCCCCAGGTTCTCAGGTAGAGACGTCTTTGACATCAACTATTGCCTGGTCCTTTTAATTGGAGATGCTGGGATTGAACCTGGGACCTTCTGCGTGAAGCTGCCTTATGCTAAATCAGACCACTGGTCCATCAAAGTCAGTATTGTCTACTGAGACTTGCAGCTCATAGACTCACAAAGTTGGAAGGGGCCCTACAGGACATCTAGTCCAACCCCCTGATCAATGCAGGATCAGCCTAGCTAGAGCATTCCTGACTTCATTCAGCCACTGCTTAAAGACTGCCAGTGAGGGGGAGCTCACCACCACCCTTGGTAGCTGATTCCACTGTTGAACAACTCTGACTGTAAAAACGTTTTTCCTAATATCCAGTCAACTCTTAATTCAAATCCATTATTGCAAGCAGTGTTACCTCTAAGCTGAGTTAATGTGAGCTAGCTCACAGTTTTTTAGCCTCCAGCTCACACATTTTTGTCTTAGCTCAGGAAGAATGGCCCCGGAGCAAACTCATTTCTGCAGCAGCCTTTCCAACCCTTAATTTAAAACCATTATTACGAGCAGTGTTCCCTCTAAGCTGTTAGTGTGAGCTAGCTCACAGTTTTTTAGCCTCCAGCTCACACATTTTTGTCTTAGCTCAGGAAGGATGACCTCGGAGCAAACTCATTTCTGCAGTAGCCTCTCCATCCCTTAATTTAAAACCATTATTACGAGCAGTGTTCCCTCTAAGCTGAGTTAGTGTGAGCTAGCTCACAGTTTTTTAGCCTCCAGCTCACACATTTTTGTCTTAGCTCAGGAAGGATGGCCCCAGAGCAAACTCATTTCTGCAGCAGCCTAATCACTCGCTCACAACTTTAATGCCAGTAGAGCTGGAGAAAATCAACACAGGCCTCAAGTAAAGCCTTGGCTGACTTCTGACTTTTCACAAGACTCATTTCTCATGAGAGACAGGATCCTTCTGTGAGATCTGCAAGGCTGTTGCTGCTAAGATTTTATACAGGGCCAGAATGCCAGTTGAAGTAGAGCATAATGGGACTTCTCTACTTGGCAATCTCCAAGTGGTGGCTGGAGAGCTCCTGGAATTACAACTGGTCTCCAGGTGATAGAGATCAGTTCCCATGGAGAAAATGGCTGCTTTGGAATCTGGTCTCTATGGCATATACCCTCCCCTCTCCAAATCACACAGTCCCCAAACTCCATTCCAAAAATCTAAAGGCATTCTCCAATCCAGAGTTGGCAACCTTGAGTGGGAAAACTGTGGAGAGGAGAGGGGGGGTCCATCAGTGGCTATTAGCCACAGCGTATTGTTGGAACTTTCTGTCTGGGGCAAGTGATGCTCTGTATTCTTGGTGCTCGGGAGGGGCATCAGTGTGAGGACTTCTAGTGTCCTGGCCCCACTGTTGGACCTCCTGATAGCGCCTGGGTTTTTTGCCACTGTGTAACACAGAGTGTTGGACTGGATGGTCCATTGGCCTGATCCAGCATGGCTTCTCTTATGTTCGTATGGGGGGGGGATAAAGTGAAAGGGATAAGGCAAAGGTGTGGGACTTTGCAGGCTCTGAGAAGTGCAAAACCAACTTGTAGCACCAACCTTCCCCCAAAGGGGATGCTGGTGAACCCAAGTCTCACAAGCCTCACAAGCCACCACCACCTCAACCACCTCCCCTGAATTCTGCATCTTACCACTATTGCTGTCCTCCCTGCAGAGGTGGCTAAGAAAGATTGTAGTACAATGGTAGCAGCCAATCACATAAGCAGTCTCCTCCCCACCAACTTGGTACCTTAGGCACTGTTTCCAGAGCATCCGCCACATGCTATTGAAATAGCTTTCATACGTTCAGGGGACTACATTTCCCAGGATGCATCTGAGTGCCTTGGCCACTGATAAAACAGAAGGAATGGGGGGAAGATGGAAGGGAAAGCAGAGGATCATGGCCCACTTGGTTACTAGCTGGCTCTTAAAGCCTGCCAGTTGGGAATTTAGAAAGAGAAGGTAGAATATGAGCCCTTCTCTGGTTCGGAATGCATATCCAGAGTCAGAGAAAGGCTTTATTGAAGGCAAGCATCACGACTCACCAAAGCTTAAATTCTGAGCCTTGGGAATACGAGTTTTGACAGCAATTTTATTACAGTTATTTTGATCATGTCATTCAATCAATCAAAAACCAGACCATTACATTAAAATAAAATCCTGAGAGATAAAAAGCTCTGCACAGAAACAACTGCCTGTTTACGCAGCACCAATCCAGAAAGAAACATTCAAGGTTGGGAGGCACTGTCGAAAACTCCCATAGTTCCCAGGCAGGAGCCAGAAATAAACAGTTAAGAAAAGTGCTCCTTACATGAAAGCCAAATTACACATTTGCTACGGGACTCCGTTATGATAGAACTGTAGCTTAATTTACTTCATGCGGGGAAAGAAAGGTCAAATGGTTTTATTCAACTCCCCCTCCCCTGAAGAAAACTATTCTGTTAATTTAATAATGTATGCCCCTTGCTGGGTTTACTTTCTTTGGAATCTCACCTTTGGATCAAGCTTCTCCACCTGGAGAAACTCTTTGCTTTAACAGCGGGTAACAAAAAAGGAGCTTGGAATAAAAGAGCTCTTCTGAGTTAGCTGCAAGAACTGCACCCGAGTACCTCTTATCATGGCCTAAGAATCTAATCGGGGGCACAGAGTGTCTGCATCATATCCCGGAAAGGACCAGGGTTCAATCCCCAACCTGGAGTATTGTGTTCAGTTTTGGGCACCACATTTTAAGAAGGATAAAGACAAGCGGGAACAGGTCCAGAGAAGGGCGATGAAATTGTTGACGGGTCTGGGGACCAAGTCCTATGAAGAAAGGATGAAGGAGCTGGACATGTTTAGTGTGCAGAGGAGGCAGCTGAGAGGTGATATGATCACCATCTTCAAGTACTTGAAGGGCTGTCATATAGAGGATGGTGCAGAACTGTTTTCTGTGGCCCCAGAAGGTAGGACCAAAACCAACGGGTTGAAATTAAATCAGAAGAGTTTCTGGCTCAACACTAGGAAGAACTTCCTGACAGAGTGATTCCTCAGTGGAACAGGCTTCCTCATGAGGTGGTGGTCTCTCCTTCTTTGGAGGTTTTTAAGCAGAGGCTGGATGGCCATTGGACAGCAATGTGGATCCTGTGAATGTAGGAAGAGGTATTTGTGAATTTCCTGCATTGTGCAAGGCGCTGGACTAGATGACCCTGACAGTAACGTGGATCCTGTGAATGTAGGAGGAGGTATTTGTGAATTTCCTGCATTGTGCAGGGGGTTGAACTAGATGACCCTGGAGGTCCCTTCCAACTCCATGGTTCTATAACCAGTTAAAAGGATCAGGCAGGAGGAGATGTAAGAAAACCTTCTAGCTGGGACCTGCCTGGCAGTGCAGACAATTATGGGCCTTGAGGGATCCACGGCAGCTTCCTGTGTCCATGTGTACTGTCCTTTCCACATGAGCGACTTTTCAATACTCCTCCCCTTAAGGATGGCCAGAGTGATTAAGGGACTGGGGAGACTTGGGTTCAAATACCTGTTCACTCAAATACCTGGACAGCTTTGAACACCAAAGTTTTCTGCCGAACTTATTGCACAGGATTGCTGAGAATCATCCCCAACAGATCTTGAAAGAAGGGTAGAATGAAGACATTTTAAAGACAGTTGTCACACATCAACCAACATGACTCTATGAGAACCTACCACTAGGAAAAAGGCATTCAGCCTACCTGTGTTTTGGCCAACGACAGGAGAAAGGCTCCTCCTCCTTTGGAATCCTATCCCTTCCGGAAAATTTTGCAACCCACTTCAGAGGTTCCACCCCTACACACAAACACACACCGAAGGGACCCTATCCACAACCTAAGAACTGTAAATATGTTGCTGTAAATACTACCTGACAGGATAAGACTGTGGGCAGCCATACCTAAGACAGGAGATTTCCAACCACGGTTGCTGCTAGAACTAGCGATGTTAAGCAGACCTATCTCACGGCATTGTTATGAGGATAAAATGAAGGAGAGAAGAATTATGTAAGCTGCTTTGGGTTCCCACTGAGGAGGGAAGGTAGAGAAGAGAACAAGTACATAGATGAGTTTTGGGGGTCAATGTCAGCCTCAGCTCAAGAGGTTCCAAGACTTGCAAGTCCCTATTGATATGATATTCCTTCTGATCTGATGAGCTTGCCTGAGCAAAACAAAAGGGGGCAAGGGCTAGAATGAGACATAGAAGGAAACAGCTTAGGACCAGTGTTCCCTCTAAGCTGAGTTAGCGTGAGCTAGCTCACAGATTTTTAGCCTCCAGCTCACACATTTTTCTCTTAGCTCAGGAAAAATGGCCCCGGAGCAAAGTAATTTATGCAGTAGGCGGGCTGGGCAAATTGGAAATCTACAGGAGGAGGGTGGAATTGACAAATCTCCACCTCCACAACTTAGAATCAAGAACCCCAGTTTCAGATTTTGGTACCTCTGCATGTCTTGGGGGACAAGATTTATGAAGAGTCTAGCATAGATGCTCCTTCAAGGCTATAATAGGCAGGGGAAAATTAAACCCCTTTAATGGTATCCCAACCAGGGCTTTTATTGTAGCAGGAACTCCTTTGGATATTAGGCCACACACCCACCCTGATGTAGCCAATCCTCCAAGAGCTTACTGGGCTCTTAGTGCAGAGCCTATTGTAAGCTCCAGGAGGACTGGCTACATCAGGGGTGTGTGGCCTAATATTCAAAGGAGTTCCTACTACAAAAAAGCCCTGATCCCAATAGTCTTGTTCTGGGAGAAGGATTATTATACCTGAACAGCAACCCTGAGATAATAACTAGTAGATATCTATTTTGGAAACACCTCCATCTGTTTATCTACCTCAGTTACTTTTAGCCCACCTTCCTCCAAGGAACTCAAGGCAGTATCCGCATTTCTCTCCTTAGCGGCCATCGTGTCTTTGAATTCTAGTGACATGAGGTTCATAGAATGCTTGGTGAACCTGGGCCCCAATATCCGAAGCCGTCCGTTCCCCTTGCTTCGCGTCGCCTCAGCCTCAGCAACGAGGACAGCGAAATAGTTAATTTTCATTCCGCCGTCATTTCTTCTCCTTCTTTGTAAAAGTGATTTGACACAGTCTAGCAGGGTGCTGTTATTGAAAAATTGAAGCACCAGGTGTGATTAAATAAGATCACACATTTCATTCCCTCTTTAATTTCGCATCACTCTTTGGCAGCTGTATCCTCGTGCTTCCCTACAGTCAGAGAGCCACGGTGCGTTAATAGCAGAGAGACTCATTGTCTTGCATGTTCCGTCGGCTGACTGTCGATCGAACCTGTTTGTTAATACAGGTCATTTGTTGGATGGATCAGGCTTGTAAACACCCACTCAGCCGCCTCCCATTTTGCAGTTTAAGCTACTTCATTGGCATCATAAAAATGAAGAGCTCTGTGCCTCTCACAGTGCATTCTTAAGCAGTTACGCTCTCCTAAACCCATTCAAGTGGGCTTAGAACAGTGTAACTCTCCTTTGGCCTGCCACGTTGGTCTCTTCCAGAGGTGGTTTATTTATTTATTTATCTTTTATTTTTAGCTTATTTGTATTCTCCTTTTTTTCTCCGGAGGGGCCCAAAGTAGCTAACAATGCTCAGAGAAAACAGCAAACCAGACAAGGAGGGGGGAAGAGACTTCCAGTGATCAAGCAAGTCTTCTCTCTACACTGGCTGATCTGCCCAACTCTGGGCTTGACCCTCAGGCTAAGAACCAGAGGACAAGAGCACTTTGGCTCCTGCCCCTGGGCATGCTGAGGCGTTCTGTATACCTGTGTGCAGAGAAGAGAACAAGCTCAGTGAGCTGTTATTTGGCTGCTGCTAACTAGCTGGTTATTCCCCAGTTCCTCCTCTTCCATGGTTGTGCTCTTTGTCATGGTATGGGGGTGGGGGGGTTAGGTCTGGCCATGCAGATGGAGATCCAAGAGACATCCCTGGCATGAAGTACCTTTGGATGGTTCACCACGTACAGCTCTTGCTGAAAATGCACAGTCCCAGTTTTGTTCTTCTGTACTCTGCTTGCACGTTAGATAACATGCTGGGTGAAGGATGGGTTGCCAGTGAAGACTTTGGAAATTTCAGAATGTAGCTGCAAACCTATTGATCAATAAGGATATAATCTTCTGAGGCTGACTTGTACCGAGCCTGACCCCAATTTCAATCCCTGACATCTTCAGTTAAGAGCTTCACAGGTGGCAAGAGTTGGGGAAGACCTTTCTGTGCCCCTGGAGAGCAACTGCCAGTCAAAACAGACAAGATGGACCAACTGTATCAAGCAACTTCATATCTTTAAGTGTCCAGACTGACTGTACTGCTCCTTCTTCCCTCTCAGATCTACCCTAGCAAGGGAGGTTGGTTTCTTGGATGCTCAGCCATCTTCTTATATTCTGGGAATATTAGAAAATGTACCCTGGTTGTTAGGCAGCCGCAAAGAGGTTTCTTCTAAGCATCTCCCTGACAGTCAGGAGCTAACACAGCTTGGCCATCACAAAAGCAAGTGGTATCAAAGACACACACTCGCACCAACAGCCGGCTCAATAGAAGCACCTTCAGAGTTGGTAACTAGAGTGCATGTCCCATTTCGGGTCAGTCCTGAGCAATCTTCCCTCTAAGCTGCAGAGTGTTGTGAGCAAAAATTCTGCTTTGTGAGCTACTGGTATTAAAGCTGTGATCTACTGCATAAATTACTTTGCTCCGGGGCCATTTTTCCTGAGCTAAGAGAAAAATGTGTGAGCTGGAGGCTAAAAATCTGTGAGCTAGCTCACGCTAACTCAGCTTAGAGGGAACACTGGTCCTAAGCTGTTTCCTTCTATGTCTCATTCTAGCCATTAGATACAGTAAGTGAATCTGAGGCTCCGCGCCTGTCTTCAGATTTGACACTGGATCACTTCGACCCGCTCAGCCTGGAAGAAGTTGATGGAATTCTCTCTGCCGCTCGCCCGACAACATGTGATCTGGACCCGTGCCCCTCTTGGCTGATTAAATCTTGCCAGAGGGAGCTTAGATGTCCTTTACGGGACATCATAAATAGATCCCTCCTAGAGGGGCATTTTCCAACGCCTCTGAAAGAGGCCTTGGTCCGCCCCCTCTTGAAAAAATCTACAGCAGACCCGGCCGAATTGGCAAACTACCGACCGGTGTCTAATTTACCATTTTTAGGTAAAATTATCGAGAGGGCAGTGGCGTTGCAGCTACAGAGATTTCTAGATGACGCTTCTGTCTTAGACCCGTGCCAGTCTGGCTTCCGGCTGGGCCATGGGGCGGAGACGGTCCTGGTCGCCTTGGTGGATGACCTCCAGCGGCAACTGGATCGAGGCGGTGTGGCAATACTGATGTTACTAGACCTGTCGGCTGCATTTGATACAGTCGACCATCAGCTGCTGATTCACCGCCTCGCCGACATAGGGGTAGAGGGGCTGGCCTTACAGTGGCTTTCCTCCTTCCTCATGGGTCGGGGACAGAGGGTGGCAATTGGGGGTGAGCGATCCCAGAGGCGCACACTAGATTGTGGGGTGCCCCAGGGAGCAGTTCTCTCCCCGATGTTATTCAACATCTATATGCGCCCCCTCGCCCAGATTGCCCGGAGATTTGGGCTGGGTTGCCATCAATATGCAGATGACACCCAGCTCTATCTACTAATGGACGGCCGGCCCGCCTCCGCCCCGGGGAACCTGGACCGGGCTTTGCAGGCTGTTGCAACGTGGCTCAGACTGAGCGGGCTGAAGTTGAACCCAGCGAAGACAGAGGTTCTCCAGGTGGGTCGTGGCACTCTGGGGAAGGAAATATCTCTCCCGGCCTTTGACGGGGCGCCACTGAAGACGGCGCAACGGGTGAAGAGCCTGGGTGTTTTACTGGAGCCTTCATTATCAATGGAGGCCCAGATAACAGCCACTGCCAAGTCAGCATTCTTTCATCTGAGGCGGGCGAGGCAGTTGGCCCCTTTCCTAGAGCGGCAGGACCTAGCGATGGTGATCCATGCGACGGTCACCTCAAGACTGGACTACTGTAACGCTCTCTACATGGGGCTGCCTCTATACCGGACCCGGGAACTGCAGCTAGTGCAGAATGCAGCAGCCAGGCTACTACTTGGTCTTCCAAGATGGAGGCATATACGGCCTGGGCTGCGCGGACTGCACTGGCTGCCGATTGTATACCGGATCCGGTACAAAGTGCTGGTCATAACCTTTAAAGCCCTATATGGCCAAGGACCGACCGTCTCTCCCCATATGAGCCCCAGAGAGCACTGAGGTCAGTAGGCAAAAATAAACTGAATATCCCTGGGCCGAAAGAAGTAAAACTGCAAAGCACCCGCACTCGGGCCTTTTCCGCCGCAGCCCCACAACTCTGGAACCAGCTCCCAGAGGAGGTGCGGGCCCTGCGGAACTTAGATCAGTTCCGCAGGGCCTGCAAGACCGCCCTCTTCAAACAGGCGTTCATTAATGATGGTACCAATGTTTACTGCTAAATTAATAATGCTTACCGCCACTGTTAGTCTAGGAATGTTTTAATCACTGATTGGTTTTAATGTGTTCTTAATGTTTTATTATTGTATTGTTCATTTTAAATGTTGTAAGCCGCCCTGAGCCTGCTCTGGCGGGGGAGGGCGGGATATAAATAAAATTTTACATTACATTACATTACATCTGTGGACCCACTGACACTCAGAAGCTCAGTTTCAGAGGGCACAGAAGGCTGCAGTGAAACAGATGAGTTGAGGAAATTGCATTCCTCTAGTGCAGTGGTTTTCAACCACTGGTCCATGGATGGGTGCCAGTCTGTCAGAAATTCCTGCTAGTCCATGAAAGGAAGAAGTCAGAGCTGCATCTCCCCACCCCTGCGCAAAACTCTCCCCACTCTCCCCCCCTGTAGTGCCAGGGCTTAAGTTTTAGTTGACCTACGTTTTTGCAGGATCTTCCATCTTCTGTTTACAGCCCGGTGGAACAGCCAGCTGCAAAGCATTAGGTCTTGACTGCTAATTAGGGGTCTGTGGGGTGGTAAAAGAAGGAGATTTCTCCTCCTGGTTAGCTTGCTTAGGCAAGGGACTGTAGTGACCTGAGGGTCAGTAAGAGAACCATGGTAAATCTTGGAAGATTTGGCTAGACAGTCCCAGAGGGGAGTGCCTGTGAAGCTCTGGACTTTTATCTACATACAATTGGCCAGAGGGCCAAGGTAATAAGTCAGCTTTTAAAGCTTTTTGTTATTTTCTTTGCATGGTGTTGGGAAGATACCTGTGTACCCAAAATAAATCTTATTTTAACTCTTGCTTTGGGAGTATATGTCTGTGGCTTGCAAAAGTGGCCAGTGCCCTTTGGCCTTACTAAGATATCTTTTGCGCATCTGGGGATATTTGAGCCTTTAGAGGGAACAGGGTGGACTGGGCCCTGGAAGAATACCCAGTTTGGTGGCAGCAGCCCCATAGCTAGGGGGTGCAGGAGGAGGGGGTCCTTTAAATCATGCAGGAGGCTGGTGACTGCTCCTGCCACCCCTCCTGCATAATTTAGACCCCACCAATCAGCTGATTTCTGGGCCCTATAAATGGCATGGGAGGGGCAGCAGCTGCTCCTGGATGCCCCTCCCACGTGATTTAAATCACGCAGAGGGAGGCAGCAGCTGGGGGAGGGGTGAGGGCCCTCCAAAACTGTCATGGGGCCAGGCCCCATGAGCCCCTGGTTAGCTACGGGCCTGGGTGCCAGCAACCTTGGGGGAAGGTAGCAGAGCTTTGCCTCCCTCTTGGGATAAGTTTTAAAGGGTCCTGAGAGTAGGTTCCCAAAACTGGCTGCCTCACAGGGAGGTGGGCTAGAGGGACTACTGGGCTCTACAACCCCCCCACCCCACCCCTGCCAAAGCCGCTGGGATGGGCCAGCTGGAGGGAGGCACAGTTTTATTTTCAGCCCTATCATTGATAAAAACCAAACAGAGAAACTGAATGGATGTCAATGCAGTCCTTCGTCTCTTGAAAACCACACTGCAGCCACGGTTATCAAGTATTCTTGCAAAGAAGCAACAGCAGATTTTGCACTAGCTTTATTTGAATAAAATATTGCTCTCTAAAAATTTCAGCTGTATTCTATGGTTTTTATCTCTGCCTTAGCGGACCCCAAGTGTAAAAAGGTTGAAAACCACTGCTCTGGTGCAACTGTATGCGCACAACTTAGGATCCAGTCTATTTAGGCAGCCCACAGATGCAGGTGGGATGAAAGTTTCTCTGGGCTGGAGGCAGCACAAATGATGGACGGTGATGGAATTGGTCTCAAAGAACAGCCAATGTCACAAGGCATCAGGAAGGCCTTAACCCCGTGGGGACTTCCAGAGTCTTGACTTATGTGGGTCTCAGGATGAGCCCTGATCTAGATGCCTAGGCCCAGGCCCCAGCCCAATCTCATCAGATCTTGGAAGCTAAGCAGGGTTGGCTCTGGTTAGTTCTTGGATGGGAGACCACCAAGGAAGTCCAGGGCTGCGACACAGAGACAGGCAATGGCAAACCACCTCTTGCCTTGAAAACACTACAGGGTTGCATATAGGAAGACCAAGGAGTGGGGCCATACCCCCTGACAGGGCCTTTTTTTAATAGCAGGAACAGAGTTCCGGCTGGCTTAGTGTCAGGGGGTGTGGCCTAACATGCAGATGAGTTCCTGCCAGTTTGGTGTAGTGGTTAAGTGTGCGGAATCTTATCTGGGAGAACCAGGTTTTATTCCCCACTCCTCCACTTGTACCTGCTGGAATGGCTTTTGGTCAGCCATAGCCCTGGCAGAGGTTGTCCTTGAAAGGGCAGCTGTTGTGAGAGCCCTCTCAGCCCCACCCACCTCACAGGGTGTCTGTTGTGGGGGGAGAAGATATAGGAGACTGTGAGCCACTCTGAGATTCAGGGTGGGGGGCGGAATATAAATCCAATGTTGTCGTCTTCTGCTGCTTGGTCTTTTCTACAGAAAAGTCCTGTGTGGAACAATGATGACATCGGGGGTGTGGTCTAACATGTAAATGAGTTCCTGCTGGGTTTCTTCTACAAAGGAAGCCCTGTGTGAAACAATGATGATGTCAGAGGTGTGGCCTAACATGCAAATGAGTTCCTGATGGGCTTTTTCTACAAAAAAAAATCCTGCCCTCTGAGCTTCCCTAGAAAAGGAAGAGGTTCACACATCTCTTTTTATCTCTCTCTCTCTCTCTCTCTCTCTCGGCTTGACTTCGCGAACGAAGATTTAGGAAGGGTGCAGTAGTCCACGTCTGCTGCAGGCTTGCTGGTGGCTGACAAGACCAATGCGGGACAGGCAGATCCGGCCACAGTGGCTGCAGGGAAAAGTCTGATTTGGGGTTGATGCTGTAGCAGTGCGATTCTTCCTCAATCTCCTTTTGTCCTCAAGACCAGCTATGCGTGCGTTCTCAAAGGAAGAGACAGCCTGGTGGATGGTGTGCCTCCATGCTTTGCGATCTGAGGCTAGGTCAGACCACTGGTGATGGTTGATGTGACAGGTGCCAAGGGATTTCTTCAAGGAGTCCTTGTACCTCTTCTTTGGTGCCCCTCTTTTTATAAGGTGGTAGCAAATGCACACAAAAGCCAAACAACAGAAAGGGAAAATGCCACTTCCTGATTTGTATGGAGGAAAGCATAGCATCGTGGGGTGAGAAAGAAGGAAAACATGCCCTAGAAATCAGGCATCTCTGTGTGTTCTTACAGAAATAGCATTTTGCATCGAAATGTTGCCGTCTATATTAAATGTCAACAATGATTTGTTTCTGCAGGATTCATCCTGTGCAATTACCCATGTCTCATTGGTTAGCCAGACACTGCATCTCCAACAGGGTGCCCCCATGTATTAATAAATCATTTTCTGTAATGGACAGCAAGGTGCTTTATCTAACGTTTAAAAAATGGTAATTGTGGTCAAACGTCTCATTCTTCAGGAAAAAAGAGTGGAGGGGGAGACCGTATTACACGATGCCACTCAGAGGCTGAAACGCAAGAAGCAGCGCCACGATTAACTTAACATAACCATCTTTGTATTCAATAAACAGAGAGGGAAATAGAACACAGGAAAATAAAAACAGCATCTGTCCCTTTTCTCACCTTCTCAATGGCATTTTCTCACTGTCTCAATACAAGGTCTCCGAGTAGAGAAAGAGGACACGAGGTACAAAAAACCTTGCAAAAGCTAAGCAAGTTTCCATCTGATCCTAGAGGCAAGATCTCCCAGGAATCCTACTGAAACACCTTGAATTGCATTATAATAGAACAGCGGATGTGAATGCAAAGGGAGGAAACAAATGAGAGTACAACAGTGGCAAGCCTGTGACTCTTTGGTCAGGGCCTCTGGGGCTTGATCCCAGCACTTGGTCTCTCACAGGCTGAGGCAGAATGCTGCTAATGAAGCTACTGGAGATCATCTGTGCTCAGGAGTCAGCCAGCCATCTTCAGGCATGCAAGGGAATAGGACCGCCTGAAATTGGATAATGGCAGCCTCTGAATTAGCTAAGACCTACAAGACTAGAAAGCTCCCTGCTTCTCTTTAGATTCCAACTTTCAGCTTCTTTAAGTCTGAGAGCTTTTAGTTTCAACAAGTGACTGCAGGAAACTTGGGCTGAAGAACACATCTGTCTAATTTATAGGGTTGGATCCCCCGACAATTTCCACTGACACAAGGGATGTAGTAGTAGATGATGATGATGATATTGGATTTATACCCTGCACTATACCCTGAATCTCAAGAGTCTCAAGAGCAGCTTACAATTTCCTTTACCTTCTTCCTCCACAACAGACACCCTGTGAGGTGGGTGGGACTGAGAGGACTCTCACAGCAGCTGCCCTTTCAAGGACAACCTCTGCCAGGGCTATGGCTGACCCAAGGCCATTCCAGCAGTTGCAAGGGAAGGAGTGGGGATTCAAACCCGGTTCTCCCAGATAAGTGTCCGCACACTTAACCACTACACCAAACAGGTTCAATCTCCCCCACATCTGCTGCAGTCCAAAATGTGCATCCTCTTGCAATGCCGCTCTGGGGTGGGGGACGACAAGGGATCCCTAAGGAAGAGGGAGATCAAGGGCAAGTGTTTTGCTAATAGGGTTGCCAATTCCACATTGGGGAATTCCTGGAAACTGAGAGAACCCAGAGGTGGGGAAGGACCTCTGTGGCATATACTGCCACACAGTCCATTCTCCAAAGCCACCATTACCTCCAGGGGAGCTCTTATCTCTGTTGTCTGGAGATCAGCTGTAATCCTTGGAGATCCAGGCCCCACTTGCAGGCTGGCAACTCTACTTTCTACTAGTCTCTCTTCCGCCAAAAGAACAAATACATGCCCATACAAGTAACACAGAAACAGAATCTGCTCAATTCACAGAAATTCACAGAACAACCAGCACATTCCACAGAACAATCAGCACAATCAACAACCATCTTCCTTTTCTTCATACCCCTTCCAACCCTCCCAGCAATTAACACAGAACAATGGTCACATTCGACAGCCAGTTTCCTTATCACTACCCTTCCAGGAAGCCCCACCAAACAATGGGCACATCCACAAACCTATTGCCCTTTCACCACACCCCCTCCAGCCTAGAAATAGCAGCTCTCCAGCAGCCCTGGCCTCACTCAATGCACAGCAGCCAAGAAGGTCAGAGCACCTGCTCTGGCTGCAATGCCACTGAGGATGTTCTCCACAGCAGAGAACGAAACGTCTGGAAGAAAAACTTTCTCCAGTAGAACACGGCACTTGAGCCCGAAAGATTCTACAATCCCTAATGATGTTACCAGCTGTGAAAACCTGAAATCTTTGATAATCTGCTCATTGTTCTAGGAATATGGCACTCTATGACTCAGAGGAAGGGGATGGAATAGGTGCCCCTCTCTTGTTGAATGGCAGAAGCTTGAAGAGCTGCCAGCCACTGCCTGCAGTGACCTCACTTCCAGTCCCCTCACAGTGCAAGCCAGAAAATGCACTGGTTGACAGGATCGGAAGATCAGCCTAAAGAGTCCTTCACTGGTTAAGAGGCAGCAGGATCTGGTCATCAGAGTCACTTCTGGTATAAATTGAACTGGTTTTCATTGCATTTGTCAATGCAAAGGATTTCACCATAAAGAAATGTCACCATAAAGCTCGGCTCACTTGAGGGATCTGAGGCAAACCACTTTTACCCCAGCCTGCTCCACCCACACCCATCAGCAGCACAGTCAGCATGATCTTGTGGTTAGAATATCAGACTAAGATCTGGGAGACCCAGATTTGAATCCCCACTCTGCCATGCTGGATGTCCTTCCTTGGGTTAGTCACACACTCTCAGCTTAACCTGCCTCATAGGATTTTTGTTAAATGGAGAAAGAACCAGGCTGGAAGCCCCCTGGGGGACAAAAAGTAGGGTACAGGTAAAGCACATTAATAAATATGTGTATCATTATACTGGATTATTTGACAGAGCTGTTGTTTATCAGACAGGGAATGGCAAGTGCTTTGAATGCTTGAAACACTCTACATTACTGCCCTTTCTTTAATTTTCACATTAATTCCAGCTCTGCTTCTCCCATCAAAAGAAACACAGACAGAAGGGCTGGGGGAAATCTCTGAGGGTTGCTGCCAATCAGAGAAGCTACTCCCAGCTGAGATGGATGATTGTTCTCATTCAAGAGGTACTAGTGACAGCTTTGACTAATAACACTGACTGAATGAAAGAACATCCCTTCCTAAATTTGCAGATGGATTCCAAAACTGCAAGTGTTAGGCAGCTACTTTTGAGAAGGTGGGATTGATATGAAAGACAACAGAACCGGGGTTCTGTTCTACCGTTCATAGAATCACAGAATCAGAGTTGGAAGTGACCTCCAGGGTCATCTCATCCAACCCCTACACAATGCAGGAAATTCACAAACACCTCCCCCTAAATTCACAGGATCCGCATTGCTGTCAGATGGCCACCCTGCCTCTGTTTAAAAACCTCCAAAGAAAGAGAACCCACCACCTGCCGAGGAAGCCTGTTCCACTGAGGAACCACTCTAACTGTCAGGAAGTTCTTCCTAATGTTGAGCCAGAAACTCTTTTGATTTAATTTCAACCCACTGGTTCTGGACCTACCTTCTGGGGCAACAGAAAACATCCTCTATATGACAGCCCTTCAAGTACTTGAAGATGGTGATCATATCACCTCTCAGCCACCTCCTCTCCAGGCTAAACATGCCCAACCCCTTCATCCTTTCTTCATAGGACTTGGTCTCCAGACCCCTCACCACCTTCCTCAATGGAGAAATTAAGGTGTCCATGTTGTGATGGTGGCAGTGGTGGGTATGACTGAGGGTGCACTTGAAGTCCATTCCCAGTCCCCAGAACTTCAAGGGCCTTATCTGTGGATGTGCACATGAAGTAGAGTTGCCAGCTACCAGGTGGGGCCTGGAGGTCTCCTGGAGTTACAACTAATCTCCAGCCTACAGAGATTGGTACCCCTGGAGAAAGTGGCTACTTAAGAGTAAGTAAGTAAGTAAGTAAAATTTTATTTATATCCCGCCCTCCCCCGCCAAGCAGGCTCAGGGCGGCTAACAGCAAAAAAACAACAATACATTTAACAAAACATTAAATTAACCCCAAACCGATTAATACATTAGTTAAAACAGTTACTAAGTCTAAAAACATTAAGTTAGATCTGACAGTACCGTTATTAATCGACGCTATGCCTGTCAGTTTGTGAATGATGGCGGATCTCCAGACTGGACCATTTTGATGTTTCTTTGTGGACTTGGTCAGCCGTTCATGAATGCCTGTTTGAAAAGGGTGGTCTTGCAGGCCCTGCGGAACTGATCAAGGTTCCGCAGGGCCCGCACCTCCTCTGGGAGTTGATTCCACAAGGAAGGGGCCGCGGTAGAGAAGGCCCGTGCATAGGTAGTCCGAAGTTTAACTTCTTTTGGCCCAGGGGTGGTCAATCTGTTTTTACCTACTGACCTCAGTGCTCTCTGGGGCTCATACGGGGAGAGACGGTCCCTCAGGTAGGTCGGTCCTCAGCCATATAGGGCTTTAAAGGTAATCACCAGCACTTTGTACTGGACCCGGTATACAATCGGCAGCCAGTGCAGTTCGCGCAGCCCCGGCCGTATATGCTCCCATCTTGGGAGGCCAAGCAGCAGCCTGGCCGCCGCGTTCTGCACTAGCTGCAATCTCCGGGTCCGGCACAGAGGCAGCCCCATGTAGAGGGCGTTACAGTAGTCCAATCTTGAGGTGACCGTCGCATGGATCACCGTTGCTAGGTCCCGGCGCTCTAGGAAAGGGGCCAACTGCCTCGCCCGCTTCAGATGAAAGAATGCTGACTTGGCAGTGGCTGTTATCTGGGCCTCCATTGATAACGAAGGCTCCAGTAAAACACCCAAGCTCTTTACCCGCTGCGCCGCCTTCAGCGGCGCACCGTCAAAGGTCGGGAGAGATATTTCCCTCCCCAGAGCGCCACGACCCACACAGAGAACCTCTGTCTTCGCTGGGCAAGAGGGCAAGCTCTATGGTATACCACAGATTCTAGGTTAATCCCTCCCCAAGTTCTTCCTCCACAGGCACTGTCCCCAAACCCCCAGGAATTTTCCAGGCTGGAGCTGGCAATGCTAACATGAATGCTCTGCGCAAAAAGGGCCCTAGGATACGTGTATGGGGATGCTGGGCCAGAGGTTAAGACATTGATCAGTTTCTCTATACAATCATTCCTATACAGTCGGGGCTGCGGCTCAGAGGCAGAGCATCTGATTTGCATGCAAACATCTCCTCTTCAATCCCCAGAATCTTCCATTCAAATTATAAGGTAGTAGGTAAAGTGAAAGACTTTGAGCCCTGGAGAGGCCCTGCCATTCAAAGGAGACAATAGTGACTTTGATGGACCAATGTTCCGACTCAGTATAGGGCACTTTCATGTGCTGATGTATGTTCACAAGTAATCATGAACACAGTCTGCTTGGGATGACATTAATAACATAGACATGAGAGAAGACCTATGGAAACATCTAAAAAATAAAACTGTCTTATATGGAAGAAGGGTCACTGAACAGAACGAGCCAACTGCAGTTGATCACAGTAGCAATATCCCCATTTGTGAAATACCTTGCCTGAAGAATCCTCTCTAACCAGCTCTCGCTTCATCTTTTGGAAACTTAGTAAAAAAAAAGTCTAGTTCACACAAGCAGAATGAGCTGGCAGAAACCTACAAGTGGTAGGATACTGCATTATTTCAGGGTGCAGAGGAAGGAAGGAAGGAAGGAAGGAAGGAAGGAAGGAAGGAAGGAAGGAAGGAAGGAAGGAAGGAAGGAAGGAAGGAAGGAAGGAAGGAAGGAAGGAAATCAGTGCAAATATAAAAGTTCTATTCCCTCTTGTTGCTTGTGATACTGTTTTCCATTTGGAGAGAGGGAACAGCATCAGGAAACAATTGCAGGATGCAATTTTTCACCTACAACTTCATTCTTCCACACCTGGTTTCTGCCATCTCTCTTCTGCCACAGTCCCCGTCCTGGGTAAACCAGGTCTTAGGGGAATATATTTATTATTAGACTAAGGCATTGATATATAGCTATTATGGTTTATTAATGATAATGCTTTCATTGTGTTTGTATGCATTTTGCTGTTTTAATATTTTCCCCAATAAACAACCTTATGAAGTGACTTCGACACAAAGCAAACAAACACATCAGAAAGTGAACATCATCCATTTGCCTCTTAACAGCTGGCTACTGCTACGGAGGCCAGCCAATTAACAACCAAAAGGCATTGCGATGCAAGCAGAAGTTGGAAAAAGTAAGTTATGTTTTGACCAAAAAGGGAGGGAGGGGTGAAGCAGTAACAAAGCGGCTTTCAAATATCTCAAAGGTCACTATACAGAAGATGAAGCGACATTAAGGTCACATTTGCATGCTGCGTTCTGCATCAGTCTAATTACTCCAAGGTTCTTCCAGGGGCTGTGCAACACAACTGTGCCCATGGACACCTGTTGCAACTTGAGAAATGCTTGTAGCTTTTATATTGCTTGTGGCTTTGCAAGAAGAATTGCCACCCAGCTGGTATTTATGAGCACACGGCTGTATTCTGCCAGCAATGTTCCCTCTAAGCTGTAGAGTCTTTTGAGCAAAAATTCTACTTTGTGAGCTACTGGCATTAAAGTTGTGAGCTACTGCATAAATTATTGTGCTCTGGGGCCATCCTTTCTGAGCTAAGACAAAAATGTTTGAGCTGGAGGCTAACAATCTGTAAACTAGCTCACTACAACTCAGCTTAGAGGGATTACTGTCTGCAAGGTTCAACCTAAACATCTGCCCTTGCAAAACAGATGCATTTCAGAAAAATGGCTGGAGTGATACGGATCAATTTGATGTATGGTTAGCTTGCCATCTGCCCACCAGGAATGGGTAAGCTCCCACCCTCTGCCCAACTCTCCACCCCTGAGAAATTAAGGAGTGGGAAAAAATGGCTTGAAAATGGCCTCCGTAGTGATCATGCAGGAATTTCTCCACATCTCTATGATCTTAACCACATATATTAGGAGAAATGCCTAGCGCATCATCCCAAAGTGATGTCACATCCTCTAAACTCCACCCTCCCCAGGCACTACCTTTAAAATCTCCCAGCATCTGATAAGGCAGTCTGGTAACCCATTGCAAGGAAATGGTGGACGATAAGATTCAGCCCCCCCACCCCTCAAATTCAATTTCTAATCACCAGCAGGGCTCTTAAAAAAGAAATTGATCCCCATACTAAAGATCTCATTGCCAAAGACTCTAGATGGGGGGAGGGAAGGAAAACATCACTTGAGAGCTGTTGCAGGAAACAAAAGATGCAAAGCTGTTATAAGGATGGGTCTGGGGGAAAAAAAATTAAAACCACCAAAGGGTGGCAGATAGCACAAAAGCCTCTGCCGAAGTGTAGAAGAACCAAATGAAGCTAATTGCTCTTACACAGAACTAAAACGTTAAATTGCTTAATTGGAAAATGGAGCAGTGTGCTGTAATAAAATCAACCAGCACTATAGCATCACAAATCAAGTCCAGATAAACCAAAATGCAACCGCAAGAAATACATAATGGCAAGAACTGGCAACTATTATATCAGGGGGGAAATGACGTTATCTTCACATAGATATCATGTCGACAAGACATTAGGTCAAGGTCCTCATTTAAACCTGAAGGAATGGAGATATTTTTCTGATATAAGTTTCCAGTTTTTGCCATTTACGGGGAAAAGGGACTTTGTGAGCCTCGTTTCTGCCCATAAGAAATGAAGTTACTTAGCCTTCCGAGGTCACTGCCCTGCCTCTTCTCCCTCTGCTCCCAGCTTCTCTCTTTCCCTGTAGGTAACTTCTGCCATCACCCTCAAATCTATATTTAAATGGAATTCTCCACCCACAAACTTGAGCTCAGGCTCCCTCTGCTGCCTCGTGCTTGTAAGCTTAGCTCTTGAACTCTTGTCAGGGAGGACGGTAATTGCAGCTTCCTCCCCACGTGATACATGCAGACCAAACATGGGCTTTAAAATGGTCTATGGTGATTGGTTGAGCTGCGTTAAAAATGAAAAGAAATCAAGGAAACAGAAATTCAGTAAGGAAATAAAAATCACACCATATGCTGACACAATAGACTGTCCAAGGTCAAAAGAAAAGGGTACAAAAACTGTGTTCCTCTGATCCAAACTCTTTATGTTTGAAATCAATCAGTCAATCAATCAGTCTTTGGGGGAAACGCATCCAGAGGTGGCGACTGAGTTTCACAAGACCAACGTCATGATTCATAAGTCTTTGGGAGAATATGTAGCACGGCAGATGGATTGATCCAGCCCAATAGATCAAAACTGAGCAGGAATCTTTAAAAGCGATGGAGAAGGAACTGGTGTGACGGAGAAGGCATCAAGCACCATCGTGGTGGGTAGCTGCTAGCCCTAAAGCAAGCCGGTTAGTGGATGAATAAGAAATCACAACTCTGCTCAGGTGATTCTTATGCATTACAATACAGGCAGACAAAAGTTCAACTAAATGCATACTTGGTATGATACAAAGAACGTGGAACCTCCTTCTGTCAGCCTATCAAGGATATCCCAGCTTGCATGTCCTGTATTAGTCTGATCCCATCCAGATCTCAGAAGCTAAGCAGGGTCATCCCTGGTTAATACTTGGATGGGAGACCACCAAGGAAGTCAAGGGTTGTTATGCAGAGGCAGGCAATGGCAGCCCACCTCTGAGCGTCTCTTGCCTTGAAAGCCCTTTCAGTTCACTGAAATTGGCTGTGACTTGGCAGCACTTTACACACACATCAAGAGGAACAAGATGTCCTTCCTTGAAACACCAGCCTGACCCACAGCAGAAAGCCAGGGCTTTTTTTTTTTACTAGGAATGCACAGGAACACAATTCCAACTGGCTTGGCATCAGGGTGTGTGGCCTAATAGGCAAATGAGTTCCTGCCGGGCTTTTTCTACCAAAAAAAAAAAAAAGCCCTGAAGAAAGCTATGAAGGAAGATTTGAATTTGTTCTCTCAACCCATCACCTCCTGCCAGAAAAGGCGCTTTGATTTTCAACCACTCTTCCAGCATGAAACTCTGGCAGCCCTTGTGTCTCTCAGTGACAGTGGGAAACTTCACTGTTGTGAGAAGTCACAGCTGGTCAAAATTCATGAAACTGAAATGCCTGTGTCACAAAATGAGGCACCAGCAGATGGTGTCAACCAAGAATGGTCAGCATTAGTAAATACCTCAGAGCCTAAAACTGCAGTGATAACATTTGAAGAATATTTTAAAAGATGTTATTTTTCCATCAGTGGAGCAAGATAATATGAAATACCACAGGTGCAATATTGTGTCCGATGTGTACCAACAGTCCAGTAGGGCAAGGGATTCAGGAGAAAGAATCAGAAACTAGCAAAGACTCAGATGACTGAAGATGGTTGAGATTATTGTTCAAAATTCAAATTCTGGGAGATTGTATTGGGTTGGATCCAGCCAGCTTCTTCACACAGTCTCACCCAATTCCCCTCCTTATTACAACCCCCATCCCACATGGCTTTTGTATACATAGGTCCTGAGATACCTAACATAATTTGGTTATCAAAAGCAGGTCCCCTCGTTCCTTGTTCACCAGGAAAAAAAATACCCTGACTGGATCCAACCAATTGTATAACTTGACTCAAGACAAGATAGAATTGGCATGGGCTGAGCTGAGGATCTTCCTGCTTCAGAGGAGATCAGGTCATTTTTCTCTGACTAAATAAACAAGGGTGATCTTGGACCTCCTGTTACTCTTGAGGAAATGAGTCCAAGTTGTATCAAAGAAAACTTCTGTTTAGCTACAGCTAGCTAAGAGATTGTCCTCCCTTGTACACTCAGCCAATTTGGCCATGCTGAACCATGCTATTGTAATCTTCACATGGTAATGGCATTTGTGTAAAAGCTGTTCCATATTAGCCTTTTTGAAAATGTGACTGAAGTATCTACAGAACTCTGTTCCCCACCTCCCCTCATCTAGTCCCTCTGGGAGGACGACAAAAAGAACAGTAGGATATTATACCCCACTTTTCTCTACATTCGGAGCAGCTTCCAATCACATTCCCTGCTTCTCCCCACAACAGGCACCTTTTGAGGCAGGTGGGGCCGAGAGAGTTCTAAGAGCTCTGACTGGCTCAAGGTCATACAGTACACTTCATGTGGAGAAGTGGGGAATCAAACCCAGTTCTCCAGATTCGAGTCTGCTGCTCTTAACCACTGCACCACACTGGCTGTGTGGAATGGAATGGTATAGCCTGAGGTAATCAGATCTAAGAAGCTAAGCAGGATCAGTATTTCCGAGATCTCGTCAGATCTCAGAAGCTAAGCAGGGGCAGTCCACCAAGGAAGGCTCTACAGAGGAAGGCAATGGCAAAGCACCTCAGCTTCTTGCTTTCCTTGAAAACCCCTTGCTGGGCTCACCATAAGTTTGTTGAGACTTGACTGTGAAGAGGGACCCCTGAATAATTAATGAATACCTCAATAATAATAATAATTGAAAATATGGTTGTGCCTTCAAAAGAGAGTGTCTGATGCAACATTTAGAGTGACTGTTAAGAGGCCCCTCATAGGAGCTTCTGCTAAACTGTTAAAACCAGACAGGCTAAGGGTGTGAATCCAAGATAACAAGGGCCCCGCAGAGAAGGAGCTTCTTGCTGATAAGCAGAGGGACAGAGCAGTGGAAAACTACAAGAAATTACTGGAAGGAAAGCAGGAGGTGGAGCATTTGAATTAGATAAGAGGGGGCTTGTCTGCTTGTTTTGGGGATGAATAAAAATGGTCAGAAGGCTGATGATTTTAACTTAGTCATTTTTGGGCTTATGCCGACAAGTTCACTTTGATGTCAAAGTAAAATACCTCGTTTCAAACCAAGCAATGTGAGGGGCTTCGTTATTTTCCTGCTACAACTGCACATGCCTGTGCAATTGTGGTGGTATGTGGTGTGCGGGAGAGAATGATTCCATGTGGATTTTTAATCGTGTGTGCTTTACCCTAAGAGTTGTACTGAAGCACAGGATGACTGTTTTCTGCTTTTAAGGTAGCAGAGACAGTGAGGTCAGAAATTCAAGATAGGCAAGGGAAGGAGAGCATGTGAATCCAGGAAAGAGTTAAAACTTAAGAGAACATTTGAAAGAGTTGAGATCAGACCATGACTGACAGGGAAAGAGGAAGGAACAGCGCAATGCAAAAAAAAAAGGGAGAGAAGAAGACAGGAGGAAGTATCTAAACAACAGTCCACAGCAGTGAGAGTAACAGAAATGATACGCGTGGCAAACGAACCACGATGTCAGAACATGAAAAACGAATCTCTGCCCATTTAGGGAACCTAAATTTAAAACCCAACACCACAAATTAGGCCCTCACGTTTACTGATTCTTGGCAGGATCCTCCACACAGCTGAAGTTGTTTAACTAAACTGATGTTCTGAAAGGCCTGCCTGAGAAAGTCAAGGAAGGGCCCCTCACTTCTATCACTTTGCAGAATGTACAAAACCGAAATGTTCAGACAGCATTTTTATAAAGGGATAGTAAAATGGGGCAGCTCAGAAGACCACTTTTATAAGGGGATAAGATTGCAGTCTATGGCAATGTTTATTGCATACATCACCTCAGGGGTGGAATTCTACCAGGAGTTGCTTTGCATATTAGGTCACACACCCCTGATGTATCCAATCCCCCAAGAGCTTAAAAAAGGGGCCTTGTAAGCTCTTGGAGGACTGGCTACATCAGGGGTGTGTGGCCTAATATGCAAAGGAGCTCCTGCTAAAATTCCACCCCTGTAGCACCTGATTTTAAAGCATTGCCTTATACCTTTGTAGCCCACTTTCAGCACAGGTGTGTCCCCCCCCCCCCCACCGGCAATGTTTTCCAATTATATAATCCTATCCTATTGCTTTGTTTGCTGTTGGACTGAACTTTCTCTATATTATGTAGTCTGCCTCAAGTCTTAGGGAGAAAGCTGGGCTGTAGATGAAGTAAATAAAATAATAAAATGAAATGGAGAAAGCAAGCTTTCAAGTCACACAGAACTAGCTATCCCAAGTTGTGTTCAAAGTGAGTATTTTGAAAATATGTCACCATGTCTAGGTGAATCTAGATCAGCTGAATTTAAAAAAAAAACCCAAGAAAAAAGAAAACCACCAAAGACTTAAACAGGGCCTTCTTTAGGTAGATTACAAACTGTCTAGCCATTGAAGGAAGGCCAGGCTATTGAGTTCCCCAGAAACAAATTTCTAGCACAAAAAATCCCACATATTAAAACCAACAGTTTTGGCAAGTTATATCTCCCTTGAAAACTAAAAAAAAAAAAAAAACCCATGCAAGGAGTGAGAAAACCTGGACTGGTGTGGCATGACATGAATATTGGCTAAATTATCTCTTAACTGTGGTTAGACATGGGACTAGGTTTTAGGTGGATTTTGGTTAACTGGTACTGATGTCAAGAAGCTGTGCACTTTGGTTCGCAGTAGAGTTTTGGAGGCTGGTATGAAAAGGCTGCTGGAGGCAGTAGGTTTACTCTGTTCTGGGAAGAGCTGAACAGCGTCAGCACGGCTGGCCACGTGGGAAACACAAGCAATACCACTGATATTAACATCCGCAGCAATATCCTTTCTCCCCTCTGGCTGCCCTGCCTCCATGTAGCTGAAACTCTAAGGAGGTTCAATCCCTGTAGAGGTTTGATTCTCCTCTACCTTGATAGCCTTCCCCCAAACCTTAAAAACTTATTGGCTCAGAAAGACCTTCAGAACTATTTTTATAGCCCATGATGGTTTCTATCTGTCGCTGTTAATTCTGCTTAGCGATTTTATCATGCTTTATACATTTTAATCTGCTACTGATTTTCTGCTTTTTTGAGCACTGTTTTATAGTTGGTTTTACCATTCTAAATTCTGCTTGTGCATCATTCTTTCGATTTGCTTGATGCTTTACAATGTTTTCTCTTTACTGTAAGCTGTCCTGTGTATTTGCTGAAAAGAAAGACAGGTTACATAATTTCCTGAGAAAACAAAACTGGGTGCATGGGGATGGGTTGTAATCTGGAGCTAGGTAAAGGTAGCCCCCTGTGCAAACACCGAGTCGTTACCAACCCATGGGGTGATGACACATCATTATGTTTTCACGGCAAACTTTTTACGGGGTGGTTTGCCATTGCCTTCCCCAGTCATCTACACTTTCTCCCCAGCAAGCTGAGTCTCATTTTACTGACCTGAGAAGGATGGAAGGCTGAGTCAACCTTCAGCCGGTAACCTGAACCCAGCATCCACTGGGATCGAACTCAGGCTGTGAGCAGAGTTTGGATTGCAGTACTGCAGTTTACCACTCTGCACCACAGGGTTCTTTAATCTAGAGCTACTCATTTGTATTTATCTGTTTAGTAGGCAGGGGCACCTTCAAGCTACTTAATGTGGTTAGACTTAAGGCTATGGTCAATAAAGCCATACCACCACAGGAAGGAAGGAAGGGATAGAGGGCTTTTTTTGAGCAGGAACGCACAGGAATGCAGTTCCGGCTGGCTTGGCTTCAGGGGGTGTGGCCTAATATGCAAATGAGCTCCTCCTGGGCTTTTCTACAAAAAGCCCTGTGCGAAACAACAGCAATGTCAGGGGTGTGGCCAAATATGCAAATGAGTTCCTGCTGGGGGGTTTTCCTACAAAAAAAGGCCTGATGGGATATATCTAATTTAAATAAAGAACCGAAACACACAAAATGTAATTTAAATGACAAAGCAAAAAAATGAATCCTGAGCCAGCTGGAATCCTACAGGGCATTACAAATAATGGCCACAGGCTGCAAGCCACAGGTTAAGAGGGTAATGTTGCCAGGTGGCACCTGGAAACCTCTGGGAGCAAAATGGAGGTGATGCCTGGCACTCTGAGAACATGAAGCTGGTGCCAACATCACTTCCAATAAAAACCACAGGTGACTGATGCTTCAGGGTTTTCTTTTTTTTTCTTTTTTTTTTCACCATTTTATTTGTGTTTGAACGTATTATAATTACAAGATACATTATACAGATTGAGGTTGATTGTGGAATACAATATCATTGAGCTTTCTTTCGTCCTCGTTAAATTACCTAAATACTTTCCCATATCTATCTTATCTTAGAAACTCTTTCCTCATTAATTATCTTTATTAAACCAATCATAGAATTTTCCCCATTTCTTAATTGCATCAGTTTTAGGTAAGCCTCTTATCATATTGGATAAGATATCCATTTCGGCGACATTTAAAATTTTTTGTATTAATTCGTCCAGTTGAGGTATATCTTTCTGTCTCCAGACTCTAGCAAATAAAATTCTAGCAGCTGTTAGAATATAAATTACAATATACTCATCTTCTCGTGGGATATTATCCCTAACCAGTGACAGGAGCATTATCTCTGCCTTAAATTGTATATTTACATTCAATATCTCTCTTAATAAGTTATACACCATAACCCAGTATTTTTTTACGGAGTCACATGTCCACCAACAATGAAAAAACGTGCCTATCCCTACTTCGCATTTCCAACATTTCGGTGACATTGTAGGCTTAATTTTACTCAACTGAAGAGGGGTAAGGTACCACCTATGGAACATTTTAAAAAAATTCTCCCTAAAACTAACCGGTTTAATTACTTTATAATTATTTTTCCATAGGATGGCCCATTGGTCTATCATAACATTTTTCTCCAGGTTTTTAGCCCACCTTGTCATTACCTCCTTGACCGCTTCATCTTCTAACTCCATTTGTACTATATAGTTATATACCCTTTTAATTGCTTTATTTGGGCCTGACAGTAGTAATTTGTCAAAATCAAAGTTCTGCCTTGTAAATCCTGAAATTTTATCTCTATTATATTTAGCAGTGATCAATACCATTACCCACCAATCTATCTTCACTCCCTGAATAGCTAACTCCTCCTTATTTTTTAATTTATCCTTGTCATCGAGAAGGTCAATGTATCTAGTTGGACTTGTAGCTTTCCATAGTTGCGGCTGCACAGAAGCCTCTACAGGTGAGATCCATCTGGGAGTTTTATCCCCGTATATCTTATTTTTAATCTTGAACCAAGCTACTAAAAGAGACTTCCGAATCAGGTGGTTTTTAAAATAAGTCTGAGGTTTCCTTAGATACCAGAGATTGGCGTGCCAACCGGCTTGGAGGTCAAATCCTTCTATCGCTAGTATACGTTTATTCTCTAAAAGTATCCATTCTTTTAACCATAAAGTCGAACAGGCTAAATGATAGACTTCCAAGTCCGGAAGAGCCAAACCTCCATTTTGCTTCTTGTCGAGTAAAATTTTCCATCTGATTCTGGGTTTCCTACCCTGCCAGATAAAGGATCTAAACTGCTGAGTAATTTTAACAAAGAACGGCTTTCTGACAGCGAAACAAACCATTTGTAGCAAGAACAAAATCTTAGGCAGTATGCACATCTTAATCAAAGCGGCCCTCCCCATAAAGGATAATCCTAGATTATTCCATTTTTTCAACAGTGTTTCCGTGTCTTTTAGGAGCGGTATAAAATTATTTTCGTATATAGTACTACATCTGTTTGACAAAACTACACCTAAGTATTTTATTTTTTGTTCTAATTTGAAGCCCATCTTCTTCTCAAGTTCATGAGATGCTAAGACCGACACGTTTTTCGTTAAAATTTTCGATTTCTGTTTGTTAACTTTTAGACCTGCTACCTCACCATACTCAGTTAATTCCTTTAGAGCCTCTTCAGCTGAGTCTAAGGGGTCCTGAAGAATTAAAACCATATCATCTGCGTATGTCAAGGTTTTATATTCCTCTCCTTTCGCTTTGACTCCTTTAATTTTAACATTTGCCCGGATCAAATTATTTAGAACTTCCAAAGATAGTATAAATAGGAGAGGGGATAGCGGGCAGCCCTGTCTCGTGCCTTTCTCGAGTATTATCTCTTCCGTTAAATCTCCATTAACCACTATCCTGGCTGACTGTTTATCATAAATTGCTTGGATATTTTTCACGAAATCTCCTCCACAATCCAATTTCTTAAAAGTTTCAAACAAAAAATTCCAATCGAGATTATCGAACGCTTTTTCCGCGTCGACAAAAATAAAGGCCACCTGCTTATCCCTACATAAGTCCAAATACTCCATGACATTAGCAAGGATACGAATATTTGTTCTTATATATCTGGATGGTAAAAAGCCCGTTTGATCAGGATGTATTGCACTGTTTAAAATCTTTTTCAGCCTATTAGCCAGAATTAAAGAATAGATTTTATAATCTACATTCAATAGAGATATTGGACGGTAGCATCTGATATCATCTGGTTGACCGTCCAATTTGGGGATTAGCGTCACATTGCTATGTCTCCAGGATTCCGGTAACTTTGCAGAGTACCAGACCTCCTGAATTAAGCTTTTAAAATGATTAATTAACAAATCTTTAAAGGTAATGTAATATTCTGCAGGAATACCATCAGGACCTGCCGCTTTGTTTTTCTTTAACTTAGACCAGGCTTCTTCTATTTCGAACATGGCAATTGATTCATTTAAAATTTTTATTTTATCTTCCGGTATCTTCATCAAAGGCTTTTTAGCCAAGTAAGCCTCCTGATCTTCCTTAGCTATATCCACCTTTTTATACAAGTCTGTGTAAAAGTCTTTTATTATTGACTTTAGATCTTCCAATCGAGATCTAGATCTTCCTTCTTTATCTTTTAACACTTTAATTATTTTTTTTTCTTTTTCCTTTCTGATTCTATAAGCTAACCACTTTCCCGGCTTGTTTGCGTTGTCAAAATATTGTTGCTTGGAGTACGCTATTTTCCTTTCCATTTCCTCCAGCATGGTTAGATGAAGTTTATGTTTTAGTTTCCTAACTTCTTCTTTAATTTCCTTTTGTAAGGGGTTTACCTTTAACTGAGATTCCTTTTGTTTAATTAAGTCAGTCAACTCTATCCTTGCTCTAGCATCTTCCCGTCTCTTATTCGCTAAAAAGTTGATGACCAATCCTCTAAAATACGCCTTACTTGTTTCCCAAACTGTCGTGTGCGACAGCTCATCATGCGTATTCACTTGAAAAAAATAAGGAGGGAGAAGTAGGTCAAGAAGAGGAAAGTTCATATAGAGAAACCAGGTTACAGAAAAAGAAAAAATCTCAGTGGACAGAGTGATAAGAATATTAAAAATAAATTGTAATAAATAAAATGAAGATTATCTCAGTAAACGCAAACGGCTTAAATTCCCCGCAGAAAAGGAAACGTGTGTTCATCCAACTTAAAAAATTCAGGGCAGACGTCATTTGTTTACAAGAAACCCACATAAAAAAGAAGGACGAACATTTGTTACTTAATAAAGGACTGGGGAAAGCTATATGTACCTCTGAGGAGGGGGGAAAAAAAAGAGGTTTAGTAACATTTATTCGAGGTGACATTCAAGCGGAGTTAATTTTTGAAGCGAAAGATGCACGTTTTCAGGGCATAGAAATTGTTAAACAACAGGAAAAATTTCTTTTAATAAATGTTTATGCACCCAATGATCAGCAGGGCACATTTTATAGAGATTTATGTTATAAGGTGAGAAACTGTGAATATGAAAACATATGCATAATAGGTGATTTTAATGCAGTAAATGACCCACATTTGGATCGAAGTCTATGGAATAGTGGCAGAAAGAAAAATAAAAAGAAAGGAAGCAATACTCTACCCAAAAACTTTGTTAAAATGGTTGAAGACTTTGGTTTGGTAGATATTTGGCGCACTTTAAACCCGAATAGACGGGACTATACGTATTTTTCAAACAGGCACAATTCTTGGTCAAGGATTGACATGATGTGGATTTCAGTTGGCATGGTTAAAACAATCCAGGAGGTAGAAATTCTCCCCTCAATTATTGCAGACCATTGCCCTTTGGTTTGTGAAATGAATAGTAGTGAGAGAAAATCTGGATGGAGAATGTATCCTAATTTGATTAAAAACAAGAAGTTTGTTGAATTCATACAGAAAGAAATGGCTTCAGGGTTTTCAAAAACTCTATGGTAAAATCATAGTTTTTGAAAAATCCTAGAAAGCCCATGGTGTCACTTGCGGGTTTTACCGGAAATGCTGTTGACATGCTAGCATATTGTCCAATCCTCTCCACATTTCAAGTGCTGGCATGCAAAATGAAGGTTTGCTTGGAGGTCTCCCACTATCACAGGAGACCCAGCAAGGTTGCCTTTTGTTCATAGCAAAAGGTTTGGGCCTCTGGCCAAGCTCGGGCTCTTATACCTGCAGACAGGAAGGAGACAAAAGCTCAGCTAGATGTTTTGCAGCTGGCATGACGTTCCCCAGACCTCTGCCCCGTAACCATACATAGGTGTGGTTGCAATCAAACCTCAGATGTGAGATCTTCAGGGCTTCTGAGTTGAATGGTGGGAAATAAATATAAGCTTTAGATCCTATGACTATCTTCCACCAAGACTTCTTTCAACAGAACAAGATTTCCTTCAACAAATGCCTTTCTCCATCAGACGAACCCCCTCTCCATCAGATGAAATAATTATCTACTGGAGAAGGACTAGCCATATGACCTGACCCATAACAACTAAATAATCGTAAGCTTTGAACATGACAACCTTCAAACACCCAATCTCAGTAGCCCCATTTCCAAGTAACTCACACTCAGCCAGTCCACCCTGACTCCATAGGACTGTGTAAACATAGCCATGGGAATTTCAACCAACCAGCAGTTATTGAGAGTTGTTCCCTAAGAGCCAGTGGTTAAGAGTTGCAGACTCTAATCTGGAGAACCGGGTTGGATTCCCCATTCTTCCACATGCAGCCAGCTGGTTGAGCTTGGGCCAGTCACAGTTCTCTTAGGGCTGTTCTCTCAGCAGTTCTCAAAAGAGCTCTGTCAGCCCCAACTACCTCACAGGTTGCCTGTTGAGAAGAAGTGAAGGAGATTGTGAGACGCTCTGAGACTCCTTCATGTAGTAAGCTATCAATCCAACTCTTTTTCTCATCTCTTCCTCCTCTTCCTCAAGACCAAAGGGGTGAGAAGCTCTGCCAGCCATCACTAATCCTTAATGGAAAATTCACAGATAAACTCTCCATTTGTTCTCATGAGCAGTGGTCATTTTGTAGAAAAATAGGTGGTGAAGCTCATCCAGGGATTGTTATGCAGCTGCACCTACTATTCAATGGATAAGGAGGTGGAACTCTCAGAAGGAGGAGGAGGAACTCTCAGAAAGGTTCAGAAGCTGTGCTCCTGTGAGCTCCCACTGAATCTGAGGCCTGCTCATGAGTATCCCAAGATAATCAGCATTTTACAAACCTCCTGTTCCATGGCTCCGTAATTTTAAATACCTTCAAACAGGTCATGGCTACTAACCTTTTATTGGATGCAGAGCATAATGGTCTTGCTTCGCTTCTGTTGTGAAGCATACTGGAGACAACGCCCTGAGCCCTGACTTTTCTTCCCCTCTTGCAAGCATGCTTTGAGCCTAACAAAACCTATGGGTGTTCCAAAGCTTGACTGTTTCTAAGCTGCAACTGATCAGTTTTCAGCTGGGATGTTATTTTTACATTGGTCTTTTCTCATACATTATAGTGATTTAAAACATTAGGGACACCATATATTCCTGTTATGGGAGTCAGGATCCCGCTAAAGAAAAAAAAGAGATGCTTCTGAAAGGAGCGCATATAGAATGTTGAAGAGATTCTTTAGATGTCCATAGAGAGCTGAGGTGCAACGTTCAATTTTCCTTTGGTATTTTTATGGAACCTTTGAGGGGCCAAGGAATATACTGAGTTTAGCAGATTACAAATTTTGCAGATACGCACAGTTGTGCAGGTGTACACATACCCAATATGTTTTCTTCTCCTCATCCGGTATACAAAGGCAACAAAACAAAACACACACTCCACACACACACACACAAAAACTTCTTAACGTTTTCTGTTCTGACTAGCTGTTTCAAGAGACTAAAATTCTTCTTTCTTTAAATACTTTCCTTCTGCTTCCGGAAGCCCATTCTTTGAGGCTTTACCAGCTGCCGAGAGATGTTATTTTGGGGTTTCCTCCTTTGTGGGCATGTTACATCCTCCAGAAGCGGCACTATCTTTAGGAACCACAAGACCTAATGTAGATCTTGCTGTCTACGTTTCTGGCTCCGGTACCAAGGAACAGACTGATAGCATCCAAATGCATCATTTCCTATGCCACAGCAACTGGTCTCTTTATTTCATGCACACACATGTGTGTGTGTGAAACTGTACTGCTTTGCAAATGAAGAAATGCTTGCGTTAAAAAGAGAACATTTATTCTTTGGACATTTTTTTGGAAAAATTCAGACACTCCAGTATTTGAATGCAAGATCTTAGGGGGAAATCATTTGCTAGTGAAAAAATCAATATACGCAATTGGGATTTTGATGTTGCAGATTGAAAGCTACTCATATACTTCATATACTTCAGAATGCTGTGGCTCTGGTGGGATGGGGGTGATGATGAGTGAGAGAGAGAATATGGAAGGAAAGAAGGTGAAGGCCACAACATTTTTAAGGTAGACACTTCAGATTTATTCAGCCATTTATCTAAAAATATAACATGAATGTGACAAATATATTTCTTATTGGTACACTTATTGGTAGAGTTGCCAGTCAGTGGCTGGCAAGAGATAGGGGAGGGGACTTGGGTCATTGGCTTCCTGTACAACGTGACATCACTTCCAGGAAAGAATTAGAAATGATGTCACTTCCAGGGAAAACCCAAAGGAGCAGCGGTGGGAACAGGAAGTTTCCAGCAGGAGGTCTCTGCACATAGTGAGAGATCTGGCAACCCTACTTATCAAGCAGTTCAGACTGGCTGCAGCTTCCTGTTGAGCATATGTTTCACATCAAGCCTAGGTTTGTTTTTGTGTAATAAGAGAAATCACTCCAAATCTTCCTAAAGAAATATTCTTGGATGCAGGTCTCCCTTCTCTTTCATTATTAGAAAAATCATTTCTCCACTCATGTGAGCCAGTGATTTGGCAAGGCCAACGGCTGCAGTAACATCTGTATTGGTTTTAAGAATAAGAAAGCACTCCAAGAAAATTGGAAGGGAAAAGCTGACACGCTCCTTCCTATTTGGAGAGACACTTTCCAAACCTGTAATGTGCTGATGATAAATCAGTTATTCCAGTGTTATTATGGGCTAATAAATTTCAGCAAAAGCTTTGAAGAAGAAGATGATATTGGATTTATATCCCACCCTATACGCTGAATCTCAAGAGTCTCGGAGTGGTCACAATCTCCTTTTAGCTTCCTCCCCCACAACAGACACCCTGTGAGGTAGGTGGGGTTGACAGAGCTCTTACAGCTGCTGTCCTTTCAAGGACAACCTCTTTGAGAGCTATGGCTGACCCAAGGTCATTCCAGCAGCTGCAAGTGGAGGAGTGGGGAATCAAACCTGGTTCTCCCAGATAATAACCACTACACCAAAACTGGCTCTCTTTGACACCCAGATCTGACAGGGCATATCGAGGCTTAAAGTTTTACACTTACTTTCCTCTCTTATTTTCCATCTCAAGAGAGCGCACGTCTGCACACACGCATATGTACATATTAATTGGCTAAAAATGTAAACAGCAAATTAAAGATATGATTAAAAATTCAATAGGTTCTGCAGAAAGCATCACCGGAAAGTGCCTATTAACTTACATATGGGCTGGCATGGGAACCTCAATTTGGCTGCGAAAAAATGCATTTGCAAGGAATAAGCTTGGCTTTCCAATGAGATAATATCTGGGTTTCAGTAGTCAGGCCCTCCGATTTAATTATTGTTTGGGTTTAAAACTTCTGACTTTTTCCAAAGCTTACACAGAATACCTGGCTTCTGCAGCAGTAATTGATGGTATGAGCACCCCCATCATACGTGGTACGTATTTGGAGTGTTCCAATCTTGCTTTCTCTATTAAAATAAAGGCCAAGGCGAACATATGCTGTCTTTTTCAGAATTTGCTTTCCATTCAGTTTAGCAGAATGTAAATAGTGACATGAACTTTGATTTTCTTAATCTGGTACTACTCCGGCTGCCATGCACATTCTAATTCTGCATTGCAATGTGAGAGTAATAATGGGAAAGTCAGCTTGGTGTCATGTTTAAAACTGGACACTAGGCCAGTCTGATGAGAGCTGAATGCAACCCAAGAGGCACAAGATAATGAGAGCAGTTAAGAGTCGCAGAAAAGGGAGGAAAATGGGGGGATTGGCCCTGTTTTGCTGGACTGTTGCACTGATTGAGAAGGATACTCTCTCAGGAGTGTCAAACTCATCTGTTATGAGGGCTGGATCAGACATAAATGAGATCTTGTTGGGCTGGGTCATGTCAGGTTAGGCCGAGCCATGTTGGGCCAGGCCATGTGTGTACCTATTTAAGAGAGGCTTTGCTCTGTAGCTCTGCTGTGCGATTGAGTAATCCTGGCAAAGCAAACTGTGATGCAAGCAAGAGAGAAAGAGAAGGAAGCAGATGACAGCCAGTTGCTCAGGGGCCTGATTCAGACCCCGGGCCACATGTTTGACACCCCTGCTCTAGATGAAATCAGGAAATTGGGTATGCATCAGGGAAATTTTTCATTCCTTTATTCTACACACACACACACACACAGGGAGGGAAGGAGAGAGAGACACACAGAGAGAGAGATGTTCTTTCCAGACTCCCTGTTGTTCTTTCTAACAGTTTATGGCATAGTGTCCAACACTAAACTTCTTGGTTTAGTGTCTAACACTAGGACTGGCAGTCACAGTTCCTACATACCGCGGCACATCCTAGTAAATAGATCTTACTAGGAGGAGGAGATTGGATTTATACCCCACCCTTCACTTGGAGTCTCCTTTCCCTTCCTCTCCTCACAGTGGACACCCTCATAGGGTTTCCAGTCTCCAGGTGGGACCTGGAGATCTCCTGCTTTTACAACTGATCTGTAGCTGACAGAAGTCAGCTTACCTGGAGAAAACGGCTGCTTTGAAGGGTAGACTCTATAGCATTGTACCATGCTGAGGCCCCTCCCCTCCCCAAATTCCACCCTTTCCCAGCTCCACCGCCAAAGTCTCCAGTTATTTTCCAATGCAGACCTGGCAATCCTAACACCCTGTGAGGTAGGTGGAGCTGAGAGAGCTCTTTCAAGAACAGCTCTGAGAGAACTGTGGCTGGCCCAAGGTCACCCAATAAATGCTTGTGGAGAGTGGGGAATCAAATCCAGTTCTCCCAGATTAAAGTCTATGCTCTTAACCACCACAACAAGCTGGTTGCCAATTCCAGGTTAGGACATTCCTGGAGGTATGGGAGACAAAACATGAAGAGGACATGGTTTGGGGAAGGGCGGGGAGGGACCTCAGCATGGTATAAATGCCATAGTCTACTTTCCAAAGTAGCCATTTTTTCCCCCAGAGGAACTGCCTGGAGAACAGCTGTAATTCTGGGAGATCTCCAGCTTCCACCTGGAGTTTGGCAGCGCTATCCAATATAGACTAAGAACAGTCTTGGAATAAAGGGTGGAGGGGCAGAGAGAGATGGAGCTATTAGCCTAATCAAGGCATCTGAGAGTTTACATTGCTGTAGAAGAGGAGATCTGGCTCTTAGGGATTTCACAATTCTCTCTCCAGTTTGGTATAGTGGTTAAGCGTGTGGACTCTTATCTGGAAGAACCAGGTTTGATTCCCCACTCCTCCACTTGCACCTGCAGGAATGGCCTTGGGTCAGCCATAGCTCTCTTAGGAATTGTCCTTGAAAGGGCAGCTGCTGCAAGAGCTCTCTCAGCCCCACCCACTTCACAGGGTGCCTGTAGGGGGTGGGAAGGTAAAGGAGATTGTGACCGCTCTGAGACTCTGAGATTCAGAATATAGGGCAAGACATAAATCCAATATCATCATCATCATTCTCCTCCTCCTCCTTGCCATCCCATCATTCACACACAGAATTCCTCGTGGGACCCTAATAATTAGTATTAACTCTGAAGTTAAAAAGCCATTAAGAGAAACAAACCTCTGTATTGCAGTGTCACTTCAATACAGGAGAGAAACCTCAGCAGATAACAAGGAATTCTCAAGGAATACACCTTGCAAACGGCAGCAAGAAATCCAGTTGCAAGAAAAGAAGAAAAGGAAAATGAGATCAAAGCAAAAATATCCTACTGGGCAAAGGATATTTAAGATCTGAAACAAACTTTCTTAACTGGCTGTAAGTTAGCCCAAGAACAGATGCTTCTCAAATGTTAGAACTTCTATAGCAGGGGTCCCCTTGTGAGTAACTGTGCCTTGGATCATGCTTCACTCATGTTTTCCTACTTGCGGCCCATAGTACATACATGCAATACAGTTTACTGATTTCTGAACCAATTATCTTAGGTTGACATTTAACAGCTATGTAACATAATAATGCCCCCATGCCATTAATCAAGATGAAACTAAGGTAATAAAAAAAGACACATTAAGGCAAGTGAGGAATCAAAATGGTGTCACAGTAGAACATTTTATATAGATATGTATTAGCAGCACGTTTAAGCCTTCAGGCATAATAATAAGTAACTGCACATAAGCTTCCCAGGCATTCAGTCTCCTCAGGAAAGGATCCATCCACTGAGCTGCTACTGTTCTTCATGAATACTCACAAGAAACTGTCTTCTACTGAGTTATATCCTTGGTCTAACAAGGTTGGCAGGGCTTTTTTGTATCAAGAACTCCTTTGCATATTAGGCCACACCCCTTGATGTAGCCAGTCCTCCAAGAGCTTATAGGGCTCACAGTTCTGTAAATTCCAGGAGGATTGGTTACATCAGGGGGTGTGGCCTAATATGCAAAGGAGTTCTGCTACTAAAAAGTTTTGAAGGTCAGTATTGGTTACTTGGAGTAGCAGAGGTTCTTCAAGGTCTCAGGCAGAGGTATTTCATATAACCTACGATCTCATCCTTTTTTTAACCCTCCCCCCCCCCCGAAAACTGGGGATACTGAATAGCCCAAATTAGCCTAAACTTGTCAGAGCTCAGAAGCTAAGTAGGGTCATAGAATCATAGAGTTGGAAAGGACCTCCAGGGTCATCTAGCTCAAGACTGGCAAACTCCTGCAGATTTGTGGAGAACAGGGACCTCAATGGGGTATAATGCCATAGAGGAACACTGCTGAGGAACTACGACCATTATAGGAACACTGTTAGAGGAAAGAAAGATCCCGCCTATACTGAAACTGAACAGCACCATAAAATGTTTTTCAAATGTTTTTTTTTAATTGTATTATATCGTTTTTAAATTGAAATTGTAGATGTCTGAATTGATTGTTAGTCGCCCTGACTCCGCTTGCGGAGAGGGCGGGATAAAAGTCCAGCCTCCAAAGCAGCCATTTTCTCCAGGGGAACTGATCTCTGCAGTCTGGCGATAAGCTGTAATTCCAAGGGATCCCCAGGTCCCACCTGGAGGTGGGCATCCTGAGCCATTGGGAAAGCCTCTCTTCTTAGCTTGTTCAGTGTTCCTGAATTCCACAGGTGGGAAGCGGAAGCAGCCAAGGCTTCCCCACCAATTTGTCACTTGCTTGGGGAAAATGGGGAGCTCTCTGTAAGCATCTGCAAATTTATAGTTCAGGCAGCAGAGACACGACCGAGACCACAAAAGGAAACCACGGCAGACACAGCAAGTGAACCCAGGGCTGCTGGAACCAACATCCATTTTGAATCATGTGCAAAACTGGTTCAGTGAACAGAATGTTCTTCTTGGCTGTGGGAAACACAGGTTCACACAATGCTAAGCTTGGTGGTAGTGGAAAGTGCCGTCAAGTCACATCTGACTTACGGCAACCCCATAGGCAGGGGACATTCAGAGGTGGTTCACCATTGCCTGCCTCTGCGTAGCAACTCTGGGCTTCCTTGGTGATCTCCCATCTAACTACCAGGCAAGGCCGACCCTGCTTAGCTTCCAGGATCCGATGAGATCAAGGTAGTCTGTCCCCCCAGGTCAGGGCTCCAGGACACATACAGGGCTCGGGAAGGCATATGAAAGAGTGACTTTTCGCAAGGCCTCTAGGACAGGGGTGTCAAACTCATTTGTTATGGGGGCTGAATCTGACATAAATGAGACCTTGGTGGGCCGGGCCATGTCGGACCAGGCCATGTGTGTATCTATTTAAGATCAGGTCGCAGAGACATAAATTGTATAAAGGACACAGACAAACACAATTAAACGGGGTTATTTTGTTTTTGTTTTAAACCTTAAAACATTAGCACTCATTGATCTTAAAGGTGCTTTCTTTGTAGCTCTCCCATGAGATCCAGGGGATGAGGGGGAGGAGCCTCAGTCAGTAGAAGGAAGAGAAGCTTAGTAGCTCTGCTGTGCGATTGAGAGAGCCTGGCAAAGCAAGCTATCCCTCTTCCCCAAGGAAGGAGCCTCAGTCAATTGAGAAAACAGAGGTTTTGCTCTGTAGCTCCTGTGTGCTTAAGCAAGTCTTGCAAAGCAAGCTGTTATACAGAAAGAATCAAGACAGAGGGAGAAGGAAGCAGATGAAAGCCAGTTGCTTGGGGGATAGGAGCCCTCCGAAGGCCTGATTCGGTCCCTGGGCTGCATGTTTGACACCCCTGCTCTAGGGGCTACTTCATATTGGACACTTTTCCTGCCTGAGTGCAGAAAAAAACAAACTTGTGTGCCATCTTTTGCGAAAACTGTGCACAAGCTTATTCAACCACATGAGGATTTATTTCAGTTCCCTTCCACAAATGCCCTATGTGGTACGGCCCACAACTCTGAGGCTAGAAGAACAGCATCTGCCAGATTTCTTTCCAACCCCATAAAAAACTCCCTTGGATTTACAGGTTTTGTCCCACAGCCATATAAAACTGGACTGGAGCCAAATACACAGATGAATCCAATTTAAGAATCTAGCACTCTGTATATGATTCCATATGGCAGGGAGAAAAGCACATAAAGATCTGTCATTTAATCTTTCCCATACTCCAAAAACCAGGCGACATGAGTCGAAATTAACAGCTAGCAAGTTTGTGGGAGGGTTTTTGTTGTTGTTTCAAAGATGAAAAAAATTGCATTTCTCTCCAAAACGTTGCCCTATGAAACAGCAGGACATGTTCCACAGGATCCTGAAAAGAACACTATTATAATAGTCTCAAAGGTTCATTAAACACATTTTAGATGTTGTTGGTTATATAGATGTTGTATGTTGGCTTTGGAGCAAAAGTTCACAAGTTCAATCCTCACCACCACTGATCTTTCTTCACCTCAAAGGCTTGCTGCTCACAGGACTGTTTTCAGAGGATATGCCTGTTTGTATTTACATCAATCCATGCTGCAGTTTTGAGTGCTGCTGTACAGCTTCAGATCTTTTCCCTCTAAGTCTCTTTTTCATTTGCCTCTTTCGTTTTTATTCATGGTGCTTTATTTGAAGCAGAAGATGATGATATTGGATTTATATACCCCGCCCTTCACTCTAAATCTCAGAGTCCCAGAGCAGTTTATAATCTCTTTTCCCTTCCTCCCCCACAACAGACACCCTGTGAGGTGGGTGGGGCTGAGAGAGCTCTCACAGAAGCTGCCCTTTCAAGGACAGCTCTGTGAGAGCTATGGCTGACCCAAGACCATCCCAGCAGCTGCAAGTGGGGGAGGAGAGAATCAAACCTGGCTCTCCCAGATAAGAGTCCGCACACTTAACCACTACACCAAACTGTACACACAAGAACGTACAACTAGTCCAGGATGCATCATACTGATAAGTCTATCTAGCAACATGTTCTTATTGTAAAAACAATGGTCTCCCATTGTTCTACACTCTTCTCTATGGTCTCCTTCTTGTTACTGACAGAATGCTGTTTTCCCAAACACCATTCCATCAATTTAAAAAAAAATTCTATCCCGCCCTTCCCTGCACTGCAGGGCTCAGGGTGGGTTACAACATAATAAAATAGTTAAAATGTAACCTTACAATAATAACTATAAAAACCAACACAACATTACATCTACAGTGTGTTATCTGGAAGGAATGTCTGAGGGGAAACAGTGCTGTAATATTGGGTCAGCATTCATCTAGCAAAATATTTCATAGCACCGAAATATTTTACCTATTTTATGTTTTATACTATTCTATGTTTTATGGTTTTAATATCACACCATTCTGTCTACTCATGCATATGCATGTCTATGTAAGCCCCACCTTGGCGGGGAGGGCAGGATATAAATGGAATAAAATAAAAATAAATAAATAAATCTAACCGTTGCTATCCTCCACAATATACCTGGTGGAACATCTCCATCTTGCAGGCCCTGAGGAATTGTTTCAGGTCCTACAGGACCCTGGTCTCACTAGACAGAGTTCCACCAGCTTGGGGCCAGGACCAAAAAGGCCCTGTCTGGTCTTGAAAAGCCAGATTTCTCTCGGCTGGGGATCATTAACCGGTTGTCATTAGCTGAGTGTAATGCTCTTCAGGGAGCTCAAGAGAGGCAATCCCACAGATATGCTGGTCCCAAACCATTTAGGGTGTACCCTGAGGTAGGGCAGCTGCTGGGGCTCAGGGCTTCTGGAGGACCCTGCTGTTGCTAATCCCGCACCAGTGTACCTCCCCTGCCACCTGCACACACATCCTTCCCCTGCCTGCTTGCAAGCGCCCTGTCACCCACACTTCTCAGCGCACATGGTGCCTAGCATGCCAGGGAAGAGTGTCCAGGCAGTAAAAGTGGTGGTATTCCTAGCTGCATACGCTGCCCAGCACCATTGGGAATAGGACATGTGTGTGGCTGTCAGTGCAGGTGGAGAGAGATCTCTTATGAGTGGCCAGGGGAAGGAATTCACAGGCAGGTGTTAACTATACAGATGGGTGGGCAGGAAGGAGGCCTTTGGGCAGTCTCTGTTTGGGCCCCTTCAAAATCTGGGACTGGCTGCAATTGCATACTGGTCTACACTTTCCAGAAATGACATTGAAAAAGGAAGGAGAAGCACTCAAAACCATGCTCAAGGAACTGACAGAGGGGTCTGCAATGTGATGCTCGTGGGCGCCATGGCACCTGCAAACACCTTTCCTGGCACCCATGAACTGTTTTTAGAAAGCAGGCAGGAACAGATAGGGCTTTTGCCCAGCAAGACTTCTGATTGGCTGTTGGAGATTTATTTGATTGGTTGCGCAGATTTTTCAAAATGTTGCTTCAGTAGCAGCTGTCACTACAGCTTAAGGACCGTCATGTGAGTTAAGGTAAGCTGTAGCAGCAGCCATTTTGTGGCTGGCTCTGGCTCCTGCTGCAGCCATTGTGTGGTGGCCATTTTGTAGCTGCTTCTATCAAACTCTGGGGACCCCTGAATGAGATCAATATGCTATGCAAGCAACAATTGTCACACAAAGAGATTGCCATGTGGAGTTTCCGTGTAATTCACAGTGCAGTTGCCAAATATGGAAATGTGCCTAAAAGTCGTTCGGAATACAGACAGTAGCGGTACATTCTGGTGAAAGGTCTGGGTGGAACCACTACGGTCTACAGGTGGCAAGAAAATCTCCATTTTAAGTGTTCCCTCATTAGAAAAAATCTCTCACACACAAAGTGCACCAAACTTCCCTGAGTGTGGCATGCTAACATAGTAGAGAGAAAAGTTTTGTATAGCCCTCCCCTTGAACATTTCACAGGGGCAAGCGTTCAAAAATAATACCCCCTCTACCTGCAATCTTTAATGATATAGTCCAGAATTCTAACATGGCAATATGTACAATGGCTTTTAGGGAGCTTTTTGCACCCAAAACCAAAGATTCCTTATGGCTATCAGCAGCTGGGTAGAATAAATAGCAGATTCCGCTACAGTCTGAACTGAACAGGTGCCTAAAAATAAACAAGCTACCTCTCAGGCTTCTCTTGGCAGTGGAGGAAACTTTGTCAAACCCCAAAATGCTTAACACTTAGAGACACAGGTGGTTGACTTTCTCTTTAAGGGATTTTTTTTTAATGTTTGACTGGAGGGGTGGGGGGGCTGGTGAAATTGCTGGCTTAGGTGTTTCAGTATGGATTTTGTTTCCAAAATGTAGACAAGCAAGGCTGAAATTTTTGGCGTTTAATGGCAAATGAGCTGTTTGTCAGGCAGTTTGTGAAAGGCTGCCCAGAGTCTGTCTATGATCTAACTGCTGTTAACGAGGGAATTCAACATCTTTTACTTCTGCAAATTTATTTCAGGTTTTTTTTTTCTTTCTAATTTGTTATCTCTACATGGCAGTTCTGGGCAATGTTCCACAAAAGAAACATCTTTAAAAAAAAAAAAAGACTTGAGACAAATGTGCCAAGAGAGGGAAAAGAAAGGAAGATGGGGGATGATCCTAAACTTGGAAATTGGTTCCAGAACTAAAAATACAAGAAGGGAAGTGAGTTGGGAAATGAAGCCGGATAAAAAGTTTTATTTATGACACAGAAAGACCATGCGTTGGCCAGGGAACCAAGACATATACCAAGCACTTTACAAGTAAAGGTACTGCAACATGATCCTATCAGACTTCGGAAGCTAAGCAGGGTTTGGACCTGGCTAGTAATTGGATGGGAGACCTCTGAGGAATACTAGGGTTGTGCAGGGCTTTTTTGGTAGAAAAAGCCCAGCAGGAATTATTTGCATATTAGGCCACACCCCCTGACATCACCATTGTTTCACACAGGACTTTTTTGTAAGAAAAGCCCAGCAGGAATCTATTTGCATATTAAGTCACACACCCCTGACATCACCATTGTTTCACACAGAACTTTTTTTGTAAGAAAAGCCCAGCAGGAATCTATTTGCATATTAAGCCACACTCCCTGACATCACCATTGTTTCACACAGACGTTTGTTTAAAAAGCCCATCAGGAACTCATTTGCATATTAGGCCACACCTCCAAGGCCGAGCCAGCCGGAACTGCGTTCCTGCTCAAAAAAAGTCCTGTGACAGGGAGGCAGGTAACAGCAATCTACCTCTGAGCATCTCTTGACCTAAAAATGTTACGGGTTCACTGTAAATCAGCTGAGACTTGACAGCACTTTCCACGACTGACAAAACAATATTCAAACGGCTGAACATCACAAGACACAAAGTCTTCAAATTCTTCCCAACAGTCCTTGTGCACAATGCCAGCGGCTACTGCATTTGTTGTAGTCACCAGCAGGTGGGCACTGGGTAATCTGGAAGCAAGACCCAGGTAGCCTCCCTCCCTCTGGGGCAGCTCACAGATAGAAAGAATTGCCGGCCTGAGTCCTTGCCACTCTGTAGTGCCATCCTCATTGTGACTGGAAGGGGTTCAACCATATACTAGCCCAGCTGAATGGCTGGGGGATCAACAGGGGGCCTTTTGTTGATACAGAACTGCTGTCTCAGCTTTGGGTCCCCAGTCTGAGCCACTCATAAGCCAGGGTAGTCTCCTGAACCCCTGAGAGTCAGTGTGGTATAGTGATTAAGAGTGGTGGGCTCTAATCTGGAGAACCTGGTTTGATTCCCCTCTCCTCCACTGGAAGCCTGCCTGGTGACCTTGGGCCAGTCACAGTTCTCTCAGAGCTCTCTCAACCCACCTACTCACAGGGTGTCTGTTGTAGGAAGAGGAAAGGAAGTGATTGTAAGCTGCTTTGAGACTCCTTCAGGTAGTGAAAAGCAGGACATAAAAACTAACTTGGGCTTACCTACTGAAGAACTGGATGATGTCCCTCTTTCTGGCCTGTCCGGTCAACCTGGCAACCACAAGCCTTGATATTCTGCTACACTTCTCCTCCATTCCCACTAGTAACAGTCCTATACTGCTATCATGACAAAACCCTTTTCCCATTTCAGAACACTAGAAACTTTATCCTCCTTTGGATCACAACAGCAAATGGTAGCTGCTGTCATCAGTAGCTCACAGATTGCTTTGGTCTTGGGTGGCAAATGGGGATGGGAAAAGATGGAGAAAGTTATCGTTTTGCCTTCTGCAGACACATACGTACAAAATAGTTTTCTCCAAACATTATTTCTTAAGCTCTCAGACCTCAAGATTTATGTATTTAATTAATTCATTTATATACTGCCTTTCTCTGCAAAGGGGACTCAGAATGGCTTACATTATTCTCGTCTCCTCCATTTTATCCTTACAACAACTTGATGTCAAGTGCCCTGCCAATATAGAGAAGAAAGAAAGAAAGAAAGAAAGAAAGAAAGAAAGAAAGAAAGAAAGAAAGAAAGAAAGAAAGAAAGAAAGAAAGAAAGAAAGAAAGAAAGAAAGAAAGAAAGAAAGAAAGAAAGAAAGAAAGACCACCTGGGTGTGTCCAACACACCTGGCAAAATCTACATACACGCATACACATGTGGCCAAAAATGCCACAAACAACACATAATTTCTGTTTTCATCTTTTCTTCCCACATTCACTTTCTGCAGAATCCCCTGGGAAACATACTTTCAAAAATTAATGTTTCACTATTCAAATAAAAAGTGTATTGCTAATGGCTTTTATGCTTCATCTGACAGCGCAAGCTTCATTTGTTCATCTATACACCAGCAGTCAACGGTGTTATGAAATCCATTTTACTGCTGAGATGCATACAGATCCACAGCATCTCATACAAGGAAGAGATTTGTTGTTTGTTTTTCAAATCTGACATGATCATAAAGCACGGGCTCCAGACTAGCCCCTTTTATGACAGGTCCAGCAAGAATTCATAATTTCAACGATATTGGTTCCTCCTTCAGATCAATAGCAGGGAATTTTTCCCGTCAAGGTTTGCATTGAGTTAACTGAAATTGATTTACTACGAATAAATATATTGAAATGTTTTAACCATGACCTTCATGTATTAATGGAGGCTTTGAAGTTAAAAACAAGGCTTCATTTATAAAGAAAAAGAGTTCTGAACGAGAAAAAAAGATTTCCCACTTTCTAAAGTCTACTGTTTTAGCGAAACATATTAAATATTTGCACTAATTCAAAGGGATGGAAATAAAGCTGGTATTTACCCTTATGGTTAAAATCTAGTAAAAGAAATCTCATTATCTCAAAATCTTATTAGACATGAACATGTACATATATTACAAACAAAGGCGCGCACACAGAGAATTTTTCATTAAAACAGTAAGTATTCATACACAGTCTAGGTCTAAGCAAAATCAAGGAGGGACGTACTATGGCATCTCCCATTTATGGGTCTTAGGCAGAAGGGGTAGAAAACCATTTTTTCCCAAAAACCTGGTCAGCCATTTTCCGTTGGAATAGATTATATGAGGCCAGATGGACTGATGACTTGTGTTTAAAGCACAAGTCCTTCTACAGTTATCCATGCCCTGATCACATCCAGATTAGACCACCACGATGTGCTGTATGTGGGGCTGGTCTTTAAATTTTTGTTGTTGAAGTTCAGTCACACAGTCAAGTCCAACTTTCTGCGATGGCATGGACAAAGTCACGCCAGGCCCTCCTGTCTTCCACCATCCTCCCAAGTCTGCTCAAATCTGTGTTAGTAGCGCTGTCCAGTCATCTCATCTTTTGCCGTCCCCTTCTTCTTTTGCCTCCTGTCTTTCCCAGCATCAGGATCTTCTCCAGTGAGTGCTCCCTTCTCAATTGGTGGCCAAAGTATTTGAGCGTCAGCCTCAGCATCTGATCTTCCAGGGAACAGTCAGGGTTGATTTCCCTGAGGACTGACTGATTTGATCTTCTTGAAGTCCAAGGGACTTTCAAAATTCTTCTCCAGCACCACAGCTCAAAACCATCTATTCTTCTGCGCTTGGCCTTCTTTATGGTCCAACTCTCAGTCATACATGACTACTGGGAAAAACCATCGCTTTGACTATACGGACTTTTGTTGGCAGGGTGATGTCTCTCCTTTTTATTATACTGCCCAGGTTCGCCATAGCTGTCCTCCCAAGGAGCAAACGTCTTTTAATTTCATGGCTACAGTCACTTTGCAAATGCAACAGAGAGACAGTTGGCCAGCGGGAAAGACTAAGAACACATCTTGCCAGCTGTACTGGCTATCTATTCCCTTTGAAGCACAATGCAAAATGTTGGTTGCTACCTTTAAAGCCAAAAAGCTCCTTTACTTGCAGGTACTTACCCTGGGGATTGACATGGATAGCCCCGGCTACCCAATCTTGTCAGAACTCAGAAGCTATGCAGGGTCGGCCCTGACTAATAAATGGATGAGAATACCAAGAAATACTAGGGTCACTATGCAGAGGCAGCAATGTCAAACCGCCTCTGAATGTCTATTGCCAGGGCTTTTTTTGGTAGAAAAAGCCCAGCAGGAACTCATTTGCATATTAGGCCACACCTTTGGTGTCACCATTGTTTCACACAGGGCTTTTTTGTGTAGAAAAGGCCCAACAGGAAATCATTTGCATACTAGGCCACACCCCCTGTTGCCAAGCCAGCTGGAACTGCATCCCTGTGTGTTCCTGCTTAAAAAAAGCCCTGTCTGTTGCCTTGAAAACCCCATTAATCTGTGACACAATGGCACGTTGATAGCCTGGAAGGGTGGAAAATGTGAGCTCTTGGTTCTTAGCCTGCGAGTTATCCTGGGAACAAAGCCCAGTGAATCAGGTCCAGCCCAGGATATGTCTGTTTTCATCATTTACTGAAATAATACTGTCTAAAGGCAAGTCAGTGTGATGTAGTGGTAAAGTGTTGTATTAGTATCTGGGACACCCCAGATTCAAATTCCACTTGTGCCATGGAAACTCAATAGGTGACCTTGGGCCAGTCATACTTTCTCAGCCTAACCTACCTTACAGGGTTGTTGTGAGGATAAACAATGAGGTAAATGATGTAAGAAGCTTTGGGGGTCCCCGCTGGGGAGAAAGGCTGGGTATAAATAAATGAAGTCATTGCTTTATATTTTGGAAATTGTGGGAGGAGGAGAAGGAGGAAGAAGAGGAAGAGGAGAAGGAGGAGGAGGAGAAGAAGGAGGAGGAGGAGAAGACAAAGATGAAGACGAAGAATACAAACATGAAAATAGGTAGACTCTTCTGAAAGCCAGTTTGGTGTAGTGGTTAAGTATGCGGACTCTTGTCTGGGAGAATTGGGTTTGATTCCCCACTTCTCCACTTGCAGCTGCTGGAATGGCCTTGGATCAACCATAGCTCTCACAGAGCTGTCCTTGAAAGGGCAGCTTCTGTGAGAGCTCTCTCAGTCCCCCCTACTTCACAGGGTGCCTGTTGTGGGGAGGAGGGAAGGTAAAGGAGATTGTGACCGCTCTGAGACTCTGAGATTCAGAGAGTAGGGCGGGATGTAGGTAGGTAGGTAAGGTAGGTAATTTTATTTATATCCCGCCCTCCCCGCCGAAGCAGGCTCAGGGCGGCTGACAACATCATTCAATTATACAAAAACAACAAAACAACAAAGTTACATTTAACGTTAAAATTCTAATAAGTTTAAAATTGATTAATTAATTAGTAATAAAAGTGCTAGTGCTGTTTGTTCTTTATATGATGGCGGTAATCCTTAGCAGTCACTTCCTTCATCAGCAATCACTTCCTTCATCAGCGAAAGCCAGTCGAAAGAGGAAAGTTTTGCAGGCCCTGCGGAATTGTTCAAGGTTCCGCAGGGCCCGCATTTCCTCTGGAAGTTGGTTCCATAGGTTCGGGGCTACAGAGGAGAAGGCCCGATTACGGGTGCATTGCAGCTTCACCTCTCTTGGTCCGGGGGTGGTCAGCAAGTTTTTTCCAGCTGACCTCAGTGCTCTCTGGGGTTCGTATGGGGAAAGACGGTCCCTAAGGTAGACAGGTCCTCGACCATATAGGGCTTTAAAGGTGATGACCAGCACTTTGTAACGAACCCCGGTATTGTGAATCCAATATCTTCTTCTTCGTCCCCCAAACACCATGAACAGCTCTCATTTTTTGCCTCAACAAAGGAATCAGAAACACTTCCCCATACTCTCCATGCCTTCCATTCCAGTCTTTGTTACCAACAGATTCAAGTCCAGTAGCACCTTACAGACAAGATTTTCAGCAGATGAAGGGAGTTTTACTCTCAAAGCTTCTACTATGAAAATCTGGTTGATCTCTCAGGTGCAAATGGAGGCAAATCGAGCTCTTCCACTTCAGACCGACATGGCTACCCACCTGAACCTCTGACATTCTCTTGTATTTTCAGCTAAGTTCACAGCCCAGCCCCTCTTAATGCCTACATCAGGTTCCATGCATCACCTCATTGATTCCATCATCAGGGAATGCTGAAAGTGATGTGCTGACTGCTCTGTGGTCCAAGAGTAATTTGCTGAAAAACACCTGGCTCAAATGAGATCATTCCAATCAGTACAGCACAGCAGAGGTCTTCCAACTGTGTTCTGGAGAACCCCTGGGGCTTCTCAGATGCTTATCGGGGTTTCCCCTGGAAATGGTGCCCCTGATTATGCTTTCCACTCCCTTGCTGCACCCTGCATTGACAGAGTTTTGTGCCCTACAAAAGCAGGACACAGGAACGCTGTGACTAACGCTCAGGGGTTTCTTGGCAGCCAATTCCATGCACAAACATTTCCTTCAAGCTGGAAATCTTGAAAACCAATGACCAAAGAGAGGCAGTTTGGTGTAGTGGTTAAGTGTGCGGACTCTCATCTGGGAGAACCAGGTTTGACTCCCCACTCCTCCACTTGCACCAGCTGGCATGGCCTTGGATCAGCCATAGCTCTGGCAGAGGTTGTCCTTGCAAGGGCAGCTGCTGAGGGAGTCCTCTCAGCCCCACCCACCTCACAGGGTGTCTGCTGTGGGGGAGGGAGATAAAGGAGATTGTGAGCCGCTCTGAGACTCTTGAGTGGAGGGCGGAATATAAATCCAATGCCGTCGTCGTCTTCTTCTTCTATAGTGCTTTATGCGACCGCACATAATTCTTTCAATCTTCTCGTTTGCTGGGAACGTTGGATATAATCATTGTTTCAACATTGGAGCTACCTCTGCATTAGGGGACTGGGTAGAGACTTCTGAATAATAATTTCATGCAGCCCTAATGGCCGGCAGATTAGTCATTAACGGCCATCCATTCTCCATTACAGTGAAACTGAATTGTGCTTGAAGCAATTCTAATGCATTAGCCTTGACAACAGGATACGCTGCTTTTCACGAAGTCTTTTGCAATGACCGCTGCGGCGAGTCTGTCAAGTTACAGTGTGCCGCCCCTGGGCATTCTAGGGATGATCAGAACAAGATATACAGAAATCCGGTGGCAGCTCATTCCCTGGAAAGATGGGATATTTCTTCCACTGACACCATTGGACAGTGGAAAAGGAGCAACAGACAGGCATTTTGGGCAAGAGCTCACAGGAACAGAGCTCTGGAACCTCTAAATTTTATTGTGCTCTTTCTTTCTCCCTCCCCACCATAAATACTTGCTTCTGGGCTCCATTGTTCAACCCACCCCACCCACCCCATGAGAATTTTGCTTAACTTTCTCATATTTCCCCCCACAAAAAATGGGAAAATAACCAAAACATACAAAGCAGACAGTTGGAAATCTTCATCATGCCACTGAGGTCAAATAGGAGAAAGTAATTTTAAAAGTATGATGGGAGTAAGGTTTTATTATGACCATTACAATTCAAGAGAGCCAGTTTGGTGTAGTGGTTAAGTGTGTGGATTCTTATCTGGGAGAACCAGGTTTGATTCCCCACTCCTCCACTTGCAGCTGCTGGAATGGCCTTGGGTCAGCCATAGCTCTGGCAGAGGTTTTCCTTGAAAGGGCAGCTGTTGTGTGAGCCCTCTCAGCCCCACCCACCTCACAGGGTGTCTGTTGTGGGGGAGGGAGATAAAGGAGATTGTGAGCCGCTCTGGGACTCTGAGATTCGGGGTGGAGGGTGGGATATAAATCCAATATCTTCTTCATCTTCAAGAAGCATTTTAAGATAGATGCTGAGCTGATATAATTTAGTACACCTTTCAGTGATATCAGGGGTGTGTGGCATATGCAAACAAGTTATGAAAATTAGTTGTGTTAATGAGCTCTGGCACCTCTTTTCCTACAAAATGACTCCTGGCAACAGGCAGCAGATAAGTTATGTTTATGTGGGTTCAAGACCAAGATATGATGCATGCTAGATCATTGCCTAGAAAGAAGTAACACAGGAAAGTGCTGTCACGTCCCAGTCAACTTATGGTGCCCCCATAGGGTTTTCAAGTCAAGAGATGGGCAGAGGTGGCTTGCTACTGCCTTCCTCTGCAGGACGTGAGGCCGATCCGGCTGCGACATCTGTCCCCCCATTGATCACCAGGCTTGGTTCAGCTGATCTGGCTGGCCAGGCGGGTGTCCTCTACCTCCCTCACCGCTCCATGTGCATCCCTCCCAAAGCTGCATGCTCAGTGGAAGAGGATGACCATCCCAGATAGAAGGAGTGTACTATTCTTCAGCCTTCCTCTGCATAGCAACCTTGGTCTCCCATCCACGTACTAATCAGGGCTGACCCTGCTTTGCTTCTGTAACTTGATGTGATTGGGCTGCCTGGACCACCCATGTCAGGGATGATCACTGTTCTGGAGAGAAGAGGTTGGATTTATACCCCATCAGGGCTTTTTTTTTTTTTGCAGCAGGAACTCCTTTGCGTATTAGGCCACACACCCCTGATACAGCCAATCCTTCAAGAGCTTAAAGGGCTCTTCTTACAGGACCTGCTGTAAGCTCTTGGAGGACTGGCTACATCAGAGGGGTGTGGCCTGTTATGCAAAGGCATACCTGCTACAAAAAAAGCCCTGTAGCCCACCCTTCACTCAGAGTCTCAGAGCATCTAATGATCTCCTTTCCCTTCCCACCCTGGGAGGCAGGTGGATCTGAGAGAGATCTTTCTAGAAATGCTCTTGAGAGAACAGCTTGAAACTGAATCTCCTCCTCCTCCTCCTCTTCTCCTTCTTCACCACCAAATGTTATTGGCTTACTGCCACCATCCATGAATAGAATAATAACTCTTGGTTGGGCTGTCAACATTAAATGAGATGAGACAAATTTGAAGAAATCTAGCTCATGGTACTCTGCAAGCTCAAGCTCTCTCTGTCTCGCTGACTTGCTTTGGAAAAGAAGGGAGAAGCCGATTAGAGCTAATAAGTCTATTTTGCAGCTGGCACTCATGGGCGCCACAGCACCCGTTTCTTAGCAAGCACTTTCTTCTTCCCCCAAAGCCTCTCGTTTCTGAAACAAAGAACGAGCCCTGGCAGGCGATCAGAATCCTGCATCTGCACTAACTTTAGAAAGCAACTTTGGCCCCTAGATACTGTGAGATCCAACTGGCTCCGGTTCTCTCCTCCCCTTCTGCTGCTGCCTCTTTAAGCAGAAAGACAAAGAAAGCAGGAGAGAACACAGAGAGGCCACCCCATCCTCCTCTCCTAGCCAGAGTTTTGCGTTTTAAAAAACCAAGCACATTCCCTATCCCTAGGCCTTGCTCCAGTTAGCTGGCTCCTGTCCTTGTTAGGGTCACTGTGATAGGGTCACTGGCATGCAAATATGCGCATCAGCAAGACTGCAGCCTTAAATTTCATCCCTCACTTCTTCTCCCTGATTCCCACTCCCCCAAAATCCAGCCGGCATCCGTCCTTTTCCATTCACCAGCACCAAATATACCCTCCCGCCTATACAATCTCCTGAAATTATCCTCACTCAAATCTGGGGGTTGCCAGTTTTTTTTCTTACTAGCTCTTTCTCCTGTGCGTCTCGTGGCTTCTTGAACTGCAGGAACAGGCCCTGTACTAAGTGTTTGCTCAGTGTAATGTACTGAGAACCGAGACGTTTTGAAGGCAACATAGTTTATTTAGTAGTACATCACACAAGACAGAGAGCACGCGGGCCGGGCCCCACTTATATACATTGCCCGGTACAGCCCCCTCATCCGACCAGGCCAATCCTGGTCGGTCAAACTTCCCACCACAGATCTTGGTGGGCGGGGCCTCAGGCGAGCGCCATCTGGGGACCCAACGGTTGCCTTTAGTCGCGAGCGCCATGAGGTCTGGTTACTTATGTTCAATACATAACACTCAGTTTGGTCAAAAGTCCCCTTGCTGATTTCTTATAGGTCAGGCTGCCACTAAAGGCACAGGAGCAAACCAACCCTCTCTCTAGGTCAGCTAGCAACCTTGTCTGGACCTCCCACTGCTTTTTAGACACTGATCTTTTCCCTGGGATGATCATTCTAAGCAACTACATGGAAACTTCGTCACTTCTCCAGCATAACAATGTGAGTCTTAACAGCCCTGCCTCCTCCATCATATTTTTCTCTGGGGCATGAGCAGAGTTGCCAATTCCCAGGTGGGGACATGGAATCCCCCAGTTTGGAGACCCTTCCCCCACTTCAGGGTCATCAAAAAGCGGGCAGGGGAGTAGGGAAATGTCTGCTGGGCACTCCATTATTTCCTATGGAAACAGATTCCCATAGGGTATAATAGAGAATTGATCTTCAGGTATCTGGGGTTCTGGGGGGCTGTTTTTTGTAGAGGCACCAAATTTGCAGCACAGCATCCAATGCCTCGCCTCAAAAGACCCTCCAAGTTTCAAAAAGATTGGACCAAGGGGACCATTTCGATGAGCGCCCAAAGAAGGTGCTCCTATCCTTCATTATTTCCAAAGGGGTGCAGACCCTTTAAATGTGATGGCCAGAACTTCCTTTGGAGTTCAATTATGCTTGTCACAACCTTGCTCCTGGCTCCACATTCACTGTCTCCTGGCTCCACCCCCAAAATCCCCAGTTATTCCTTGAATTGGACTTGGCACCTCTAGGCATGAGACAATTGTGAAGTCTGCCCTCCCCCGCCCCACCACTTCTTCCACTGCCTCCCACTAGGGGCTCAGTTATCAGATGACAATCCTGTTCTTCTGGCAGAGAAGCTTCCCTATGCAGCTCAGGAATTGGGACAGGGAACCTGCAAACGGCAGGCTTTTTGCAAGGTAGATCATGCAAGGAGGATGACAACAGACAGACTGGCTGCTGCCATGGCTTTCACGGTACAAGGAAGAAAGACCACCACATGCTATCTTCCCAGCTCAGAGTGTGAGGCTGGCTAGTTAGGGAGGTGCAGGAAGGGGGCAGGTAGAGGAAACTGAGCCATCCCCTCTAGCATCTGCCTCACTCTTGCTCTGTGTGTGTGTTGGAGGGGGGTGAGAACAAGAGTAAGGGATAGAGAGATTGCAGTAGAAAGGGCAAAACAGAGGCATTCCAGGGAAAGCTAAAGTCTACTGTGTTGGCTCTCGGAGAGCCCCAGTCAGGACCCCTCAAGCTGATGTTGCCCCCTCCCTCTCAGAACCCTGTCTATGCCCTGATAAAGGTGTTTGTATGACAGGGAACTAATGCACAGAACAATTTACTGAACTCTTTCAATGGAAAAGATGATGGCTCATAGTCAAAAAAATCTGTAGGGATATTTAGATTTGCATGCACATCCCTGAGAAACTGTGGTCCTTGTTTGGCTTGGGACATGACACAAGAAACATCTGCATGCTAACCCATGCTAGCAGCTGCAAGGACAAGGAAGGTCATGGCTCAGTGGTAGAGCACAAGGTCCCAGGTTCAATCCCTGGCATCTCCAATTAAAACGATCAGGTAGTAGGTGATGTGAAAGACCTTGACCTGAGACCTTGGAAAGCTGCTGCCTGTCTCAGTAGACAATGTTGACCCTTTTGGACCCGTGGTCTGATTTAGTATAAGCAACTTCACATGTGATCCTTCAGACTCTGCAGGAAATTACTTGGTTTTAGGGAATGGATAAGGTTAAGTCAGGATTACGAAAGGTAAAGAGAAAGAGAGAGAATACCATACAGGCACTGAGCTACCTTGAAGTTCAAAAATGTCAACAAAACGGATGATGAAAAACAGGTGGGCAAACTAATACTGCTTGCAAATGAACTTTGAGGGTTTTTTTTTTTTTAAAGTTGGCTATTTAACAAGTTTATGAATGGCTTATACTATTCCCACACATTCATCTCCAAGTTTCCTGCGGCGAGTGTCAAAAACTGGCGCTCCGACACTTGTGGCAGAAGGAATGAATGATCTTCATGAGAAGAAATCGCAAAAAGCCAGCTTAGAGGATTATTTATTTCAACGGTTTCTTTATCCCATTTCTTCCCTGCTCTTGCTCCAAGGAGCTCAGGTGGTATTGCACATTGGTTATGTCATTTCTATCCTCACAGGTTAGGCTGAGAGACGAGGAGGTGCCGGAGGCTATCCAGCTAGCTTGACGGCTGATTAAGAATTCAATCCATGGCCAAAGCCCCAGACTCAGTCCACTACACTGGACAGATGTTGCTGACAAATTAAACTTCCCCTCCCTCCAGTGGAAAAACAAATATCCACGACTGTTTAGGATTACTGTTTCACATCTCACACAAACACATGAACCTACTGCTTCTTGGAGTATTGTGCTCACTTTTGGGCACCACATTTCAAGAAGGATACAGACAAGCTGGAACATGTCCAGAGGAGGACGACGAAGATGGTGAGGTGTCTGGAGACTGTCCTATGAAGAAAGGCTGAAAGAGCTGGGTAAGTTTAGCCTGATGAGGAGGTGGCTAAGAGGTGATATGATCACCATCTTCAAGTACTTGAAGGGCTATCATATAGAGGATGGTGTAGAATTGTTATCTGTTGCCCCGGAAGGTTGGACCAGAGCCAACAGGTTGAAATTAAATCAGAAGAGTTTCCAGCTCAACATTAGGAAGAACTTCCTGACCGTTAGAGCAGTTCCTCAGTGGAACAGGCTTCCTCAGGAGGTGCTGGGCTCTCCTTCCTTGGAGGTTTTTAAACTGAGGCTAGATGGCCATCTGACAGCAATGCTGAACCTGTGAATTTAGGGAGAGGTGTTGTGAATGTCCTGCATTGTGCAGGGTGTTGGACTAGATGACCCTGGGGGTCCCTTCCAACTGTATGATTCTGTGGACTATCCAGATTAGCATTGCTGCTTCTAGCTTGCAACTAGATTAGAGCCTAGCAGCTTCTTAGAAATGAACAAATTTTGGGGATTCTAGGCTTTCAAACGTCAAAGCTCCTTTCATCAGACCCAAGTCAGCAAACGGAGCTTTGTGTCTTGAAAGCTCAACCCCCCTGTCCCAATTTTGTTCATCTCTAAGATGCTACTAGACTCCAATGTAGAATAAGAAGAACTGGTTTTTATACCCCATTCTTTACTACTTGAAGGAGTCTCAGAGCGGCTTACAATCTCCTTCCCTTCCTCTCCCCACAACAGACATTCTGTGAGGTAGGTGGGGCCAAGAGAATTCTGAGAGAACTTGGACTGACCCAAGGTCACTCAGCTGGCTGCATGTGGAGGAGCAGCGGGGAAGTACTTGGAAGGCAGGTGACCTCCTTGGAATACCAGAGCCAGGAGGGCAGGGGCAGGCTTTACTCAGCCACCTCTCTGAATATCCTCTGTGCCCCTAGTAGGGGTTAGTCACCAGAGGTCGCCATGACTTCCAGGTGCGTGCACACACATGCACATAAAAATGCCCCCTCAAAACAAAGATAAGAATACGGCAACCCAAACTGGATCTGAGGTGGCAAACTTTCAGAAGTTTGGGTCAGTTCAGAGGGACTGGAATGTCAGAATGTGAAGCCCTTTCGCTGGCTCCATTTTGGATCCGACCAGGATCTTGTGGCCTGTTCCAAAATGAATTTATTTTAGCCATAGTCCCTGTGACAGCTTTCCACAGAGACTTCCCTGCTGCTTGCCTGTCTTCATGCAATTTTCTAAGGCAAGGAGATTTGTGTGATTTTATAAAGCAAATGCGCACGCGAACACGTGAGGCTGCCTTATACTGAATCAGCCCATCGAAGTCCATTTTGTCTACTCAAACTGGCTGCAGCTCTCCAGGGTTTCAGACAGAGGTCTTTCACACCACCTACCACCTGATCTTTTCAACTGGAGATACTGGGAACTGAACCTGGGACCAGTGTTCCCTCTAAGCTGAGTTAACATGAGCTAGCTCACAGATTTTTAGCCTCCAGTTCACACATTTTTGTCTTAGCTCAGGAAGGAGGACCCCAGAGCACACTAATTTATGCACAACTTTAATGTCAGTAGCTCACAATGTAGAATTTTTGCTCACAAGACTCTGCAGCTTAAAGAGAACACTGCCTGGGACTTTCTGCATGCCAAGCCAATGCTCCACCACTGAGCCACAGTCCCTCCCAAATACCATAGCCACTCATGCGGCTCTGGATGTAGCCATATGAATTTGCCACAGAGTGCAGGAATGGTAGGAAATAAGTTATATTTCCCAGTGGGGAGATGCTCCACCCAAAGTAATGGCAGGGATACACAGTGCTGATACACAGTCATGATGACATCCCTCCATACCTGTGCCCAGGGCTCTCTATTTTTGCAGAAAAAGACCAGCAGGAACTCATTTGCATATTAGGCCACACCCCTTGATGCCAAGCTAGCCAGAACTGCATTCCTGGGCATTCCTGCTCAAAAAAAGCCCTGCCCCTAAGGAGCTGACCCTTTCTGAACCTAATATAGCAGATCTTATTTTTTTCCACTTATTCCTTACCTTCTTCCCCAGTAGAGACCCAAAATGCCTTACATCACTCTCTGCTTTTTGAGGGGGGCTGTTTTTTGAGGTAGAAGCACCAAATTTGCAACACAGCATCTAGTGCTACTCCCCAAAATACCTCCTAAGTTTCAAAAAGATGGGACCAGCGGGTCCAATTCTATGAGCTCCAAAAGAAGGTGCCCCTATCCTTCATTATTTCCTATGAAAGGAAGGCATTTAAAAAGGTGTGTGGTCCCTTTAAATGTGGTGGCCAAGATTCCCTTTGGAGTTCAATTATGCTTGTTACACCCTTGTTCCTGGCTCCACCCCCAATGTCTCCTGGCTCCACCCCCAAAGTCCCCAGATATTTCTTGAATTGACTTGGCCACCCTAGTCAGAATAGGGATTCCAACCTGAGTTTCCCAGAACCAAGTCTGGGACTCTAACCACCCACTCAATGCCGGTTTTGGATTTGATGACATCCAGTGGCCATTTGACGAATTAATCCATTTATTCTTGATGGTTTCCCAGTTTATATTATGATGATTTCTAAGCCCACTCCTCTTAAAAACAAACTGGACAGAGCATATGAAAAGATGTCCAATGCTGAATAAAGTGGGCATTAATACATCTGGTGTAGTGCGTGTGTAGGGGCACGACCCGGTCGTAATGGTGCAGTTTCATGCCTCATCAATTTCAATGGGAGAATTAAGGACGTCCTTAGATCGCTCCCACTGAAACCAATGGGACTTAAAATGGCATGACTTTTCCTGGGCAGCCCCCCTTGCGTTGTTGCGACATTCCTGCACTATTGCCTCTCTCTTCTCTTTTTAATTTAATTTTTGCAAACACGCCATCATGTAAAACCCGCACGGCAAACGCCGACCAAAGCTGCTTTAAAAAGCTAAACAGAATGCACGAATTCGACAACAGAAGCAAACAAAAAAGGGAATGCAAAACATGAGCCCAAATATGCTTCAGCCCTGAGCAACAGCGTCAGATCCCCGACAAAGAGTGTTTTCTCTCAACAAAGCACACCAGCCCACACATGAAGCTGCGGCGACTCAGCAAAGGGACGCGCCAGTTGTGTGATTTAGCCCAGAGCTCTGCTAGCAATGAAAATCCAAAAATAGTTTTGTGCCGCTCGTCACAGACACTGTGCGAGACAGGTTGCTGCTTCCTATGAATTGGGATTAGGGAAGAAATGAAGGATGGTTGTGACGCCTGCCCTCCCGCTCTCCCTGAGAGACAACCTGCAGATATTTTTGTCAAATAAGTTCAGTGACCTCAGTAGATGTCTTGCAGACAAACGCATTGAGGTGAAGAGGGCAGGCCTCTGCCCTTAAAGCTTGATGTGAGAGAAAAGTGTGTGTGTGCTACTCAGCAGAATTCTCCCACAAACAACTGGCTTAGTCTCAGCATCCCTGTTTACATGAACCTATATATCTATTTCCCAAGCACTGCTAAACCCTGTGGATAAACCCTGCAGGTTTAGCTATCCTATCTGTGCATAACTAAACCCGCAGATCAAGGCCACGCTTATCTTAAACAGATTTTTCTGCAAGTTTATACAAAAAGTTAACTGAAAAGTTTAAACAAACCACTGGGAGGTTTAAATCCCCCTGAATTAAACAAAGCATTGTCTGAGCATGTGCGGACAGCACATTTCCAATCCTAGAGAACTAGATTGCATTTGCAATCCTAGAGAAGGACCTGTCACTTGCTGCTGCAGCTGTGGTGGCAATAGAGCATGGAAAACACCCTCAGGCCTTGCCACAGTGGCAGACACTGGGAGCTGCCACAGGCCTAAGAACATAAGAGAAGTCATGTTGGATCAGGCCAGTGGCCCATCCAGTCCAACACTCTGTGTCACACAATGGCCAAAAAAACCAGGCTCCATCAGGAGGCCCATCAGTGGGGCCAGGACACTAGAATGCCCAGCAGACAATTCCCACCCACTCCCGTTGCTTTCTGATGACCTAAACCAGGAGGAGAGCCTCATGAAGACTGGCAACCCTATTCCCCCATGACTTTTGTGGACCCTCAACTTGTAATCAAAGTAAAGCTGAATAGAGAGAAACCTTGGCAAGCCTCAGCATTTGTTTGTCTTACAGCAAAACCAAAAAGGTACAAAATGAAATGATAAGTAAAAGGGGGGACTAGATGTGATGCCAGGGACAGATTAAGACACGCTGAGGCCTTGACGGTCTTATAGCATTGCCAAAACCAAACCAACCAACAAACAAAACCCAATAATTTAGTCATTCTTTTGTATACAGATGCCCATAACTATAGTTTACTTAGCTTGTGGATAAAACCAGCTCTGTTTGGTGCTAAACTATAGGGCGACCTTCGAAAACATCAGCCTGAGGAATTCCTGATCCCCTCCAACAAAACATGAAGCCACTGAAACAGATTACGTCATCACAAAGCATTTCCACCAGATCTTCTACCAGCAAAGTGTCCAATTCTGGGCTGGGAAATACTTGGGTATTTAGGGGAGGAGTTTGGGGAAGGTGGAATTTGGAAAGAGAGGGACCTCAGTGGAGAACAGGATCACACGGAGCTCACACAGAAAAGCAGCCCTTTTCCCCCCAACAGGACTGACTTCTGTAGTCTGGAGATGAGCTGTAATTTTGGGAGATCTCCAGGCCACACCTGAAAACTGGCAAAATCAAAGGAGAGCGGAAGTTCTCCATGCATCCAGAAGGCATTCCCAGGGTGACTCCCGCAGCCTTCCTCACTACTGAGTTGACCTGTCTGCTTCAGGTGCTTGCCCCAGGACAGTAATGCTGCTCCTGGTTCCTGTAAAACAGGGACACTGAGAGGTAGTTGCACAAGGAGCAGCAGTGTTGTCTGGGAGCTGCAAGTTTGGTGTAGTGGTTAAGTGTGCAGACTTTTATCTGGGAGAACCAGGTCTGAATCCCCACTTCTCCACTTATAGCTGCTGGAATGGCCTTGGGTCAGCCATAGCTCTCTTAGGAGTTGTCCTTGAAAGGGCAGCTTCTGTGAGAGCTCTATCAGCCCCACCCACCTCACAGGGTGTCTATTGTGGGGGAGGAAGGTAAAGGAGATTGTGAGCCGCTCTGAGACTCTGAGTGAAGGGTGGAGTATAAATCCAATATCATCATCTTCTTCTTCGTCTTCAGGGACAGGAAAGAAGGCTAGACTATGTTGGTAATTTTTTTCTTAATTGCACTCAATACCCCACATCTCTTTTTTCCCTAACAGGTGACCTTGAGTTGTTAAAAACTCAGGGGGGGGGGGCGGTATTTGTGAATTTCCTACATTGTGCAGAGGGCTGGACTAGATGACCCTGGAGGCCCCTTCCAACTCTATTCTGATTCCCAGGAGGTCTCCCATCCAGCCATTTACCAGACCAATATCAGTTAGGTCTGAGAACAGCAAGGTGGCAAATATCATGCTAGCTTCCAGGTGGCACCTGGGGACCTCTCAGAATTACAGCTCATCTCCAGACTACAGAGATAAGAACATAAGAGAAGCCATGTTGGATCAGGCCAATGGCCCATCCAGTCCAACACTCTGCGTCACACAGTGGCAAAAAAAATGTATGTATATATACACACACACACACACACACACACTGTGGCTAATAGCCAATGATGGACCTCTGCTCCATATTTTTATCTAACCCCCTCTTGAAGCTGGCTATGCTTGTCGCTGCCACCACATAAGAGAAGCCATGTTAGATCAGGCCAATGGCCCATCCAGTCCAACATTCTGTGTCACACAGCGACCAAAAAAAAAATAATTATATATATATATACACACACACACACACACTGTGGCTAATAGCCACTGATGGACCTCTGCTCCATATTTTTATCTAACCTGCCTCCTGTGGCAGTGAATTCCACATGTTAATCACCCTTTGGGTGAAGAAGTACTTCCTTTTATCCGTTCTAACCCGACTGCTCAGCAATTTCATTGAATGCCCACGAGTTCTTGTATTGTGAGAAAGGGAGAAAAGTACTTCTTTCTCTACCTTCTCCATCCCATGCATAATCTTGTAAACCTCTATCATGTCACCCCGCAGTTGAAGTTTCTCCAAGCTAAAGAGCCCCAAGCGTTTCAACCTTTCTTCATAGGGAAAGTGTTCCAACACTTTAATCATTTTAGTTGCCCTTTTCTGGACTTTCTCCAATGCTGTATCCTTTTTGAGATCATTTCTCTTGGAGAAAATGGATGCTTTAGTAGGTGGCCTCCATGATGTTGTACCCCAATGAGGTCCCAGTCCTCCCCAGGCTCCATCCCCAAATCTCCAGACGTTTCCCAACCGGGATTTGAAACCCTACCCCCCCTCCTTTGCCAATAATTCTGTGTGAGACCTCCCACCGTACCCAGGGATCCAATTTTGTAAAGCTACCAGAATAAGCGGGCATGGAAGATGACAGTAAACATATATACTTGAGCTTAGCTGAGAAGCCCTTTTCATGAAATTCTATTGCTGTTATATTATTTTGCCTAACAGGGCTTTTTAAAATATATAGCAGGAACGCAAAGGAACACAGTTCCAACCGGCTTGGCATCAGAGGGTGTGGCCTAACATGCAAATGAGTCCCTGGTGGGCTTTTTCTAAAAAAAAAAAAGCCCTGTGTAAAGCACTGGTGACATCACGGGGTGTGGCCTAGTATGCAAATGAGTCCCTGCTGGGCTTTTTCTTTTTAAAAAAAGCTCTGTGTGAAGCAATGGTGACATCAGGGGGTGTGGCCTAGTATGCAAATGAGTCCCTGCTGGGCTTTTTCTTTAAAAAAAAAAGCTCTGTGTGAAGCAATGGTGACATCAGGGGGTCTGGCCTAATATGCAACTAATTTCCTGTTGGGCTTTTTCTACCAAAAAGGCCCTGCATAAAAGCCTATCTGTGATATGTAGATTTCCTTGAATAAGTAGAAGGAGGATACTGTTAAAGAGGGAATGGCAGAAGATACTAGGAAACAGGTTGGAACAGACAAGCAGAGGCCAGAAAGACGAATGCGGAAGGGAGTCTGGGAAGCCAGCCACAGGAACCAAGTAGTTAATGGCACCTTTCAGAGGTGAATTTCCAGAATTAACAGAAGCGAAACTGGGAAGTGCCAATCACATCAGCACCAGAGGGGTAATCAGCAAGCGACAAACTTATTCATCACATCTCCTCAGTTGTCGGGGAGGAAAGGTGGGCTTATAAATATTTGAAATAAACAAATCACAGCTTCCTCTGTCTGCGACTGCATTCATCACAGCGTATTTTAAAAAAGATATTATTCCCAGCCTCTGATCCCCGATAGCTCCGCGCAGGAAATTGCTGTGGATGTGCTCGTCACCAATGCCCTGTGATAACCAGGGCTGTGGGAAACTGGCCATAAATGAGCATGTTGAGAACGTAGAGGTGGGAATGGATGACCCTTTCCAAAGAAAAGGTACATTCTAGGTCAGATGACAAGAAGAGCAATCTGGGAACAATAAACTCAGTTCAACATTGTTTTTGTGGGTCACTAGTCTGTACATGAGAGCCAGTGTGCTGTAGTGGGGTTAAGAGTGTCTGACTAGTATCTGAGAGAGCCAGGTTCAAATCCCCACTCGCGCCAAGGTCATTGCTGGGTGACCTTGGGCCAGTCACACTTTCTCAGCCTAACCTACCTCTTAGGGTTGTTGGGAGGATAAAATGGAGGAGAGAATGACGGAAGCTGCTTTGGGTACCATCGGAGAGGAAAGAGAGGCACACAGGAATTAAATTTAAAAAAAATACACACCTGTTCTTCCCTCTGAGGCACATGACGACTCCGGAAGAACATGCATGAGCGGAAGGGCCCTTGCGCCAGAGTGATGGATTGTCATAAGTGGAACAGAATTTAAGAGATCTGATGCAGCAATAAGCATGTATTTTGCAGTACAAGGGATTAAACCTGGGGTGGCCAAACTTGTTTAACTTAAGAGCCATATAGAATAAAGTCAGATGTTTGAGATCTGCAAGACAGGAAGGAAAGACGCAAGGAAGGAAGGAAGGAAGCAAGGAAGGCATAGATGGGGGAGGGAGAGAGAGGTAGAAAGAAAGCCACTTTAAATGCATTCTCCAAGCCCTGGCTGGCTTGGCTTGGAGAAGTGATTTAAAGAGACAAACACCTTCTCCAAGCCAGCTGATGGGGCAGTGGGGGCTTTGAGAGTCACACAAGGCATGAGAAAGAGCCACATTTGGCTCCTGCGCCACAGTTTGGCCATCCCTAGATTAGACAATATACAATAGCATTGCATTTTCACATTCATGGAAGCATTTTGAAAACACTGAGAACATTTATGTAAATTTAGTGATAGAGAGAAGTGGCTAAGCAGGAAGGACATTCTGCATCTATATAAACAGGGAGGGATGTGACAGGCATTCCAGAGCTGGTATCAGGAGCCTTGTGGTCCAAGGCTGCCATGAGGACACCACTGACATTTTAATGTGATTTTAAAATGCCACTGGCCTGAAGAACTCATCCTCACCCCTTACCTTTTCAAGTGCTGAAATAGCCATGGGTGGGGAGGAGGGTTTGGCATGGGGGAATTTTGGCACTTGATAAGGTGCAGACAGGGAGAAAACAAGAGTGACACAGCTCACCGCAAGGCTCAGGCCCCTCACAGCATTTTAAGATCAGTGGCATCATCCTCAAGTTCACCATGAGGGCACTATCATGTACAGTTTTGGCCCAAAGCCTGGGGGGTGGAGGGGGCTGGTCTAGCAAATTCCCTAAACTTGTGTATCAAGCCTCAGAGCTCTCCAAGAAGAAAGGATCGTGTACAACATCCGTTTGGTAGGCAGCAGGCGCGGAATTCTAGCTGGAGCTCCTTTGTATATTAGGCCACTCCTCCCCGATGCAGCCAATCATCCAACAGCTTACAAAAAAGAGCCTTGTAAGCTCTTGGAGGATTGGCTGGCTACATTAGGGGTGCGTGGCCTAAGACACAATGAGCTCTTGCTAGAATTCCACCCCTGGTAGGCAGTATGAAAACCTTTGATTATCCAGGCCTAGTATAAATTCTAGAAGCCAGGCCTTTGGACCAAGATCGCCAATCTCCCCATGGGGCCTAGAGATTGCCTGAAATTACAACTGATGTTTAGGCCACAAGGATCAGTTTCCCTGGAGGAAATGGCTGCTTTGAAGGGTAGACTCCATGGCAATATATCCCATTGAGATCCCTCCCCAAGGCTCCACTTCCAAATTTCCAGCAGTTTTCCTATCCAGAGCTGGCAACTCTCCTTTGGTCTCTTATTTCTGACCCCAGCATCTGGATTCAAGAATACACACTCCGAGACTGGAGGTGGATGCAGCCACTTACAAGCCTTGGCTGGATTTTGACAGAAATGAAAAGCTGCCTTCTTCAATTTATCATTCCAACTGTCTCAAGGAGAGCGAAATTTCCCTTCCCTTTGGCTAGTATTGTTTTCCACAAAGCAAAGCTTCAGTGCAAGAGTCGATAATGAGCAAAGAACAGGACAGGGTAAGCTTGCCAGACTGTCTGGTGGCACCTTGTTACCTGCTAATGCTCCAAGGAGAAAAATGGGGGGGGGAGGGAGGGGTGTTGCATACACCATGATGCCAGCTTGGTGTAGTGGTTAAGTTTGGTGTAGTGGTTAAGTGCGCGGACTCTTATCTGGGAGAACCACATTTGATTCTCCACTCCTCCACTTGCAGCTGCTGGAATGGCCTTGGGTCAGCCATAGCTCTGGCAGAGGTTGTCCTTGAAAGGGCAGCTGCTGTGAGAGTCCTCTCAGCTCCACCCACCTCACAGGTTGTCTGTTGTGGGGGAGGATGATAAAGAAGATTGTAAGCTGCTCTGAAATTCAGGGTGAAGGGTAGAGTATAAATCCAATATCATCTTCTTCTAGGGAAAACCTGGAAGTGACATGGGACAGCTCTAGGAATTGCTGGGAAAACTATAATTTTATCATAAATTTCCACAGAAACCTAGTGCTGTAAAACGTCACTACCAGGTTTCCCCAGAAGTGACATCATGGTGTACACAACACCACTTACCCTCATGTCACCACCCCCACCCCCAAGCTCCTGTTGAGGAAAAAGCTAACAGAAAGCTTTAAAAACCTTTCATGGCCTGGGACCAATGTATCTGAAGGATCACCTCTTCTCACATGAACCTGTATGCGATGGTTGCCAGATCTGTGTTGGAAAATACCTGGAGACTTTGGGGGATGGATCTGGGAGAGGGTGGGGTTTGGGAAGGGGAGGGGCCTCAGCACGGTGCAGTGCCATAGAGTCCACCCTGCCAGCTGGAGATCAATTGTAAAAGTGGGAGATCTTCAGCCTCACCAAGGGGCTGGCAACCCTACTGCATGCTAACTTTCCTGGGTCCAGAAATTCCCCCTTGTGGTACTGCCACAAACAGCTAGTGCATGCTTGAGAACATTTTCCATTGCTCTGCCCACCTTAAGCCATTTCTGAGCTGGTGCCTGCTTGAAGTTAGCTGAGACTATATGTCCCGGGATGAAATATTGCAAGATTACTTTAGTGTTATATGGAAGAGATTGTTGATACTGATTAACTGTGAAGCTGTATGAATTGTGGTTCATGGATTATTTGATTTGAAGGAAAATGGAGTAGAGCTTCCCATTGCTTGAAGATTTGTCGAAGGAGGAGCTATAAGTCGACTCCCTGTACTTCCATGAATACACTCTTTGAGAGTTTTGTCTGTCTCTATGCATTTGTGTATTCTCACCTATTCTCACATTATTGTATTGTACTATAGTCTTAGTAATTGTTGGCCACTATAACCATCCGTGGCTGTGTGTTTATTCACCTTGTGGAACAAACTTCTAAAAAATCAATCCAGACGGGCCCATTCCCTCCAAGTCTTTTGGAAAGCCTTAAGGCATGGCTGGGGTATTTATTTTAAGCATGTAGATCCTGCCTTTCCTACACGGCTGGAAGCAAGCGGTAAATGTGACCACAGGAACAACCCCAAGTTTTAAAAAGGTACAAAAATGACACTATTGTTTTGAAAGTTCAATGACACTCCCAAAGAGAGCAACGTTAGACGGATGGCCTGCCAGAAAGAATAAATTCTCTTTGAGTTCAGCTGAAAATTGCCTCTCCGGAGATAACCTGCTGAGAAAGAATGGTCTTAGGAAAAGGCCATTGAGGTTGATGCCTTTGGAACCTCCCCTGGTAATCTGTTTCATAACACAAGGGCAGCTTTTTATTGGTGTGGGGGGCGGGGGAAGCCCAGGAACAGACAAAGGTAAGGACAAGGGGTAGGGAGACTGAGGCAAAATTGCTATGAGGAGCCAGGGTGCTACATAGATAGATACAGGGGGAGCCAGGCTTTTGGATACGTAAATCACACATCCCAAAGGACTTTAAAGGCAAACAGGAAGGTACTGCGACTACGTCACAATGGGTGGTGTGTGCCTTGTGGCTAAGCCCTACAAGAAAGCAAGGGGCTGCATTCTACACTAGTAATCTTCAAGTGCAGCACCTCGTATAGTGTGTTGCAGTAATCCAATCATGAAGTTCCAGAAGTGACAAGTCAGTCAAAGCAAAGACAACTTCCAAATCACTGTAGAGCACCTCAGGCAAGAGCTCCCACCTGTTCGTCGGTTTTCCTTATGGTAATGCCCCTGTATAAGTCGATGGTGCAGCCTCATTTGGAGTACTGTCTTCAATTCTGGTCACCGCGCTTCAAAAAAAGATACTATAGCATTGGGAAAAGTGCAGAAAAGGTCAACTAGAATGATTCAAGGGTTGGAACACTTTCTCTATGAAGAAAAGTTAAAGCACTTGGGGCTCTTTAGCTGGGAGAAACATCAACTGAGGGGTAACATGATAGAGGTTTACAAGATTATGCATGGGATAGAGAAGGTAGAGAAAGAAGTACTTTTCTCCCTTTCTCACAATAAGAGAACTCATGGGCATTCAATGAAATTGCTGAGCAGTCGGGTTAGAACTGATAAAAGGAAGTACTTCTTCACCCAAAGGGTGATTAACACATGGAATTCACTGCCACAGGAGGTTGTGGCAGCTACAAGCATAGTCAGCTTCAAGATAGGATTGGATAAACATATGGCGCAGACGTCCATCAGTGGCTATTAGCCACAGTGTATTGATGGAACTCTTTCTGGGGCAGTGATGCTCTGTAGTCTTGGTGCTGTGGGGGAGCAGCAGTGGGAGGGCTTCTAGTGTCCTGGCCCCACTGGTGGACCTCCTGATGGCACTTGGGTTTTTTGGCCACTGTGTGACACAGACTGTTGGACAGGATGGGTCACTGGCCTGATCCAATGTGGCTTCTCTTATGCTCTTATGTTCTTATATATCTGGGACCCAGAAAGGGAAGGTAGCATGGTATGGCCCAATCTCACTGGATCTCAGAAACCAAGCAGGGCCAGTACTCGGATGGGAGACCACCATGCAACACTGTAGAGGAAGGGAATGGAAAACCATTTCTGCTTCTCGCTTGCCTTGAAAAGTCCTAGGCTGGGGCCTCTGTAAGTTAGTTGTGACTTGACAGCACCTACATATGTATTTCAGATCCAAGACTCAATACCTGCTAATGATAACTGCAGACCTTTTACCCCAGAACTGGATGGCTTCCTGCTTTTGCTGATGTCTGTTGGTGGGGTTGGCAGAGACAACTGTATTCTGAGTTAAATGTGCTGTTTTGCATTTCTTACAAGTTCTACTGTTTTAAGCTTCACGGAAGTGACCTGTACAAACTTGGACCTTTTTTGTTTGATTACAGTAAGCCACCCTGAGCATTGCAGAAGAGGCTGCAGATAGTTAAATTCAAAAGACATAGCAGTCCTTCTGTAACATTAAAACAGCATTTCACTACTTTGGATTCCAGACATTTTTGCCCAAGGCTTCCTGCGTATAATCAACTGGCCAGAAGATAAAGCTGGAACATTGAAGAGTGACACATCAAGTCCCTTGGTAACAAAGCGCGGGTGTCCTTCAAGGGTTGACTTCAGCTGAGTGACACCGCAAATTAAATTGGCTGAGACAGTGAAGAGTAGGACCACTGGAGAGACCTCCTTGACAAGTCTACAATATCTCTTAGTCAAGCAATTCCCCATGGACTACCCTGGGGGTTATAACGAGAACGATCAGCAGGGCGACGGTGAACTACTGACCCCAATCTCAGTCTTATGGGCAATTCGTGACCTTGACTGGCACAGCATTAACTTCGCTAAGCGAGCTAACATTAAGAATTGGATCCCTAAAGGCTGCCTACCTGAAAGGGATTCTCATAATTTGTCACAGTGAGTTTCCATCAAAGCAGGAAAAAACAACCATTTATGGTTCATGTTTCTTCTAGCATGTACCGCTTCCCTCCCCACCCCACGGTTGTTGACAGGAAAACGGGAGACTGCGCTACCAGACAAACCACATTTCTTATTTAGGATAGGGTCCTGCAGATATTAAAAACTGATTACAAAGTTTACTAGTTCATTCGCCTCCTTGTATACTGCATTACTAGGAAGCTTGAACCACGGGTCCGGCAAGCTACAAATAAAATACCCCGAATGTACCGTGAGTGATGGATAGCTTCCCAAGCCCACCAATCAAAACACCTTGTGAGGATGGATAGTTCTGAAATGGGAAGATCGGATTATAATACGCAGCTGAGGTGAGCGATCTCTGAGATGTGTGCCTAATATACAATCTATCAAGCTCATAAATAGCCTTGTCCCTAAGGTGATTAAAAATCACTTCCAGGGAACCAGATGTGGAAGATTCATAAACTATAAGATCAGGCTGCCTGGATACCACAAATGAGGAAGAGGAAGACATGGCAGCTGCTGGCATTTCCGTTCTTGCTCCTTCTTCTATTAACCAGGTACAAAAGTCCTGAACAAAGCCCAGGAATTCTTGAGGCACTGAAAATTCAAAACTGATCATCTGGCTACATTGGCCTAGGAGCCATGTTCCCTCTAAGCTGAGCTAGTGTGAAGTAGCTCACTGTTTTTTTAGCCTCCGGCTCACACGTTTTTCTCTTAGCTCAGGAAAAATGGCCCCAGAGCAAACGAATTTATGCTCACAACCAGGGCCAGCCCTAGACTGTCTGGCACCCTAAGCAAGGCTGACTTCTGGTGCTCTACCCCTGCACTGATAACATCACTGAGTCATTGGGGGGGTGGGGTGCCCAATTTGGCTCCTCCAGAAGGCTGACACCCTAGGCAATTGCCTAGTTTGCCTAACAGCAAGGCCAGCCCTGCTCACAACTTTAATGCTAGTAGCCCACAAAGTAGAATTTTTGCTCACAAGACTCCACAGCTTAGAGGAAGCATTGCCTGGAAGGAAGCACCAAGCTGAAAAGAGGCACTGTGAGCCTTCAACATACCACAGAGCATACAAAGCCATGACATTCCAAGAGGTGTAGAGGAAGAAGTAAATCCAGCCTGGTGCCTCTTAGCCTGAACAGGTGGGGGCGGGGGGAATGGCAGAGATCCGGGGGACAGCCCTATGCCTTCCAAAGCAGCTACTTATTATGTCCCCCATTTTCTGAACCATTAGTTTAAATCAAAGAGTCCTGTGCTCCATGGAAGAACATTTGAGAATACCAGCTGATAATGATAGATAGTAGCCATGCAAATACATCAGGATCTGATTGCACCACCTAGTCTTAGAGCACATGGGGTGAAGAGGAGAGAATGAAGTTTCTTTAATTGAGACCTGCCCAGCTTGTGACTAACCAAGCCAAACACAGGTTGTCAACCCTGGCTTGTGGCCTGCTGGGTGCTTGATCTTCCCCTCCATTTCCTCCCACTCCTGTTTCTGCATTCCTAACAAAACCACAAGAACAGATTAGCTGAATCCCTTAGAGAAGTCTCCATATGCTACATTCAACTTGGTCCATCACAAGTTGTCATCTCCTCCTGGCGAGGACGGCTAAACGAGCAGTTGCCAAGACAGTTGCAGAACTGCCAGGGATCAATATGGCTACAAACACAATGACAGAAAATGGAAGATTCCAAATTTGGTCACCCAAAACAGGAGAATTTATAATGCAAGGAAAATCAGGCAGGCAATGCAAATGCCTGCCGAGACCTAGAAGAATACTGAGACACAATACCTTGTTCAAAAAGATAGTTTCACAGGGTGGCCATCTTGGTTTTCAGTAGAACAATTAGATTTGAGTCCATTCGCTCCTTAGAGTTGGAGGAAGCTTTGACTCTTGAAAGCTCATACTTTGAAAATGTTGTTGGCCTCTAAGATGCTACTGGACTCTAATCTAGTTGCTCTGAAAGAGAACCCCTCACTATTATTAAGAATTCCTGAATCCCACTGAATCTGACTGGGATACCCTCTATACCCAGCATTTAACTGTGACTTGAAATGAATCTAAAACTCTCCAGGAAAAGTAATCCATGGTTGTCTTTGATCAGCATAATTGTTCCTCCTGGCAGCTTCCTTGGACTTTTTCCACATTCCCATTTCCCTAGCTTGGGTGTTTCTGTTGCTTGAAGGAAGGATCTGTTCTGCATGTGTTTTGCTCCCTCTAGTGGTCAATTCAATACTACATTGCATTCTGTCTGGCACAAAAAAAATGCAGTTTAAATCCACAGGGAGATATGCCATACATACATCAATATAAAATTGAATTGGCCACTAGAGGGAGCAGAAGATGTGTAGCACAGGAAACCGCCCCCCCCCCCGAAGGAACAGGAGCACATAAGCAAAAAAATGTAATTGCAGAAAAGTCCCTCAACCCATGGAACAAGTAAAATACAGCAGGCTTCTTCTGCATCAATCCAGCACTACTCTCCTTGTACAAAGGCAAACACTGATATTCATTATTACAGTTGCACCAGTGCCGTTACCAGCTGCATAACTCAAAGATACTCCACATCTGTGACTTTGTGACTGAATATAACCCCCCCAATAAAACATTTCATGACCACGTAGTTAGATGTTCACTTTGAGAAACAAGCTGGCAAACCTCATTCAGGGCAAAACTTTGTGCCCCAATACATCATTATCCAAGACCCGGAGTAGCCATTGAAAACAGCATATAACTTTGCCTATAACATTTAAGCACACTTACCATGTTATGACATTACCACGCTGTGATTTTTCGGCTTCCACTAGCAGCGCTCAATGATAAAGAGCTGGGATCAGGCAATGAACAAACATGATGATGCAATGACTGGGATAGTAATGCATTTTAACTATGCAGAAGAAGAGAAAATTCAACCCTGGGCAGCAGCCAGGCATGATGATAAGCATCTAGTCCTCAACGTATGTAAGATAAAAACCATTAACAGCATCTGATGTTCATAAAGTAATTGTGAATTTTTGCAGTTTGTCTTAAGAAGGATTTTCTTTACTATTGGGAAACAGCAGACTAACAATAATTGCTGTCATTGTAACAGACAGGTAGCCCCTAATTCACCTATTGATCGGTTTCTTGTTATTTGCCTTTTGTTCTTCCTCAGGAAGGTGGGGAGACCCCGCGAGGCCCCTCTGCACTGCAGTTTGGACTGCAGAACATCAAAGTCATTTTTGTCTGTCTCGGCACAACCTTTTGCTTTCCCCTCCGGTGGGCCTTCTTTGTTGAAACTTTCCCCTTACCTTGTGTCAGCAGCTGAAGGTTTCGGACTTCCTCCCGCACTTTCAGCTGGAGGACCTGCTGCAAAATATGCTGCCGTAAGCTTTCCTGAGCAATCCCCATCCGCTCGAGCTTTTTGTCTGTAAGCCTCAGCAACGCACGGCCTGGATCCAAAAAAAAGGAAAGAAGAGAAATTACCCAAGGATTTACATTTAATGAATATAAATTCTTCATGCTGTAAATGTCCTTATTCTAGTAGATAAAACCTGCCAGCATCACTAATATTATCCCCTGTGAAACAATATGATTCACAATGGTGTAGGACGCCCCTCCGCCCATCCATTGTTTGCACAGAGTGTTAATTAGCTTCAGCTCTGGAGATCTAGGTTTAGAAGCCTGCTACCAGAAGCGGGGAGGAGGGAGGTAGGGGGATAAAGAAGTTTAGTTGGCTCCAGTCCATTCACTTCTACTACATAAAGGACATATGCAAAAAGGTAAAGGTAGTCCCCTGTGCAAGCACCAGTCATTTCCGATCCTAGGATGTGATTAATGCTACAAGTGTAAGAGGAGCTTTAAGAGGGGATTGGATAAACATATGGAGCAGAGGTCCATCAGTGGCTATTAGTCACAAGGTATAGATGGAACTCTCTGTCTAGGGAAGTGATGCTCTGTATTCTTGATGCTTGGGGGGCAACAGTGGGAGGGCTTCTAGTGTCCTGGCCCCACTGATGGACCTCCTGATGGCACTTTTTTTTTTTTTTACCACTGTGTGACACATAGTGTTGGACTGGATGGGCCACTAGCCTGATCCAACATGGCTTCTCTTGTCTTCTCTTATGATGGGAAAATAGAATTTATGGGGAACAGGGAAGACCCCTTTAGGAAATGATCTTAGAGGGTGCAGGCGTCAAGTGTCCTGCTGGTTGGAGCCCTATGCTTTTGGGACCCCAAGAATGAGCCCATACTGCAAGCTTGCAGTGTGGCCAAGTGGTAAGCCCAACTCATATGCAAAATGGTGGTGTTATCCAATGCTATCTGGCAGTCTCAAGATATTTACATCTCCACTGCCAGTCCAAATAACCCACTCAATCCCTATCCCTAGCTGGGGGGAGCAGCAACCCGACCATTACCCTATCCCCAAGGGCCCCCAAAAACACACAGAAAACCAGATTGCCCTCTTAACCCAGTGGAAGGAAGTGACCATCAGCTAACCCCACTATGCCCACACGTAGTGAGCTACAGACGGGCTGCATGTGCTCACTGACAAAGCACATGTTTTGCATGCAGAATGTTCTAGGCTAAGTTCCTACCACACTAAACTGGGTAAGCCCAGGCTAGCCTAAGCTTCTCAGATCTCAGAAGCTAGGAAGGGTCAGCCCTGACTAACACTTGGATGGGATACCCATGTTGGGAAACTCCTAGAGATTTGGGGGTGAAGGTGGGACCTCAGTGGGGTACAGTGCTATAGAGTCCATCCTCCCAAGCATCCATTTTTTTTTCCAGGGGAACTGATCTCTGTAGTCTGGAAATGAGCTGTAATTAAGAACATAAGAGAAGCCATGTTGGACCAGGCCATTGGCTCATCCAGTCCAACACTCTGTGTCACAGTGGCCATAAAAACCAAGTGCCATCAAGAGGTCCACCAGTGGGGCTGGAAGCCCTCCCACTGTGCCCAGGGGATTCCCCAGGTCCCACCTGGAGGCTGGCATCTCTAGGCTAAAGGAATGGAGGCAGTTTCTTAATAAAGGGAACGGGACTGCAATCTATTCCATTGTTTATTGTATATATGGTCTTGCTCTTACTATATTACTTCTGACTTTTCTCATTCCATTTTTTGCATTGTTTATGACATGTTATGCTTGATTTGCATTGTTTTTAAATTTTGCAATCCTATCCCCATTGCATTGTTTGCTGGATGCCTTTCTCGTTTTGACTGCATTGTTTTACTCTGCTCAATTCACCTTAAGAGGAAGAAAGGTAGGCTATAAATAAAGTAAATAAAGTTGGGATTGCACTGCTACATCTATACCATAAGATCTACATGACATTCTCTTGGCTATGTGACAGGGTGGGGGGAGAACTAGCAGTGCAGAGTTACACCCTTCTAAGTCCATGGAATTCAATGGTCTGCACTGCAAATCACTGTGATGGGTGTGCATCTAAAGATGGTATCTAGCCACACAAAGGGGAACAAAACCTGGAGAGCTGGGCTTAAGTTTTGTTTTCCTCTGGGCTAGTTAGCAGATTCCCTCCCCCTCTAATGGCCAAATCACTTTATTTGTTCTGAGTAAAAACAATTAAATAATAAAAACAGGGTTAGTTTTACTTAATGCACGTGTTTATATTATATACACAGTGCATGGACGAGGAGAGATGCCCTGTGTAGAAACCATTTTGCACATTGCTGCATGTAACAGTGCAAGATGCATTTGCCTGCTTCCTGAATATTTACTCACTGAAATAGCTATGCCCTGCTTTTCCCAGTGGGGATCCAAAGTGGGTTACCATGTTGTTCTCCTATACATATTCACAACCACCAACTCATGACATAGCTTAGGCCAGGGGTGGCCAAACTTGCTGAATGTAAGAGCCACACAGAATAAATATTAGATGCTTCAGAGCCACCAGACATAAATGTCACATGCTTGAGAGCCACAAGACAGGGAGGAAGGAAAGAAGGAAGGAAGATAAATAGATGGGGGAGAGAGGGAGAAAAGAAAGCAACTTTAAATGCATTCTCCAAGCTGCTGGCTGGCTTGAAGAAATGATTTAGAGAGAAATGCCTTCTCCAGGTTGGCTGATGGGGTGGTGGGGGCTTCGAGAGCCAGACGATGTTGTGAAAGAGCCACACGTGGTTCCCGAGCCACAGTTTGGCCACCTCTGGCTTAGGCTTAGGCTAAGAGACAGTGGTTGGCTGGCATAATGTCACCCAGCAAGCTTCATTGAGCTATGGCTCAGCAGCAATGCATTTTTTGAAAAATTAAGAAATCTCTATGCCACTCCTCTAAAGAACCTGGCTGAGGTGGCTTACAAAAATAAAAATACAAAAACACCATAAAAGCTGATAATTAGAAACACAGACAGATCACCTGCTTTGCACGTAGCAAGTCATAGATTCATTTCTTGGGATCTTCAGTTAAAAAGATTACGGAGGAGGTGATGTGCAAGCCTTACACCTAAGACCTTCGAGAACTGCTGCCAGTCTGAGCAGAGACTACTAAAAATTGACAGGGCTTTTTTTGTAGCAGGAACTCCTTTGCATATTAGGCCACACACCCCTGATGTAGCCAGTCCAGGAGTTTACAGTAGGTCCTGTACTAAGAGCCCTGTAAGCTCTTGGAGGATTGGTTACATCAGGGGTGTGTGCCTAATATGCAAAGGAGTTCCTGCTGCAAAAAAAGCCCTGCTCCCATCCAAGTACTGATCCTGCTTAGGTCCCAAGCTCTGACAAGATCCAACTAGTCAGGGCTATCTGTGGCAGAGTCATTTGATGGTATGATCTGTGAGACCCAGGGCTTTTTTTTTGTAGCAAGAACTCCTTTGCATATTAGGCCACACCTCACTGATGTAGCCAATCCTCCAAGAGTTTACAGGGCTCTTCTTACAGGGCCTACTGTAAGCTCTTGGAAGACTGGCTACATCAGGGGTATGCGGCCTAATATGCAAAGGGTTCCTGCTCCCAAAAAAAGCCCTGGTGAGACCAGTTCTCACACCTGCTTCCTGTCTGGACCCACGCTCAGTAACTGCATGCTTGGATAATTATATCATGACAAGGACCCCAGGTGGACGGGAGAATCTATTTTATTGAATGATCAGCACAATGGTAAACCCAACCTTGAACATATAATGAATTAACTTTTCATTTTCAACACATTGCTCTTTCGGAGGGGGAAAAAATAGCCGTCTGAGACCATCAAAGACCGTCTGGGTGGAGAAGAGGAAGAGTTAATATGAAATTGTACATCATGATTACTGGAAGTGGTTCAGTAAGTAATTTACTGTTCTGATGGGAACTATATTGATTCTTTACAAGTCTTGGGTATAAAAGACTGCTAAGCCAGTTCTGTTTTGCAGCTGAACATATTCAGGAGAACCTGATGATTTTAAAAGGAGGAAATAGCCATAACTTGAATTCCCATCTGAAATATAAATTCAAACACAAATCATATTACAGCCGCTTTGCAAATGTACAGTAAAACGCGAGACAGCCATTTTTAGAGTCCTCAGGAAGGACCGAGCCGACCCACAAAACAAATTAAGCGCAAATTTGAAACTTTACCAGGCAGACCATAAATCAGCATTACTTATCCTCATGTCCACTTACAAATCTATTTCCTGGATGCACAAAACGGTCAATAAACATACATATGCTATGTAAACAGGTAGATAGGAGCTGGAGAGGTATAACAATTATCCTCAGTTGGTTTGTTAGACTTCCCCCCTCCCCCTCAAAACACAGGCTGCTTTTACAGGGCTCTTTTTCTAGCAGGAGCTCATTTTCATATTAGGCCATGCCCCCCTTATGTAGCCAATCATCCTGGAGTTAAAGTAGGGTTAGAGCCTTGTAAGCTCTTGGAGGATTGGCTACATCAGGGGGTGTGGCCCTGTATGCTAAGAGCCTTGTAAGCTCTTGGAGGATTGGCTACATCAGGGGGCGTGGCCTAATATGCAGAGGAACTCCTGCTAGAAAAAGAGCCCATTCAAAACAAAAAGATTGATGGAGGTGGAAAAAAGCTGCAGCAGACATGGCAGTCCATCATGGGGTTTTCAAGGCAGGAGACGAACAGAGGTGGTTCGCCTTCGCCTGCCTCTGCGTAACAACCCTCGACTACCTTGGGGGTCTCACATCCAAATGCTAACACCAGGGCTGACAAGATCGGGCTAACTTAGGTCATCCAGGTCTGGGCAGAGATGGTATCCCCAATCAAATCAAGAGCTTGGAAGGTCTTCTCTGAGATGGCTGGAGTGAACCCGCTGACATGTTTTGGTGGCAAGTCAGCAGAGAGAGACTCCATGTTTATCCAGTGCTGCCGATAAGCTGTGCCTCGTATCCAATGTATTCACTCACTCTGAGAGGATAAGCTACTGGTCAAATCGACACCATATTATTCAAGACGATCATAAATCATGCAGCAGATTGCTTCAAACCAGTAATGGCAGGAGCGGCACCAGCATATCCTGAGTGAAGGCAGCTACCAAGGCACCCACTCACAAATGCTCCAGAGCCTCAGCTTCACAGGCTGCCCTGGGCATGCGGACCTGATGCCCAGGGCCAGTTTGGTGTAGTGGTTAAGTCTGCAGACTCTTATCCGGGAGAACTGGGCTTGATTCCCCATTCCTCCGCATACACCCACTGATGTGGCCTTGAGTCACCCACAACTTCTCTCAAGGCTGTTCTGCTCAAGAGCAGTTCTGGGAGAGCTCTCTCAGCCCCACTTACTGCACAGGGTGTCTGTTGTGGGGATGGGGAGGGAAAGGAGATTGCAAGCCACTCTGAGGCTCCTTTGGCTAGTGAAGGATGGGGTATAAATCCAATCTTCTATGGCAGAAACAAAAATGGCACAGCAGGCAAAAGAGAGCAAATATAACCTTTCACCTGGCTCTGCTATATTTGCTATTTCCATGGAGTGTTTTATGTGGAGGAACTTTCAAAGCTGAAACCCACTCACCCCTACAGTCTCAAATGGTGCAATCCATTCAGAGCCTTGCCACCTCACTGTTGTTTTCCTCCCAAGGGCTTTTTTTTTTGGAGCAGGAACTCCTTTGCATATTAGGCCACACACCCCTGATGTAGCCAACCCTCCAAGGGTTTACAGTAGGCCCTGTACTAAGAGCCCTGTAAGCTCTTGGAGGATTGACTACATCAGAGGTGTGTGGCCTAATATGCAAAGGAGTTCCTGTTACAAAAAGAGCTCTCCTCCTCCCTCCCACAGACATGTGAACCAGGCTCAATAGCACAATCCTAAACAGAGTTATATTTTTCTAACTCCTCTGAAGTCAATGGGCTCAGAAGGGTGTGACTTTGCCAAGGATTGTCCTGCTAGTCTCGTACATACCTAGTTCCATTCTCCCAGCTCTAAACAAATGCAAACTTAATTTTCAGGCAGCAGAAGTTCACAAAGCAATTTCTCCACAACTCTGCAGGTCCTCCGTTTCCTTTCTTTCAATTTACTAAATAATATTAAAAATACTAAATTGAGGTTGCCTGTTAATATTCATGAGGTTAATAATTGATGTTAATAGAAATGGAAAATTAAAAGCAGCATTACGGTAGGGTTAGGGATGGCAGAAATCTGCCGTGCAGCAGGAAGAGTCCTCCGTCCCCACCCCCCCACGCAATCCCCCCCTCTGGAAAATTAGTCCTTCACCTCCATAGCTTTATTGCTGTTCAGTTACCAACAGGTCCTTCTGCTCTCTAGGGAAACAAGGAAGAAGGCTGTGAGTTGTAATAATCTTGTCCCAGGGTGGGCATCCTCTCTGGCATCAACAAGACAGTGTGGTGTAGTGGCTAGTGTTGGACTAGGATCTAGGAGAACTTGGTCTGAACCCCTACTCTGCCAGGAAAGATTACTAGGTGACCTTGGGCCACTGTCTTTCTCAGCCTAACCCAGGGCTTCTTTTTGTAGCAGGAACTCCTTTGCATATTACGCCATACACCCCTGGTGTAGCCAATCCTCCAGGAGCTCACAGGGCTCTTAGTACAGGGCCTACTGTAAGCTCCAGAAGGATTGGCTACACCAGGGATGCATGGCCTAAAATGCAAAGGAGTCCCTGCTACAAAAAAAGCCCTGGCCTAACCTCCTCAGAGGTTGTTTTGTGCATAAAACACAGGACAGGAGAACAATGTAAGCTGCTGTAGGTCCCCCACCTGGGGAGAAACCTTCGGGATCACCTCTCCCTGTATGAACCCTGGAGGTCTTTACAATTAGCGACCCAACAACTTTTGGTAATACCCGGCCCCAGAGACGTCCATCTGGCCTCAACGAGGGTCAGGGCCTTTTTAGCCCTGGCCCCTGCCTGGTGGAATGAGCTCCCCCTGGAGATCTGGGCACTGCAGGATCTGCTTCAGTTCTGCAGGGCCTGTAAAACAGAGCTGTTTCGCCAGACTTTCAGCTGAGGCAGTGGATGTCACTTGTTACCGGCCTCCCCCCTTCATTCTATCCCAGTTCTGTAAGATCTACTGGACCTGGACAACATGCTATGTCTGTGAGGCAGAACTTGCCATTTTAATCATTCTGTAGTTTTAGATGTTATATATTTAAATTGGTCTTTTATTGTTGATTGTTTTTATGATGTAACCCACCCTGAGCCTGTCCTACGGGAAGGGCGGGCTAAAAATAAAATTAAATAAATAAATAAGAAAGGAGGGCTAAAGCAAGCAAATATCAAAGCCGTTCAGACTTCATATCTACCCTTCATCCCACGGGCTTCCCAAAAATGTGTGCTTGCTCGTTACATGCAAGTAAGCCAACTCATACATTTGCATCTCATTTGCATAAATGTGGAAGATGCCAAGCCACAGGTGGTTAACAGGCTTCAATCAGACTGTGATTTTATTAAAATTACAACTTGCTTATTAAATTTTCACAATTGTAATTACAAAGCCTTCTGTAGGTTTTCTTTTTTTAAAAAAACTCTGCATCAACTAAATAGCTTCTATTCTCTGTTCATCAGTATATATTTATTTATGCTAAGGCAATTAGGTATTCTTGGGGATATTCAGCGATATTCTTAATTGCACATTCTTTAATCCCGCATTACATATAAACAACTTAAATCAGCCTTCAACCATAATGAGATTTAGAAAAAAGAATTAAATCGAGTTTCCTTCCTTCCTTTCCTTTATTTATTTATTTGTTATAATTTACCACTTGGTTTGTAAACTTTTGGGAAGAATCAGAAAGAAGTGGTAACAAACAAGGCTGCACAAGTCTTAAGCACTGTGTAGAGGAGGAGGAGATTGGATTTATATCCCACCCTTTACTACCTGAAGGAGTCTCCGAGCGGCTTGCATATCTCCTTTCCCTTCCTCTTGCTATGACAGACACCCTGTGAGGTAAGGTGGGGCTGAGAGAGCTTTGATAAAAACTGCTCTTGAGAGGAACAGCTTGTGAGAACTTGTGGCTGGCTCAAGGTCACTCCAGCAGTTGCATGTGGAGGAGTGAGGAATCAAACCTGGTTCTCCCAGATAAGAGCCCGTGGACTTAACCACTACGCCATACTGGCTCTTGGTTGAGTACCAGTAGAAAAAAGCAAGACTCCAGTAGCACCTTAAAGACTAACAAAATTTGTGACAGGGTAGGAGTTTTTGTGAGTCACTGCTCACTTCTTCAGATACAGCTAGAATGTGAGTCCATCTGTCCCTATAACTGGAGAGCAGAGTGATTTCAGATGCAGAATGACAATAGCAGGTGAATGAAAATAGCAGGCGAGATTGAATTAGGTGGGATATGCAGAAGGGTAATAGGCGTGGCATCTACCCATCTTGCTGTATCTCAACGGAGTTCATTGCTTACCAGGGCAATATTCATAGAGCTGGTTTTGACCTGTAAAGCTTTGATGGCCTTGGACTACACTGCATGAAGGTCTACATGTTCCCACACAAACCTGACCAGTTTTATTTGATTTAGTTATTTAGGTTATTTATTTTATTTATTTATATTTACATTTTTAGCCCTGGCACCTGCCTGGTGGAATGAGCTCCCCCTGGAGATCTGGGCACTTATAGTCCCCCTTTCTCACTGAGACTCAAGGTGTGCTGTAAGTCAAGTACAATCAACAGGATAGGACATCCAATGACCAGTGCCAAGTTCTTAAGATCAAAAGTTTTGTTCTTGGTAGCCTTCACCTTTCTGAGGTTAAGTGACTAGCTATGAAGGAAAAGTCCATCTTGGTTGTGGTACCCCATTCAATTAACCCCAACCCCAACTTATGGTACCTACATTAATGTTCATTAGGCATTGAGTAGAAAGCAGTTTTCTCCCCAGGCTTAGAGCCAGTTTGGTGTAGTGGTTAAGTGTGCAGACTCTTATCTGGGAGAACCGGGTTTGATTCCCCACTCCTCCACTTGCACCTGTCGTAATGGCCTTGGGTCAGCCATAGCTATCACAGGAGTTGTCCTTGAAAGGGCAGCTGCTGTGAGAGCCCTCTCAGCCCCACTGACCTCACAGGGTGTCTGTTGTGGGGGGAGAAGATATAGGAGATTGTAAGCTGCTCTGAGTCTCTGATTCAGAGAGAAGGGCGTGGTATAAATCTGCAATTCTTCTTCTTAATAGCCAGTAGTAAATACACAGGTTAGTTACAAATGCAGCTACTGACGTTCAGTGCATTTTTTCACTTTTGGGGTCATTTTATACCTTGTTTTATGCAGGACTTTTTTTGTAGAAAAAGCCCAGCAGGTACTTATTTGCATATTAGGCCACACCCTCTGACATCACCATTGTTTCACACAGGACTTTTTAATAGAAAAAAGCCCAGCAGGGACTCATATGTATATTAGGCCACACACCCTGATCCCAAGCCAGCCAGAACAGCAGTCCTGTGTGTTTCAAAAAAAGCCCTGGTTTTATGGAGAGTTTAATATTTTTTAAAGCCACTTCAAGAACTTAGGCTAAAATGTGAGATATAAATGCAATAATCACACTAATAAGTAATGTCGACATATTTGAGTCAGAAATGTCCTTTTCCAGTTAATATAAAGTTTACATTTAAAAGAATCCACAAATAGTATAATCCATGCATGACACTGATGACTGGGAAAGCAAAGTATCATGACTAGGTAGAGTTCAGCTTCCTTTAACAGATTTTATTTAGCCAGGAAAGCTGGATTAGATTTAGATGAAGGTGAAGGGAAAACCGGTGGAAGGGACTTTAATAATCTGAGATATATATGCAGATCACTCTGTTACTGGCAGAAAATAGTGAAGACTTGAAACCTCTACTGATGAAGATTAAAGCAGCAGGTCCCAAAGCAGGATTACAGCTGAACATCATGAAGGCAAAAGTAATAATTACTGGGGCCTTACACAACTTTAAGGCTGATAATGAACAAATTGAAATTAAGGATTTTCTATTCCTTGGTTCCATCATCAACCCAAAGTGAGAATGTACCCAAGAAGTCAGAGAGAGGCTGAGACTGGGAAGAGCATGAAGGAGCTAGAAAAACATACTTAAGTGCAGGGCTTTTTTTGTAGCAGAAACTCAGTTGCATATTAGGCCACACACCCCGGATGCAGCCAATCCTCATGGAGCTTATAGTAGGCCCTGTGTTAAAAGCTCTGTAAGCTCTTGGAGGATTGGCTAAATAAGAGGGGTGTGGCCTAATATGCAAAGAAGTTCCTGCTACAAAAAAAAAGCCCTGCTTAAGTATAAGGATGTATTGCTGGGGAGACCAAAATCAAGTTAATTCGTGTAATGATATTCCCCATTACCAGGGCTTTTTTTTGCAGAAAAAGGCCAGCAGGAACTTATTTGCGTCTTAGGCCACACCCCCTGACACCAAGCCAACCAGCACTGCGTTCCTGTGTGTTCCTGCTCAAACCTCGGCCCATTACTAAGTTGACTCATTTGAAATGTGATGTTTGAGGTTTATGGTTACTATAGACCACCAAAAATGCAAATACGTGGCTTATAGATCAAATGAAGCCTGAAGTCTCTCTAGAAGCTAAAATGACTGAACTGAGGCTATCGTACTGCAGTTACATTATGAGAAGAGAAGGCTCACTGGAAAAAAACAATGCTAGAAAAAGCTGATGGCAGCAGGAAAAGAGGGAGACCCAACATGAGATGGACGGACTCAATCGAGGAAGCCACGGCCCTCAGTTTGCTAGGCCTGAGCAAGGCTGTTAATAATAGGATATTTTGGAGGTCATTAATTCACAGGGTCACCATAAATCAGAAGTGACTTGATGGCACTTTACACACAGATACATGCACATAAGGGTGGAATTCTAGCAGAAGCTCCTTTGCATATTAAGCCACACACCCCTGATGTAGCCAATCCTCCAAGAGCTTACAAAAAAAGAGCCTTGAAAGCTCCAGGAGGATTGGCTACAACAGGGGTGTGCGGCCTAATATGCAAATGAGCTCCTGCTAGAATTCCCTGCATGCCCACCACCTTTCCATCCACTTCAGGGTCTTCTTGTTGACAGATTCCCAAGGTCTGAGTCCACATTCAACTGAATAAAGTTCTTGACTAAGCCCATAGACTTTGTGAATACACCAATGGCAGGATAATAATGGTGCCCTTTCCAAGATAATGCTGGCACCACTGAAATTAGTAATTATCATTGAGCAAGGCTTATAGGTTATTTACATATCAATACCTATTATTATAATACAGGGAAATCAAAAGCAGAAAGGATATTGACAAGTTGAAATCTTATTTGAAAGGTGTGGATCTGGATGCAAGTCAAGTACTACTCGGCTCCGGAAGAATGCCTAAAAGATTTAATGTGCATGCCACATTCAGAATTTTGCTTCTGGTTCTTTGACAGCTGCCAAAATATCGTTGGCAACAAACTGGAAAACGAAATAAACATCAGGCAGAGTACAGTAGTATAGAAGTGTCTGGGCTGTAACAAATATAGACATAAATGGACCAGAAGGTCTTTTATATTCATATCTAAAAACAGAGAAATTGTGAGTCCTTGGATGATGATTGAAGGATTTGTTGTTCTTTCCAGAACAAATTTAAAAAATGAGATCCTGCTGTTCGAGATTATGTACTTTTTATTTAAATATAGGAAGCTCAAAGTACATTTCAGCTAAAGACCAGAGTGGAGGGGGGGGCAAGAAGGGACCGTTTGTTTTCGTATTTGAAATGTAAGTTAGCATAACCCTTTGTAGGATGATGTATGATTTGTACATGTGTTTGTGGTCTCTCAGAGAGACCAAGGAAAAACATGAAATATCCCAGAACGCCTGTGGTATTTCCCTGATATATCTCTGAGTTCCCCTGTGTTCCATACCTGCCTCAAAGTTTGTGAAAAGGACATATTTCTAAGCACTGATAACAAATACATAGTATTATATTTCTTTAAAACATTTTTTGCTGCCTTTCCAGTTCTTAGGGTCCCCAAGGTGACAAGTGTGAGAACATTAAAACACCAGAAGAATTAAAAGCAACATTTAAAATTATAAAATAATTTAATAAAACACATACACATATATCATCAGACCCAGGGAGAAGGGCCAACAATTCTTTTTTTGGGGGGGGGGGGCATGCCAAATAAACAGAAACGTCTCCACCCATTGGTAAAAGACATCAACAAGGAGAACAAAGTTAGAGTTCAATGGCACCACACCCGGAATAAAACTTTGGTGGTTTTAAAGGTGCCACTGGACTCTAACTTTGTTCTATTGCTTCAGATCAACATGGCTACCCCCCTGAGCCAATAGGGGGAGACAGGCAAATTTCCCTGGAAAGGGAATTCCAAAGTTTTGGTGCCACAACCAAGGAAGCCCTTTCTCAGGTTGCCACAGATCTAGCAGAGAAAACCAAAGCAGGGCCTCCAAAGATGACTGGTGTGAATAGGTAAACTCATATGAGAGAAGGCAGTCCTTAAGGTATGTTGGTCCCACTCCCAGACCATACAGGTGAGTTAGTGAGTTGGTGGCAAGGATAGAATTTGAATTGGCTGGGAGTGGGATTCCTGAATCACTGCTCCCTTAAGAGCCAAACTACATGTTATATTTTCCCAGAGGGCCAAATCCAGGTTGGGACAAGAGGCATGTGTTGATGTTCAACACTTCCTAGGCAAGTGTGAGCCTGATTTGTAATGAGGGTGTGGTGTGCAGAGATGAAATTAAATGGAGGAAAGGAAATAATGTCCGCTACCCTGAAATCTTTTACAGGAAGCGTGGGATAAAAATGTAACAAATAAATAGATGGGGATAATAAAATCAGCTAGGCCAAAGGCATCTTCATGTCTGAGTGGGAATGAGTCCCCTAAGGTCTTCTTTGTCCTAGTTGGACAGTCTGACTGCTACACCACACTCACTCAATGTACTTGGGACAAGTAGGATAGTAGCACACAGGGCAATTTGAAACAAGCCCTATCTCAAAATACATCCAAGTTGAAAAAAATACTGAATGCATAAAAGTTTTAAAAAAAAACCCTTAATAGCATTTACAGAAATTATGCTGATGATTTTTCCACCTTTCCCAATGATTGTTGTCTGCTTCTGCCTTCTGCCTTTTCCATTTAAAAGCACACCAAATTTCTTTCCCTCCCCTTTGAAAACTGCCCTTCCTTTCCACTGACAGGTGAAGAATGCCTCCTTTTCTCCTTGGGAGTTTTTCAGGACCTGCTTTTTGTTTCTTGGGCTTCCCGTATCAAACAGATTAGTGGTTGTCAGTAATACATCAGTTAAAGTGCCTGAACATTTGCTACCTGTGGGATTTCATGTGTCAGAAGAGGGGAAGTGCGGTCATTAAGAGATGAAAACTTAATCCCTGCTTTCTTGGAAGTTTTCATGAGAGAAATGCTTTTCTGCCTGAGCACTGAGCCAAAGTCATGGGTTTCTGAATCAAGACGAAAACTATGAATAAAAAGGTACTTTTCAATGAAGATGCATTCAGATGGGCAGCCATGTTGGTCTGAAGCAACATAACAAAGTTTGAGTCCAGTGGCACCTTTAAGACCAACAAGGTTTAATTGTGGGTATAAGTATCTGAAGAAGTGTGCATGCACATGAAAGCTTATACCCAGAAATAAACCTCATTGGTCTTAAGGGTGCCACTGGACTCAAAACTTTCCTTTCAGTGAAGTAAACCATTGGCAACCAAACAAAATTGAGGTCTTTCTGTTTATTCCTTGGAGATGCAATTTTCTAGTCTCAAAGCAGAGAATTTCCCATAAAACTGCCAGCTATACGGTGCTCAACTGGGAGGATTTATGTTTCCCATCATGCCTCAGAGGACTTTCCAAGTCACGGCCATCAGATATGGACAATCCCTGAGCTAGCCCCAAAACAGCTGCTTCTGAGAGCTATGCAGTTCCTCAGAACCAAACTGGAGCAATTTCTCACTTGTCAGAACTTGGCTACTATGTGTTGAATCTTTCCATATGGCTGCCCCTCCTACAATTTCTTGAGCCAGAAGGTAGATCTGCCACATGGTATGATAAGAGAAGTTGACTGAGCTGTTTGTTGGTTTCCCTCTGTCTGGAACAAAAAGTAGCTCATAAGGATCTAAAACCCCTAAAAATTCCACCCAAGGAAGACAGGGGCACCAAGGGAGTAACAATCACTGATTCTTGCATCTGGCAGCAGGCACTGGATCCTCGCAAGCTATTGCTGGGAAGGACCCTTATTCCCTAAGAGTAGCATTAGGTGGGGTATTTGGTTTTGCTACAAGGGGGGGAGAAATCACACTCCCACAAAGAGAAATCCTTCCACTCATGGGCCGTTTTCCCACTCACGTTTTACTGGCGCCACGACCATCCTGACGCCGGCGAATCTGCCTGGATTTCGCATCAGAAGCTCCGGCGCTCCCAGAAGCGCCGGCTACTTCCGTCGCTAAGCCAGCGCAAACGGAAATCGCAAAGATGCAGGAAAACGTTTGCGCTGGCTTAGCGACGGAAAGCGCCGGCGCTTCTGGGAGCGCCGGCGCTTCTGTTGCGAAATCCAGGCAGATTCGCCGGCGTCAGGATGGTCGTGGCGCCAGTAAAACGTGAGTGGGAAAACGGCCATGGAGACTATAAGCAGGATCCTGGCTACTGTCACACAAATACACACACAAAATGGCTCTCCTGCCTTTACCTGGGCAAGATGAATCAGGAAGCCTTTAGGTGTTTGAAGGCTGTGCAAAATTTTTAAACAACTGCCATTGCTTTGTCCCTCGCATATACCCAATATTCCATCTTTTTAGTGCCTCATTTGCAAATTTTGCTAGTCATCTTTCTTACTTATTTGAACACATTACACCATTGTATTGTATTTATTATACTGCTTTAGGGCTTTGGCCTCTGATCTTATAACCCAGTTTTATTCACTGTTGGCTGTATGTTTTACATTGTTTTCACTGTGGTGTTTTTAATGGTGTAATCTGCTTTGAGCCTCAACAAAGAAAGGTGGACTATACATGAAGTAACTGAGCAAATAAATAAAACTGAGGAGCCTGGTTGGAATCAGCATTTTGTAGAGGATTTGACCCCATCCTGTCATCATTTGTGGTGGTGGTTGTGGTGGTGCTGAAATGCAGCAGAGAGAAAGTCAATAGCTCCTTTTGGCAAGCAGGAAAAGCAACAGTACAATGCTATAAATGAAGGAAGGGCCGTGGCTCAGTTGGTAGAGCATCTGCTTGGCACAAAGAAGGTCCCAGGTTCACTGGTTCAGTCCCCTGCAACTCTGGTGAAAAGGATCTTCAGGAGGTGACCCAGGAGAGCTGCTGCCAATCTGAGTAGACAATACTGACCTTGAGGGACCAAGGATCTGATTCAATATATGGCAACTTTGGCACTAGTGCATGGCTCATGACCTTCAAATTCTGGCTACGCTTGCTCTACAATTCTGAACCGGGGAGCTATATCTCTCAAATGCTCTCTGAATTTAATTTGTCAAATTGGTCAGCACATATTGAGAGAAAAATAAAAGCAATGGGTTTATCCCTAGAACTATTGTCTATGCTGTCCTTCACCACCACAGTCCAACAAAATTAAAAACAGGTTGCTAGATATTGAGCACCAAGACCTATACAGTCTGGCTAAGAAAACGTGTTCCCCACTGAGTTTTGAGATCTCTCCTGGGGAAATGGCCTCATATCTATCCGTCTTACAGGTGCCACAGCAGCGTAGAGCTTTTTTCCTTGCCGGATGCAACGCCATGCCCTCTGCCATTCTATATGGCAGATTTAACAAGACGGCCTACTCTGTCAGATACTGTCTCTGTAAGCAAAAATGTGTGGGGTCAGTTACTCATATTCTCCTTTATTGTACTTCGTCACAAGTATTTACATTCTCTTTTAGCTAGCATGGTTGATTGTTCTGATGCGCTTAAGGTCTATAGTCTTTCGAACGATACTTCATCTAGTGTCACTGAGAAAGTGGCTAAGTTTCTTTATTCTGTTTTAAAGGCACGCCAGAGGATCTCATAGAAACAGTTTATGCTTTTCCTGATGTATATGTAGGCAATAGTTCCATTTTATCTTTTTTTTTTTAACCAATTCGCTCTGATATATATATCTATATATTTTATGCCAATAAAGCCTAACTTGACTTGACTCGAACCAAGGCAAGCCCAATCTTGTCAGATCTCAGAAGCTAAGCAGGGTCGACTCTGGCAAGTACTTGGATGGGAGACCTCCTTGGAATACCAGCAGTCGGGAGGCCAGGGCAGGCTTTATTCAGCCGCCTCCCTGAATACCCTCCAGGCCCCCAGCAGGGCTCAGTTTAAATTATTTACGTAACTGTCTTTTAACTGTATTTTATTAACTGCATTTTATTACATGAATTGTATTTATTGTAATCATGGTTCACACCATGTCTTGTGAGCCGCCCTGAGCCTGCCTCGGCGGGGAGGGTGGGATATAAATAAAAGCTTATTATTATTATTATCAGTCAGCCAAATAACATCTAACAACATCATTATATGTAGTGCTAAATAAGAACTAAAAAATCACGCCGTCTTGGATTCTAGGGAGTGAAACTGAAACGGTATGAAATGTTTTTAATGATTTTATTGTGATTCTATTTTTAACACTACGTTGTTTTAACGCTATGTTGTTTTAACCGTTGTTAGCTGCCCTGAGCCTGTCAGGAGATGGCGGGATACAAATGAAATGAAATAAAAATAAAATAAACGACTTCCAGGTGCATACAGACTCTCTCTCTCTCTGACACCCCCCCCCCACAAAATACCCCCCAAAATATATAAGGCAGCTTCATATGTATGTACGTAGAGTTTCTCCAGTCTAAGCCTACTGAAATTCAGCTCTTGATAACAGCACAGTGGGAAGCAGGAGCCCCTCACCCCCCTGACCTGTGGTCCCCAACAGGATTGCCCCCCCCCCCAGCAATTTTAAAAGTTAAAAGACAAGAAGTTCTAAAATGGCACCTTGTCTCTGAGGCAGGCTTGGGGGTGCACAATGGTCTTGTTTGGCCCTCAGGGAAAGGCCAGGATAGTGGGAGCACAACTGAATAAGGGAAGCTAAGGGCACACAGGCCAACAATGGGCCAGGAGGCCTGAAGGGGACATGTGTAAACGTAGGGAGAGGCAGAGCAAGAAGCAGCAGAGGTGCCCGCCTGATCCAAAGCCCAGCCAGGCATTCTGCTGGCCACCCCATCGGTTTCCTTTTCCAGTCATGGCAGAGAGGATGGAATGGAGAAGGGAGGAACACTGGTAGCTGCTTTAGGGAGAAAGACAGGGGATAAATGAAGTCAATCAGTAAATAAATAAACTAGAGGAGGCAGGAATGCTTGTAGGACTCTCATTCCAAGATGGGTTGTGGGAAAAAGATTCCTGCACCATCTGTGGGCTGAGCTCCTGGTTCAAGTGTGCAGCCCCCAATTAACTGGCTCTGCTGTGGACTCTCCCTTAACACTTTCTGTCATATCAATTTGCCACAGTTGCAATGAGTTCATATTTGTCTGGCTCCAGCAGGGCCTCCTGTAGGACACAAATCATCTATAGCTATTGATCTCGCAACAGATCAAATTCCAAAAGGCTGGGTCCTGTATTGCCTGCTGAAGAGAAATTAAATTCTGCCAACAAAATTCTCATCTCTGGCAGGTTATTTGGCGGGGGGGCAGGGTGGAATATGAGCGACTCTACCTGTAGTTACGCTCCTTGAGAAACCGGCTAAGTAGCGTTTCCAAATAAAGTCGAAGGAAAAGATTGGCTCCCCTGTCTTCTTTTGTCTCATCCCCCACTTCAAATACCAGATCTTGTAGAATTAAACCTTTGCAAGCAAAATGAGCATTAAGTTACCATGTGTGAGGCTTTGGGCTTATGTGCTTGATGGCTTAATTCCTATTGAAGTAACCTTGATTTCATTAAAACTCCAATAAGAAAGTGGGGAGGGGGAGATCAGAAGATAACATCAAGGATGAGTTTGAATAATAAGTTTCAACAAGAGCCAGCCTTGTGACTGTCAAACAGCACCCTGCACCAAGTGTACAAACCCACCTTAAAATAACTTCATTAAAATCTTAAAGGTTCTTAGAAAGGTGTTAAATGACTGAAACGGTAAGAGAGTTCTTCCAAATTTAACTCCGCCAACATGCTCATAATCAGGGCTTTTTTTTTGTAGCAAGAACTCCTTTGCATATTAGGCCACACACCCCAGATGTAGCCAATCCTCTTGGAGCTTACAATAGGCCCTGTATGCTCTTGGAGGATTGGCTACATCAGAGGGGTATGGCCTAGTATGCAAAGGAGTTCCTGCTACAAAAAAAGCCCTGCTCATAATCCTTTTGCTGATCTTGTTACATCCAGTGATCATATCCGAGAGCTGAGTTCTTCCCCCCACCCCCAACAGCCATTGATTCTTTCGGGGAAGGGGTGAGGTTTGAAACAGCTCAAAAGGGGGGTATGTTTCAAGATCACCCGTTTTCTAATCGGCAGGTTTCCTCTACAATCCTGAGGGTGGATGCAGAAAATCAATATGGCTTCTTTCTTTTTTTTGCCAGTCTTTATTGGCAATTTTGTAGATATGCAGGAAAATAAAAAGGACACTATTTCTTTGTGCTGAAACTCTTGTGTTGGTTCTCAAACATATGAATGCATTATGAAATGGGAACAGAAGACACAGTAATCTGGGGCCTCAGAGGTGGAAAATGACTACAAGTTGCAGCTAACTTATGGCAACCTCCAAGGCTTGCTTTGTAGAAAAAGCCCAGTAGGAACTCATTTGCATATTAAGCCACACCCCCTGATGCCAAGCCTGCCAGAACTGCGTTCCTGTGCATTCCTGCTCAAAAAAAAAAAAAAGCCCTGGTGACCTCATAGGGTTTTCAAGACAGTGGACAAGTGACATGGTTTCCCATTGCTTGCCTCTTTTCAGTGACCCTAGAATTCCTTGGTGGTCTCCCATCTAAGGATTAACCAGGGCAGACCCTCTTTACATTCTGAAATCTGACAAGACCAGTCCAACCAGGGTCATCCAGGTCAGGGCACGAAGTTCTAAAGTAAGTTAATTCCAGCTACGCTCCAGTGGACAATTATTTTGCATGCATACGATACTAGAGGAAAAGACATTCTGCAATAATATTTAAAACTAGGACCCGGGCTGCTTTGGACTTTCCAAAGAACGCTGTCCTGAGTAACTATTTTAAGAATCCGGCTCCTCCAAGGAGAGGCATTTTTAGTTATGGTCAGCAAAATGCCTCCCTTGCTTTTTAGGTATTGGAACAAAACTTTAAAAACAGGGTATGGAACCTTCATCCCACAGACTAAATCCTGTCCTCTTGCACTTGGCCCAAGAACTAAAGTGAGCTCATGATAAGAACATAAGAACATAAGAGAAGCCATGTTAGATCAGGCCAATGGCCCATCCAGTCCAACATTCTGTGTCACACAGCGGCCAAATATATATATATATATATATATATACACACACACACACACTGTGGCTAATAGCCACTGATGGACCTCTGCTCCATATTTTTATCTAACCCCTTCTTGAAGGTGGCTATGCTTGTGGACGCCACCACCTCCTGTGGCAGTGAATTCCACATGTTAATCACCCTTTGGGTGAAAAAGTACTTCCTTTTATCCGTTTTAACCTGTCTGCTCAGCAATTTCATCGAATGCCCACGAGTTCTTGTATTGTGAGAAAGGGAGAAAAGTACTTCTTTCTCTACTTTCTCCATCCCATGCATTATCTTGTAAACTTCTATCATGTCACCCCTCAGTCGACGTTTCTCCAAGCTAAAGAGCCCTAAGCGTTTCAACCTTTCTTCATAGGGAAGGTGTTCCAGCCCTTTAATCATTTTAGTTGCCCTTTTCTGAACTTTCTTCAATGCTATAATATCCTTTTTGAGGTGCGGCGACCAGAACTGCACACAGTACTCCAAATGAGACCGCACCATCGATTTATACAGAGGCATTATGATACTGGCTGATTTGTTTTCAATTCCCTTCCTAATAATTCCCAGCATGACGTTGGCCTTTTTTATTGCAAACGCACACTGTCTTGACATTTTCAGTGAATTATCTACCATGACCCCAAGATCTCTCTCTTGGTCTGTCTCTGCCAGTTCACACCCCATCAACTTGTATTTGTAGCTGGGATTCTTGGCCCCAATTTGCATTACTTTGCACTTGGCCACATTGAACCGCATCTGCCACGTTGACGCCCACTCACCCAGCCTCAACAGATCCCTTTGGAGTTCCTCACAATCCTCTCTGGTTCTCACCACCCTGAACAATTTAGTGTCATCCGCAAATTTGGCCACTTCACTGCTCACTCCCAACTCTAAATCATTTATGAACAAGTTAAAGAGGATGGGACCCAGTACCGAGCCCTGCGGCACCCCACTGCTTACCGTCCTCCACTGCGAAGACTGCCCATTTATACTCACTCTCTGCTTCCTATTACTCAGCAAGCAACTGGAGCTGGCGTGGTGCCAAGACCAGGATCCTGGGTGCCCCGGGTTCAAATCCCCACTTCTAACAGGAAAGCTCACTGGGTAAGCCTGGGCAGTCATAGTCTATCATCCTAGTCTACTTCACAGTATTACTGTTGTGAGAAAATGAAGGAGGGGAGAATGGTGTTTTGGGTCCCCATTTGGGAGAAAAGCAGGACATAAATAAACAAACATAAAAGCAAAATGCAATGAAACCCTAGTACAGAAAGGAGGCATGCATTTATAGTTACAACTGCCTTGCTCTTCCCTTCTGTTTCTTCAACAACAAAAGTGTGGCCATTTCCACGGTAGTTTCAGATTTCCTTTATGGAGGCCAAAATCTTACTGAAATATATGGCTGCTTGGTCTGTGGGTTCACATCTTTTCCCATCAAAAATACAAAAATCAGCAGTCAATCACATTACCTGCTTCCTCTTCTTTCTTTCTTTTTTGCCTCCTCTTCAAAGAAAGTCAAGGTTGTAACCTGACACCAGCACCATCTAAAATCTGCATATAGAGGATGCTGACAAGATAAGGCCTTAAGGTCACAGTCTGAGATGGGGTGGCCAAACTTGTTTAATGTAAGAGTCACATAGAAAAAACATCAGATGACTGAGAGACACAAGACAAGGAAGGAAGGAAGGAAGGAAGGAAGGAAGGAAGGAAGGAAGGAAGGAAGGAAGGGAGGGAGGGAGGGAGGGAGGGAGGGAGGGAGGGAGGGAGGGAGAGATGGAAAGAAAGCAACTTTAAATGCATTCTTCTAGCTGCTGGCTGGCTTGGCGTGGAGAAGTGATTTAAAGAGACAAATGCCTTCTCCAAGCCAGCTGACAGGGCGGTGGGGGCTCTGAGAGTCACACAATATATGTGAAAGAGCCACAGGTAGCTTCTGAGCTGCAGTTTGGACACCCCTTGTCTGAGACATCTTTTTTCTTCTCCCAGCCATCCACCTTCCCTTCCTCTCTTAAATATTCTCCCGATGAGAAATTCTGGTGAACTGAAAAGCCTGCACACTGATCTGCGTCATTTTAAGTTGGTCCTAATGAATGGTGTGAGGAGGCTTCTATTTCCTAAGGAATTTTGTTTAATAAGGGAAAGCTCCCCCCTCCCAACCTTCTCTCTCTCACACACACACAAAAGCTGTGAAAGAAGCTAGTTTTGCCACCCTGGGAAACTTCAGACCAGAAAATAATGCTTTTAGCAGTTTAAAACAAAAAGAGGCAGGGGAGAGAGAAAAGGAAGAGGAGTGACTAGAATCTAAGCAAATGTAGCTACAATGGTCAGAGCAACAAGCCCTTGTCTCTTGGAACTCAAACATTTTGACAGGTATGGGGATAAAACGCATCTCCAGTATTAAATTATAGCTCTCTGAATAATTGCAATTCATTCTCTAAGGCAGGATTTCATTACAGAGTGACCCGAACAAACAGCACAACACAGGCACACATTCTCACACACACACACACGTTTTAAAAACTGGCTTGCTAAATTTGTGTGCAAGCTCCCCCTTGAGGAACTGAAAATTATTACAAGTCTCTAGAGCATCACTGTTGGGAAAGGTCAGCAAAAGCAACCTTTGTTTCTTTTTCTGTTAATAAAATTGGAATTGTTCGTCAATATATACTTTACAGATGATGGCTTGCTGATGAATATGTGAACTGTCTGGCCTCCAAGAAGAAGACAGGTTGATACCGAAGTTCCACATGTGGGCATTTGATCTGCAATTTGTACACTGCAATTCAACATGCTGCCTGGTTAAACCAGGATCCTAGAAATGTTTTTAAAGGGTGCCTGTTGTTGCTTTAAAGCCAGGTGCCAGTTGTTGTTCACACTCTACAGAAATGGTAGTGTATATCATAGAATCACAGAATTGGAATGAACCTTGAAGGCCATCTAGTCCTGGCCATCTAGCCTCTAGCCATCTTTTTTTGCTGTTCAGTCGCAGTCGAGTCTGACTCTTTGCAACCCCATGGACAAAGTCATGCCAGGCCCTCCTGTCTTCCACCATCCTCCGAAGTCTACTCAAATTCATGTTTGTCACATTAGTAACACTGTCCAGCCATCTTATCTTTTGCTGTCCTCTTCCTTTGCCTTCTGTCTTTCCCAGCATCAGGGTCTTCTCCAGAGAGTGCTCCCTTCTCATTTGGTGGCCAAAGTATTTGAGCTTCAGCTGCAGCATCTGACCTTCCAGGGAACAGACTGGGTTGATTTTCCTTAGGACTGACTGATTTGATCTTCTTGCAGTCCAAGGGACTCTCAAGATTCTTCTCCAGCACCACATATCAAAAGCATCTATTCTTCTGCGCTCGGCCTTATGGTCCAGCTTTCACAGCCATACATTACTACTGGGAATACCATCGTTTTGACTATACAGACTTTTGTTGGCAGGGTGATGTCTCTACTTTTTGTCTACATCTTTTATCTACATCTAGCCTCTGTTTAAAAACCTCCAAGGAAGATGAGCCCACCACCTCCTAAGGAAGCCTGTTCCACTCAGGAACTGCTCTAACTGTCAGGAAGTTCTTCATAATGTTGAGCCAGTAACTCTTTTGATTTAATTTCAACCCGTTGGTTCTGGTCCTACCTTCTGGGGTCACAGAAAACAATTCCACACCATCCTCTATATGACAGCCCTTCAAGTACTTGAAGATGGTGATCATATCACCTCTCAGCCGCCTTCTCTCCAGGCTAAACATCCCCAGCTCCTTCAACCTTTCTTCATAGGACATGGTCTCCAGACCCCTCACCATCTTCGTCACCCTCCTCTGGCAACTGTCAATAATGTAGCTGCCCAATCAGGAGCTGCTGGGTTATCTCTAAACTGGGAGTATTTGGATGACCATATTAGTTAATTCTTTGACGTGGCTTCCAGAGATTCATATTATAGGAAGAGGCTACAGTTTAGTGGTAGAGTATTTGCTTGGCACACACAACATTCACAGTTCAATCCCTGGCATCTTGAGTTTATATACACACACCTGGGGGGACCTTCTGCATGCCATGCAGATGCAGTGACCATGCAGGTGCAGTGACCATCCCCAAGTGACCTGTTACTTCTATCCTGCCCCCTATCAATCAGAAGCCGTATGAGACAGTCCTCTGCTGCTTCTGCACTTCCCACACATTCCACACAAAACCAGACTGCCCCTCTTCTCAAACTTTCTGGCGCATGTTAGCATGGATTCTCTCGCTTGGCTCAAGATACTCTTGGGGACCAGCCAACACCCAACCATTTAAAATCTGCATTCAGCACTAACAACACACGTGCAGAACTTTATTTAAGTCCACAGTTACATAGTTGCATGGGATCTCTGTTGGGATGTTCAGTTTTGCATTCGTTAGTCTGCACAATCAGAAGCTCCTAGAGTCTTTATGATGAAATTTCAGCCACACTGGATTAGACCAGCAATCCATCTAGTCCAGCATCCTGTCTCAAACAGTGGCCAACCATTTTAACTAAAGATGCTAAGAGAATGAACTTGGGACATTCTGCAATTGTGCTTTACCACCAACTTCTTGATTTCTCAGAGCCACAGTCCCACTAGATCAGAATTCCCTGATTTCATTTATCTATACCCTTCCTTTCAGCCAGATTCTGAAAGTGGGCCTGCATTATTAAAAACAACAAAGCAATTAAAACCACAAGTCTTTAACTGCAATAACACACTCTTGCTGTACACTTCCCAAGAACCAGCCCTTCACATAACATTTGCTGCATTTGCTCTTTCTGCCTTCCTAATCTCTCACTGCTCGAAGCCTGACAAATAATTCAAGATGCATTTTATCAAACTTGTCCGCTGATACAAAACTACAAGGGGAAGGGATTAAACACACAAATTCTAAAGCAATAAATATGTCTGATATTGCATACTTTACCAGTTATGTCATGCTGTTTGAATGACTCACTGTAGATTTGATACTGATTTGGGCAATGTTTCTTCAGCCACTTGCACACATCCAGTTGGGTCCACAGTGCTACCGGCTTAGTCAGTTTCACAATGTTAGACTGGAAAGACAAAGAAAAAGGAAACTGCACTGAAAACAGGTATTTGGTCAGGCCTGATATGCACTCAAGTATTCAAGGCATCACCTTGTACCAGAATGTTTCATGCAAACTTTCTACCTGCAGGCGTTCCACTTTGCACAAAGTAGTCAATAATAAAGGAGATATTACGCTGACACATTTCCATATGGCTGGCAATTAATAAATCAGCACTTACAAGCTCAGGGTATCAGGCATATTTCAGAGTTTAGTGACAGGTGGGAAAATATCATCAAGGGTAACTCGGGCAACAATTTGGATAATCACAGAACGTGGAATGTCATCTTAATTAAGGCTCTTTAAGCTGGAAAGTAAATGTGATGTTTTCCCCAACAACGGATTCTGAACGCTCAGCCTTTCAGGGTCTAATGACAGCTACATTAATATCTTGGGTCTCTGCCAAAAATACTCGGCAAAGAGCAAGGTTGGCCAATTTCTGCACTGGTGAGGCAGACAACCATATTCTCCAGACATTCACCTGAAGGAAAAAACCCAGCCCTTTCAGAATCCATAATAACTTTGGCACCAGCAATTCGTACGGATATGGAGTCCTTGACAGTTCTGTTGGCTTGGCGGTAATCAACTGAGCAGTCTGAGGGACTCATGAGTGGCTCCCTTACTTTTCAAAATAGACAAGAAAGAGCAATATAGCCAACTGTGCATTTGGTCCTCTATTGGAGTTTGGAGGGGATGACATTTTGTTCCTGAGGGGGAGCCAAAGGACAGTCCTGAGGGAAAAAGAGAGTCCGGGGGAGAGGAAGAGTTCTGAGGAAAGTAGGGTTGCCAAGTCCAATTCAAGAAATATCTGGGGACTTTGGGGGCGGAGCCAGGAGACATTGGGGGCGGAGCCAGGAACAAGGGTGTGACAAGCAGAATTGAACTCCAAGGGAGTTCTGGCCATCACATTTAAAGGGACAGCACACCTTTTAAAATGTTTTCCTTCCATAGGAAATAATGAAGGATAGGGGCACCTTCTTTTGGGGCTCATAGAATTGGACCCCCTGCTCCAATCGTTTTGAAACTTGGGGGGTACTTTGAGGAGAGGCACTAGATACTATATTAAAATTTTGGTGCCTCTACCTCAAAAAACAGCTCCCCCAGAGACGAAGCTATCAGGAGTCTCGCTGTTGACTCTGCTAATAGAAACCTCTGTGTAAACAGGGAGGGATTCCAACAGAGATCAGAGCCCTTTTCTCTTTCATGAAAAATTAAACATTTTTTTCAAACTTTTGGGAACTCACACCCACACCCCCCTGGACAGTAATTAACTTCTTCCTGTTCTGTCGACAGCCCAGTTTTCCAAAAAAACAGAGTGGGATGGATTATTTTTCAAAGGAAGTGTTATTGAAACACTTCTCAGCCATGTCCTAAGAACGGGGAGGGGGGAACTGTCACAGTGTGACCTAGGAAGTGTGGGTTGAGGACATGGGCATTCATCCAGGACAGCTAGGTCCTCGCGGGGTCCTCGCAGGGAACCCAGAGGCTGTCCCATCCCCCCCCCTCCTCCTCCCAGCTCTGAAAGGCGAGGCCCCGTGCCTCCGAGCAGCCGTGTGGGCGCCCACCCAGCCTCATCCCCGCACATCCCAGCCGCCTCCTCCTTGCTCGCCCGCTGGAAAGCCGGCAGACGCACGCCAGGCTGCCCCGGCTCCGGCAGCCTTGGCGAGGTAGACGAGGAAGGAGGTGAGATGGCCGAGCTCAGCCACCCAAGGGAGGCCCACCCCGGTCCCGTGCGCGCCCTCCTGCCTGGCACTCACCACCTGGCGCGCAATCTCGGTGGCCGCCTCCAGAAGCCCTTCGCCGCCGCCTCCAGAAGCCGAGCGAGCTCCTTGGCGCCGTTTCCCCCCCTTCCCCCCCCGCTTCCATTTTTGGGTGGGGCGGGGGAAGAGGGTGGAAATCCTGGACCCCCCGCCAGAGCGGGAGGGTTGGGAAGCCTAGAGGAAAGAGTTTTCTGAGGTAGAAAACGGGGAGATAGAAGCCATCTGGATCCAAGGGCAGAGAAGAGAATGGCTGAGAAGGATCCTCAAGAGACCCTTCAAAGCAGCCATTTTTTCTAGGGGAGTGGATCTCTGTCATCTGGAAATCACTTGCACCTCTGAGAGATCTCCAGACCCCACCTGGATATTGGCAACCCTAACGAGACCCTCAGATGGGTCATGTTGCAAGCCCTCCGACAACTGCCATTATTTTGGTTGCTTTTTAGTGTACATATGTAGTCAGCAAGGGCACCACACCTCCTACTGCTTTTAAAGTATGCTCAGAAGCAATGAAGCAAGGTTACTTGGTGGTGGAGAGGATTCTTTTCAATCACTCAGTCCACCAATGACTTTCAGCACAGAGTTGCACTCCCCAGCTAATGATGCTATAGATCCTCCTCCTCCAGCCATGTCACTCTGATATAACAGGACTTCCTGTCAAATGCTTGCAGTTTGGTAAGGCCCGTGCTATTATAGTTTTGATGCTAAAGATGAGTCCTAAGCCCAGGGTCAGCCTTAGGGTGCACAGTGTCCTAAAGAGGCCTGCCCCCTTCCCCCCTGCCCTCCTCCATGGCGGTGCCCCACAGTGCTGCACCCCACCGCCCACACAGTGAAGTAGGGCAGGAGGGCACCCAAGAAGGGATGTGAAGGTGCACGATTGGAAGGGAGAAGGAGCAAAGTCAGCAGTTCTGCACCGGCTTGCTGGCTTGGCTTTTCCTCCCTTCCAATAGGGAGGTGAAGTGAAGCTAGCTGGCTGCTATGCAACTGGGGCATTTGCCTAGGGCACTGGAAGGGAGAAAGCGCCCAATTTGCACCCCCCCCCAGCCCGGTGCCCTAGGCAAATACCTAATTTGCCTAGTGGCAGAGCCCGCCCTGCTTAAGCCTTGAAAGGTTGAATATTATTAACTGAACAAAGGAATCAAAATATACAGGCTGTTCAAAGCGGGAAACGGAGGAGACATAATATTTAGCCTCCGATTCTGCAGTTAGAAGGTAGCATATAATTTAAGTCCTTTGATGAAACAAACAGAATTTAGATTGGAGGTATTAAGCTCCATTGAAACTTCCTCAGTTTGGTAGGACAGCCATGATTAAAATGAATATCCTTCTGAGAATATTATTTATTTTCATAAACATACTTCTTGTTATCCCTAGGAACTTTTACAGGAAACTGCGGGGGTTGGTAATAAATCCATCTTAAATGATAAAGCACCACAAAATACAGCTTCTATAATGTGGCAGAGTATACAATGAAATGGTTTGGTATTCCTTAATTTTATCCAGTATTATCCTTCAGCAATTTTAATAGCTATGTTACAGTGGTTTAAAGGAACAGGAGAATGGGGATTCACTAGGTTAAGGAAAAATATGGGACCAGCTATTTAAAAACAGTTTTAAAAAATTGCATTTCGTAATTACTGTGATAACTCTAGCCAGAATTTTCATTGCAAAGTACTGAGAATAAAATAATCTATTTCACTGACAATGTAAAATTTGGAATAGAATGCCTTTTAACTAAAATAACATATTTTAAGATTATTTGGAAGGCCAACATAAGTGTGAGGAAACAATGGAAGATCAATGACGATCTTTCTTAAAATCTTGGAACACTACCATGTGAAGTAAACATGTATGACTAGAACCGGCATCTTGTTTGGAGGGAACACATTCTTTCTTTAATTAATCCATTCTTGTAGCCCAACAGCTTTGAGCCAATGGCTCCCACTGATAGGCCAGATAAATTAAAATCAACTAAATATCAAAAAATGCCTGTTGAGGGGAAAGGAAGGCAAGGCAATTGTAAGCCACTTGGAGACTCCTTAAAGTTGAGAAACCTTACTCTTCTTAATTAAAGCTTGGATGAAAAGATACATTTTAATTAGGGTTGCCAAGTCCAAGTCAAAAAAATATCTGGAGACTTTGGGGGTGGGGCCAGGAGACTCTGGAGGTGGAGCCAGGAGATATTGGGGGTGGAGCCAAGAGCAAGGTTGTGACAAGCATAATTGAACACCAACAGGAGTTCTGGCCATCACATTTAAAGGGACTGCACACCTTTTGAAATGTCTTCCTTCCATAGGAAATAATGAAGAATAGGGGCACCTTCTTTGGGGGCTCATAGAATTGGACCCCCTGGTCCAATCTTTTTGAAACTTGGGGTGTGTGTATGCATCTATAAAGACTTCTAGATCTGCATCTTCTCTGGGTTATAGTCTAAATTGGCTTCAAGCAAAAAAACTGGACTCATCCAGCCACAACTGCACACTGAGCAAGAATGGTAAAATGGCAGGTGGATCTCCAATTTAAGATGGCTACCCTCAAGACATTCCACAAGAGGGAGATCCACCTCAAGCCAGTTTGAAACCAGTCTAATAACTCATTAACCTGAATTAGATACAACGAACCATCAGTGGAGTTCTGCTAATGCAATGGAAATTTTCTGCCTCTTCAGATCCACTGAGCTCCCCAAAATGCTCCTCCTGAGGGGAAAGGTGACCTCACAAACTATGTGGGGACTGAAGCGAGGGGCTACAGTGGGAGAGAGAGAGTTGCAGTGCCCTCAGTGAAGGGCACTGAAACATTGTGGCCCAGGTTATTGCCAGAAACACACAAACATCCAGTTGATATAGAATGTAAGCCTTCGTATGCATGCATACTTCTTCAGACGAGGGGATGGGGTACAGTGAGCTGGTGGGTTAAGAGTGTAAACTGCTACAAAGTTAGAAGCAAATGGCAAAATAGTGTAAGAAAATGCTATCTAGACCAAATTGTCTTCCAATTTATTACACTGTTTTGACATTTGATCCTAGCTTCGTATCAGTTTACACTCTTAACCCACCAGCTACATGTATTTCAGCCTATTGTACCATAATCCCCTCGTCTGAAGAAGTATGCATGCATACGACAGTTTACATTCTGAATAAGACTTGGTTGGTCTTTAAGGTGCTACTTAACTCCTACTTTGTTCTAGAATTTTACGGATAATCTACCTGCCTAGCACAGGACACTTTTCACACTGCCTCATAAGCCTTTGAGAGTTATTGCAGCAAAGCAAATCTTTAATGCTGGGAGTATGGCTCCGTGGTAGAGCATCAGGTGGTAAGTGACGTGGCAGCTGTCCACCTGAGATGCTGGAGAGTCACTGCCAGTCTGAGTAGACAATACTGACTGTGATGGACTAATAGTCTAGGTAACCAGGTGATATTGGCACCTTCACATTTTTAATCCAGTCTATTGCTTAGAAAAAACAATCTTCCAGAAGACAAATGCTAGTTACGTAGAACTAGAAACCTTCTTGACTATTATAACCAATAATTAATCAGGGCTCACAATTCTATCCCCTCATTTCTCCTTTCTGTTGGTCAAGGGCAGTGATCACTAGACATGATGTGGTTGAGTGAATGCTGCGGTCCAATGCTAACCCAACTTCTTCTTCTTCCTGCATATTCGCTAATCAATGGGTTTTAAAAAATCATCAGTACTGAAAAATCAAACTCTTTTCTCTTTAAACATTATAGGAACTTAGATAACAAGAAGTAAAAATTCTAGTTTGTCTGTGATGCAACACCATGTGGCTAAGCCATATAAGACAAATAATTGATTCTGATGACATCTAGCAAATGACAAACATCCATTTCCTTCTTTGCCTAATGTGTGTCTTCTCCAGGATTCAGCCATTAATTCTCTGTCATGCTGCTTCTCACTGCTATTCCCATTTTAAAAAAAATTAATGTTCTTGAAAGTTTTCAATTTTCTGCACCCAACCTGTAAATTCTTCAAGTCAGCTAAACAACAGAAAATGTTCCAATGATGCCATTACAAGCAAATATTCCTTCAACTACATCAAATCTAAGCCTCTTTTTAATCAAGCTATGCTATTTGCCTTTAATAATTATTGCTCAGGTTTCATGCAAGCAGAATAATAAATACAGATTTTGTTGTCCCCTAACAGAATCTGAAGAACTGTATGTAAATGCCTCCCTGTATCCAGTGGTCTTTGGCAAGCTGTATACAAGGGTGTCGAACTGATTTGTTATGAGGGCCGGATCTCATAAATGAGACCCTGTTGTGCCAGGCCAAGTGTGTACCTATTGAAGATTAGGTAGCAGAGATATAAATTTTATAAAGGACACAGACAAACAGAATTAAAAAAAATTTTTTTTTAAAAAAACTTCAAATAAAACTTGCTTAAAGCATTAGCACTCATTGATCTTAAAGGTGCTTTCTTTGTATCTCTCCCATGGGATCCACGGAACTGGGCAAAGGAAGCTCTGGCTCTTTCCTTCCTTCCCCAGGAGACCAGGAGGGGGAGGAGCCTCAGCCAATAGAAGGAAGAGAACTTGGCTCAGTAGCTGTTATGCAATCGAAGGAGCCTGCCAAAGCAAACTCTGCCTCCCCCCCTTCCTCCCCAAGGGAGGAGCCTCAGCCAATTGAGAAACTAGAGGTTTTGCTCTGTAGCTCCTGTGCAATTGAGCAAGCCTGGCAAAGAAAGCTGTGATGCAGAAGGAAGCTGGAGAGAGGGAGAAGGAAGCAGATGACAGACAGTTGCTCGGGGGCCTGTTAGGAGCCCATCAGGCCCCTGGACTGAATGTTTGACACCCCTGATCTAGAACTACTTAAACATCTATCATCACTACTGCAATATCAAGATATTACTGTCTTTACACCTCTGCTTACTTGAAATGCATATCACAAAATAATAGTGACCTTCATAAATACACTGTTGTGAAAACTGAATTAGCAATGAACAGGAATTATTCACTTTATTTATATACCACCTTTCTCCAAAATGGGGGACCAAAATGGCTTACATCATTCTCCTCTCCTCCATTTATTGTCACAAAACCCCTGTGAGGGTTAGGTCTAGAGTGTGTGACTGGCCCAAAGTTACCCAGCAAGCTTCCATGGCATAGTCGGGATTCGAAGCTGGGTTGTTCAGATCCTACTATAACAATTCAACCACTACACCATCCTGTATTGGCTTGCAGGCTCCAAGTATCTGGTGCCAAAAGTCAGGCAAAGCAGAGTCATTCAGTCCAAAGTGAGAGGTCCAGAAGTTAAGTAAGGCAGAGTCAGTGGTTTAGCATCTATCGCACACATTGCATCCATGCCTAATGGATTCTCTTAACTGGTTTCATAGCCCCTCTCCTAAGGGTCATGCTTACATCCAGTTACTTAAAAGAAATCCTGCAACTACTCATCTTCATTATCAGCAAGCAGCTGGAGTGGACACAGGGGACCCAATAGATGTTGTTTACCTTGACTTCCAGAAATCTTTTGCTAAAGTTCCTCATCAAAGGCTCCTCAGTAAGCTCAAGAGACATGAAGTAAAAGGACAAGTTCTCTTGTGGATCAAAAACTGGCTAATTAATAGGAAACGGAGAGTGAGTATAAATGGGCAATTTTCGCAGTGGAAGATGGTAAGCAGTGGGGTGCCATAGGGCTCAGTACTGGGCCCCATGCTCTTTAACTTGTTCATTAATGATTTAGAGTTGGGAGTGAGCAGTGAAGTGGCTAAGTTTGCAGATGACACTAAATTGTTCAGGGTGGTGAGAACCAGAGAGGATTGTGAGGCACTCCAAAGGGACCTGTTGAGGCTGGGTGAGTGGGCGTCAACGTGGCAGATGAGGTTCAATGTTGCTAAGTGCAAAGTAATGCATATCGGGGCCAAAAATCCTAGCTATAAATACAAGTTGATGGGGTGTGAACTAGCAGAGACTGACCAAGAGAGAGATCTTGGGGTCATGGTAGATAACTCATTGAAAATGTCAAGACAGTGTACGATTCCAATAAAAAAGGCCAACGCCATGCTGGGAATTATTAGGAAGAGAATTGAAAACAAATCAGCCAGCATCATAATGCCCCTGTATAAATCGATGGTGTGGTCTCATTTCGAATACTGTGTGCAATTCTGGTCACCACACCTCAAAAAGGATATCATAGCGTTGGAAAAAGTGCAGAAAAGAGCAACTAGAATGATTAAAGGTTTGGAACACTTTCCCTATGAAGAAAGGTTAAAACGCTTGGGGCTCTTTAGCTTGGAGAAACGTCGACTACGGGGTGACATGATAGAGGTTTACAAGATTATGCATGGGATCGAGAAGGTAGAGAAAGAAGTACTTTTCTCCCTTTCTCACAATACAAGAACTCATGGGCATTCAATGAAATTGCTGAGCAGTCGGGTTAGAACTGATAAAAGGAAGTACTTCTTCACCCAAAGGGTGATTAACATGTGGAATTCACTGCCACAGGAGGTGGTGGTGGCTACAAGCACAGACAGTTTCAAGAGGGGAATGGATAAGCATATGGAGCAGGGGTCCATCAGTGGCTATTAGCCACAGCTTATCGTTGGAACTCTCTTTCTGGGGCAGTGATGCTCTGTATTCTAGTGCTTGGGAGGGGCACAGTGGAAGGGCTTCTAGCCCCACTGGTGGACCTCTAGATGGCACTAGATGGTTTTTCTTTCTTTCTTTCTTTTTTTTTGCCACTTTGTGACAGAGAGTGTTGGTCTGGATGAGCATTGGCCTGATCCAACATGGCTTCTCTTATGTTCTTATGGTGTTGGGCCAGCAGGTATGCACTTTGCTGTCTTATCTGTAACTCTGTTCTCAGCCTTTGTTTGCTGTTCTCTAAGGGTATAGGTCAGGGGTGTCAAACTCACTTCTTATGAGGGCCAGATCTGACATAAATGAGACTTGTTGGGCCAGGCCATGCGTGTCACAAAATGTAATGCCAGGTAGAGGAGATATCAACTTTACAAAAGACACAAACACATTTTTTTAAAAACTTTAAAAATGCTTAAAAGATTAGCATTCTTGAAATATTTTGTTTATTTAACAGTCTCTGATAACTGACACCTCTTGCTCTGAATGGGAAAAAAATAGAGGTTTTGCTCTGTAACACCTGTGCAATTGAGGAAGCCTGGCAAAGCAAACTGATGCAGAAGGAAGCAAGAGAGAGGGAGAAGGAAGCAGATGACAGCCAGTTGCTCAGGGGCCTGATAGAAGCCCTCTGGGGGGCTGATTTGGCCCCTGGGCCGCATGTTTGACACCCCTGGTGGTATAGGTGATACTGGTGGGCTGGAAATGGCCAACTGAGGATAACCTGCTGGATCATGGCTGTAGGGTGTCAGTGGCTCTGCACTAGCTATTAGCTGACAAGCCTGCAACGCATCTTCCTGTTGGTCATCTTCTGTTAACTCAAGGCTGGCTACATGGAGCTCCTCTTCTCCTGAGGAGTCCTCACTAGTGCTGAGCCCTGGATGGCTCATGACACATGCTGACTCTCAATCATATCTCAAGATATGCCCAAATCTATTCCCTATTTAATCCAAAGCAAATGGATTTGTTTCTTTGAAGGGCACTAAAGTTCATCAAAAAATTCAGATTAGTCAGGAGCAGATCAGACCCCATGACACAGCAGTGATATCAGTAATTGAGATGCAGTGGGTTTTGATGGGCATTTAAGTGATGCCTTTGTCCCTGACGGTCCACTGAGGAAGACACTTCGGAACGAGCTTAATATGTAAAAATCCCATGTGGATTTTTGCACTTCATAATGTTGTATCGCATTTACAAGAACCTTGTGATGCAGAGTGGTAACGCTGCAGTACTGCAGTCCAAGCTCTCTGCTCACAACCTGAGTTCAATCCCGGCAGAAGCTGGGTTCAGGTAGCTGGCTCAAGGTTGACTCAGCCTTCCATCCTTCCGAGGTCAGTAAAATGAGTCCCCAGCTTGCTGGGGAGAAAGTGTAAATGACTGGGAAAGGCAATGGGAAACCACCCCATAAAAAGTCTGTTGTGAAAATGTCATGATACGATGTTACCCCAGAGTCAGAAACAACTGGTGCTTGCCCAGAGACTACTTTTACCTTTTTATTGCATTTATGTTTTATGAAGACTTTGTTATGTCCCTAGATCCGGTGGAATTTAATTTTTGTATGTATGTATATTTGGATGGTTGTACTAAAAGAATATATTTGGAAAATCAAAAATAACAATCACACATACTTGAGTTGTTGTCTAAAAGGTTTATTGTATTGCCATTACAACAATTGCTTTAATTCTTTCCCTGTACCTATAATAAGCCTGTGAGTTTAGCATACACATCATCCTTATTTATAAAGATCTCAAATACAAAAGGATCCAGTGCAGAGGCTATTGATGTTTGAAAATACTATCCATTAACAACCCCTTAACAAGAAGAAAGGGCCAAGCCTTTTCACTTTAAGTGTAAATATGTTCTTAGTGCTAAATTGCTTCTCAAGTGTCAAGAATACATATTAGAAGCCACTTATGGCCTAGGAGGACTCTTTAAACCCTTGTCAAGGAAAAAGTTTACAATGTTCAGTCTTTCTCCTCAGGGTCTTGTAGCTTCTTAAAAAAAAAAAACAGGCTGCATCGATTCATTCACTCTTAGGAGAATCTTGTCTTTTTAAGTTTGAAATAGCTCCCATTTCCGAAGCACTGCCGTGGCTATATTTTTTTTTAATGTAATCAGAGCTTTTTTTTTTTTTTTAGCAGAAACGCAGTTCCGGCTGGCCTGGTGTCAGGGATTATGGCCTGATATGCAAATGAGTTCCTGCCTGACTTTTCCTACAAAAAGCCCTGTGTGAAACAACAGTGATTTTCGGGGTGTGGCCTAGTATGCAAATGAGTTCCTGCTGGGCTAATTCTACCCAAAAAGCCCTGAATGTACTGATGTTACTGGTTTTAAAGTTTAAAATGTTTGACTATGCTGTAATCCACCCTGAGCCCATCCACAGGGTAGGGCGGAATATAAATTTACTAAAACAACAAAATAAATAAATTTCTGTAGCCAGGAAACAGGGGGAAAGGCCAGGGGTGGTTTCCAAAGTGTAAGGTCTGTTAGCCCCTGAAGTGCATTCAATGAACTCAAGAGATTACAGTTCCTGGCGTCTGGTAGTGGACACTTTCCCACACACTAACATATTCATTTGGCAGCCCTAAATGCCATGCAGTAAATAGGGTTGATGCCACCTTGGATGCAGGCTCCAAGAGGAAGTCTAGAAACTACCTGTCTGGAGCCGCCCTCTTGCCACTCTGGTTTTGCCAGGGATCATTGTGCAGGCACCTAGAAACAGCGTTCCCTACCAAGTTAGATGTTCCTTCAGGTTTCCCTCCTGTTGCACCCCCAGCTAAGGCATTGCCCCTCTTTTGGGCTCAACAAAATGGGGGCATGTGGGTTGAGTTTGTGGAAGAAAGTGAACAGAAAGGAGTGAAGAAAAAGAAAGTAGGTGCACAAAACCAGACTGGGGAGGAGCGGGGGTAGCAGGTGAATTCACAGGTCCAGCAACTCTCAGTTTGTGCCTTCGGTCATGCTCATAAGACTATTACAGGCTTAGAAACAGCAAAAACAGATAGTGCAAGAAGGAGGCCAAAAGAACGCTTGAAAGAATCAGCAGAACTTGAATGGCAGTCAGAGTCATAATACACTTCGAAGATCGGCAACCCAGAGAAGCAGGGGAACAGAAACGGCTGGTATAAACTTGTGACAGTACACTGCTCTCAATGCAGAATGTTGTGTGGGATTATAGCCAAAGTCATTTAAGACTATCTTCAATGTTTAGCATTTCATTAAAAGGTAAAGGAAGCCCTCTGTGCAAGCACCGGGTCATCACCAACCCATGGGGATGATGTCATATCAGGATGTTTACTTGGCAGACTTTTACAGGCTGGTTTGTCATTGCCTTCCCCAGTCATCTACACTTCACTCCCAGCAAGTGGGGTATTCATTTATTAACCTTGGAAGGATGGAAGGCTGAGTCAACCTTGAGCCGGCTGCCTGCACCCAGCTTCCACCGGGATCAAACTCAGGTCGTGAGCGGAGCTTGGACTGCAGTACTGCAGCTTACCACTGTGCTCCACGGGGCTCCTCACACAGACACTATTGACGCCTTCAGTTTTTATGAAATGACCCTGATCCGGATAGCCCAATCTCATCATCTCTCGGAAACAAAATAGGGTTGACTGTGGTTAGTACTTGGATGGGAGACCTTCTTGGAATACCCAGGTGGGAGGACAGGGGCAAGCTCCATTAAGCCACCTCTCTGAAAATCCTCCAGGCTCCCTGTAGTGGTCTGTCACCAGAGGTCGACATGACTTCCAGGTGCAGACACACATACATATACAAAAATACAAAAAAGAAAATTATGAAATGATGCAACAGCACCCAGCCAATCTTTCCCCCAGTGCTTTTGCTCCAAAACTAATTTTATTTTATTTTTTCATTCTAAATCTACTTCTTAAATCCAATTTTTATATTAACTTCATTTTCAGAACTGCACCGACACAGCCTTTGTACAGATTCCACTTTTTTTTTACCGTGGCATTGACCACACCAAAAGCAAACAAGGAAGGGGGTGGGGAGAAAGTGGGGGAAAAAGTTAAATCAGCAGATTTAATATGTGACATTTAATTTCATGCTCTGTTTGTTCCATTGTGCAAAGCAGAAAGCAGTTATATCACAGGCTCAAAAATAATAATAAAAAAATTAAAATGATAGCTAAGGCATTATTTGGTCGCATATTTCAGGGGCCGGGAACATTAGCACTCAAATCTCGCACAAGCCCTTAAATAACCACAGAAAGTTTCTACAGTGACTTTACAAGGGATCTCAGCAGCTTTACAGAGTCTGCCGTCAAAGCTTTGCCAGTTTCCAAGGTCAATGTATTCACTACCATTTCCACATCTTTATTTATTGCCACTTCCCTCTTTACCCAAGATGGCTGCACTTCAGAACAGTAAAGATTTGAAGGAGAATGCCAGAAGAGCAAACAATAATGTGCTTTACATATTGTAATTCAGGTTGTTGTTGTTGTTGTTTTTAAACAGAGGTTTGTCAATAGACAAACCTCAGCAACCAAGAATGCATATTTTGTGTTTGGGAATGTGCTTCGGTTGAAAAATCAGGTATTCTGTTTTTCAAAAGGAAGCGTGAAAAGAAAAAGCAAATAGTGATTTGATTTCCCCTCCCCAGCAAGTTTTCTGAAAAGACGGCTTAGAGGAAGTTAGAGCAGCAACAGGCTGAGCCTGTTTAGCACATCAGAAAGACAAAAAAAGGAGTTGCGCCTGATCAGTGTTTTTGCTGTTGAAAAGGGATGCAGAAGCCAGCCCCTTTTAACCACCCAAAAAGTCCATGCTGAAGATCAGAAGAACTGCATGTACAAAAGCCAAGCAAGATGGAATCTGTAATAAAAAGTGGAATGAGATGAGACATGGGGTTGCTTTGTAGAAAAACAGGTGGTGGAGCTCATCCAGAGATTGCTATGCAGCTGCACCTACTATTCAATGGACAAGGTAGGGAGGAGGAGGAGGAACCCTCAGAATGGTTCAGGAGCTGCGCTCCTGTGAGCTCCTGCTGAATCTGAGGCCTGGATGAGACTGAATTAAAAAAAGAAAGCTGGATCCAATGCAATATTTATTATCATCTCTCAGATCTGTATTCTGACCTCCCCACCAAAGAGCTATCTCATTTTGTCCTCACAATGATCCTATGAGCTAGGTAAAGCAGCGAAATGGTCACTGGTCCAGGGGTCAACCAGTGAAACTCATGGTAGGGACTTGAACCCAGGTCACTTTCTGGTGCTTTTTCCACTACAGCTAAACATGCAGTGATAATATAAAAATACACTATACTTTAATTATGCATAAGAGCACCATATTAGTGAGCAAGCCTAATTGCAGAGCCACTCTGGAGGTCTCTACCAAAGGATCTGTGAACATTTCTACTACTGGACAACTGAACACATTCGTCAAACACCACCACTCAGTCCCAAAACATTTTTTAAAAATTGAGAGTGCTGAAGTTTTTGCTAGCAGGTAATGAACTTCTTGTTTTGGTTTCCTAGCTATTTGGACACTGCTGTAGAGTTTGCAGGCGGTAGATCTCCACTTTTAGGTACAAATTCCATACACCCAAGTGAGCAGCGAGAATTTCAAAGAGCAAAAGGAGGGACACTGAATCTCAACATGTAGATCTCCACTGATGACATGGTCCTGAGTACAAGATGCACACATGGATGAATTCTGAGTTTAAGAATACAGCCTGTGCATGAAATCAAATATGGGAAGTCTTTTCCCTCAGAGTTTAAGTGCATTGATAATAACATCACCATTTTTCCCCCTAAACAATGTATGAAGAAACTCTTGAGAAAAGCAATCAAGAGTCTGGGGATTTATTATTACACAATGAGAGACAATAATATATAATCTAGAAGCCACTTCCCCAGAGAATTCCTGATGTAACCCAACTCTCTAATAAATTTTTAGTGAGGATATTACTTGGAAGTAAACATTGAGAAAAGTTTTTTTTGTGTGTGTTTAAATGTAAGATCTGAATGGATCACATACCAGATTTAATTTGTGATAATGTGAGTCGTATAAATCCACAGGGGTTATTCATGAAAAACTGATATCCTCCTCAATTTATCAAAAGCCAAAATTTTCTAACGTGTGGCATGATACAGATCTCACAGCTGTGCTGCATTCAGAAGAAATTTATGTCACACGAAAACAAAGGTTAATGGTCCTGTTAGAGTGGCTATCATGTTCCATTATTATTCATATAATTACATAATGACAGAATGGGAAATACAAGATTTATAATTAGAGTTGAGTACAGACTATGTTTAAAAAAAAACCATAGCTTCAAGCAATACTTCCTCTAAGCTGTGGAGTCTTGTGAGCAAAAATTTTACTTCATGAGCTACTGCATAAACTAGTTTGTTCTGGGGTCATTTTTCCTGAGCTTAAGACAAAAATGTGTAAGCTGGAGGCTAAAAAACTGTGAAGTAGCTCATACTAACTCAGCTTACAGGGAACGCTGGCTACACGTGAAACCAAAATCCTGCACAGTTTATGCAAATATATGTACGTATGCAGAATTTATTGTGCTAAACATAAAGGCCCAGGCTAGCCTGATCTCATCAGATCTTGGAAGTTAAGCAGGACCCACCATGGTTAACACTAGACTGGAAAGGAGGCAGGCAAAGGCCATTACACAGAGGCAGGTAATGGCAAACAACCTCTGCTCATTTCCTATGAGGTCACCATAAGTTAACTATGACTTGGTGACACTTCCCACCACCAAACATAAACTGAGATCAGATAACTCAACGAAGTGTTGAAGCTACACCCAAGACCTCAAAAATGCTATCAAACTCATATCTGGCTGTAGAGTTTCACAGGACACTGTACCAATAATTTTTAGCATTTGTATAGTGCTTTCAATGGTTAGAGAACTTAGCATACTTTGTCTCCATAAACTAGGGTGTTTTAGCAGAGGCTTAAAGCAGTTGTTTACCTCGTGCTAGTCCAGTGAATTTGTGGCTAAGATGAGATTTGAACCAGGAACCATTCCGTCAGCCCCTAAGAGCGCACTCCTAAGCAGAGTTACAACCTTCCAAACCAACGGAAGGCAATGGGCTTAGAAGGGCATCATTCTTCTTAGGACTGCACTGTTGGTTACACTGCCTAGAACTTTCAGTTCCACCATGAAGGTCAAGTTCTTACCTCTTTATTTTAAAATACTTCTATCCCATAAACTCAGTGAAAAGCTCAGAAATGCCTCTTCCTGTATTTATCTTCCCACCTTATGGACAGATCTTTCAGGATAGGTCTCTTGGGAATGCCATTTGAAATACACCGAACAGCTCCAAGTCTGTGACCACTTTAGTAGCAGCAGTCCATAAATAAAATCCACGGCCTAGAGAGGTGTACTCGGTACCCTCCAGGTGGCAATTGAAAACCTTGATTGAGAAAGCTTTTTACTAAAATTAGCCTTCCCCCAACCTTTAAGCTGGAATATTTTATTCATTGCCCTTGTTATGGTTTTTACATCCAAAGCTGCCTTATACTGCATAAGACCATTGGTCCATTAAGGTCAGAATTGTCTACCCAGACTGGCAGCAGCTCTCCAGGACCGCAGCTAGACGAGGTCTTTCTCATCACCCCATATCTAGTCCCTTCTTAATTGGAGATGCTGGGGGTTGAACCTGGGACCCTCTGCTTGTCAAGCAGATGCTCTGGCTGATCATTTTTACCAGAGATGCTAGGGACTGAACCTGGGACCTTCAGCATGCAAAGTCATTGAACCACCATATGGCATATTCTTCCATTGAACCACCATATGGCATTTTTCTTGTATATTATTATAAACCACTTCATGACTGTGGCACAGGATGCAAGTTTAATAAAGACAATTTTTTTAAAAAATCGATGGAACAAGATGTTCTTAGGATGCTGAATCCGACAATACAGAACTGGCCGTTTTGCCTGAGCTTGCCTAGAATCGCAACCCCTATTTAGAGCAGATTGCCAGAGGCTTTTGGGTCTGTGCCTCTATTGCTACAACAGCTGGGAGAAAGTGAAGAGACAGGAGAGAATTGACATGCTAGATTCTGAAGGACACAAAATTTGATTTCCTACTTGGATGTATTGACAATAACAGCGAAGGGAAATTAATCAACCCCTTTGCGCTTGCTTTTGTTGATCACCGGGAGGCCTCAGCCTCTTTTTGAGATAAGCAAATATAGATGGCAACGCTTGTCATGTAATTCTTTGCTCGCTTAATTGGATTACTTCAGACTCAATTCAGCAATCAATTCAGTCAAACTCAAGAGTAGCAGGTGGAACATGAACCAGCTCTCTGACTAGAAACCAGATTCAGTCACAGCTTTTTCTGGACATGCTTTAAAAAAAAAAAAGCACATCATTTCCAAGGCACACCTGAACCAAGTCTGGTGAGGTGAGTGATGGAGGAGAAATGAATAGCTAAATATTACAAAAGGCTTCAAATACATTTGTAAAAGGACACTGCAATATGAATGTTCGAATCTCACAAAGGAATAGCAATTAGGCTAAAATTAATCTTGTTCCTGCCTCACAAAGAGGTCCTTCACTGCAAAAGGACATATACCACTTTGCTAACCAATTGCAAAATTAAACTAGAGAGTCAAGGATCGCTGCATTTTATTGTAATTTTGAACAATGCAGTAATTCTTCCTGGGAAATTCACTACATGGTCACAATGCAATACATAATTTTGTTCATACCAAATGGAAATAGGTGGTGAGGAAAAGCAATTCAGCTCCTGCATAATTAAAAAAAATCTCTTTATCAAGAAAGAACACGAGGAAACAAAAATAACCTTCCAGATTCATGATGTTCATAGTATAAGGCAAGTCCTTGCAAAGGAGGTGTGAACGGCTTTAAAGGGACACTTCCTGTGTGTGTTTTGGGACGGGCCTACAAGATGAAGATGGCATGGTTTGTAGACTTTTGGTTTGGACAAGCCCTTTATTTTTCAAGGATCTTTGGCTCCCAAGTAGTAACATTAACAATCAATAAGCACATTTGCAGTGCAGAAACAGCTATGTTAGTCCAACGCCACTGAGTTCAATGGACTTAAAAAATACTGTTATTACCATTATTTAGAGATTATACCAGGTGGCTTCCTGGAAAGGACAGCCACTTTCTCTGAACAATGGGGAAGGACCTACCCTACAATGACCAAAAAGTGCTAGTATTACTCCTGGTATGTAAACGCATGTAGATGCCTCCAAAATAATGTCCGCCCATTCCCTCCTCCTCCTCCTGGATGGCTCAGGCTAGTCTGATCTCAGAAGCTAAGCAAAGTCAGCCCTGGTGAGTATTTAAATCGGAAACCACCAGGAATACCAAGGTCACTACACAGAGGCAGCAATCAGAAGCCACCTCTGGACACTCCTTGCCTTGAAAACCCTATAAGGTCACCGTATGTCAGTTATCATTTGACGGTGCTTGACTTTGGGCCAATCATTACTCTTCCATCCATTCTGTGACAGAGGACTGTCATATGGATAAAATGGAAAAGGAATAGACACTGCCCTGTGCTCCTTAAAGGGAAGCGTTGCATTCAAATGTGATACATGGCAGAGTGAGCAAAAGCATCATATCTTATTTTTAAATTTGCAGTTAGTGTATCACCAGCAGGGGTGGCCTTTATTATTTTAAAGCTTTTGACCAATTAAGATGCAAAAAAAGATATTTCTGTTCTGCGTAACATATTCAACATAACACCAATCTCCAATGGAAACGATGGATAAGTCTTCAAATCTGGCATTTGGTCACAAAAACATATATAGTAAACAAATGTTATTTTTTCCTTTTCCTAGTTCCTTTGAACATCTGCTCACCTTCTTGATAGAAACCTGAATCCACCTTCCATCTCACTTGTGTGTGCTATCTGTTGCTAACTGACATTGAACATTTCTAAAGACAGCATTAAGTCACAGCAACCTGAGCAGTCTTGTCAAGAAAATCAAATGCTTGGCAAGCTCCATTTCAACCTTCATTTTTAACTTGATAGCATTTGAGAGTTATTTAGACATTCAAGCAAGGAAGCACGAGATTCTGTCAGGACTTTCAATGGGCTACCTTTTCCCCAGGGCCACCAGAGTCAGTAGCCGATGGCAGATTCTGCCCTCACCACAATCGTGCTACTTTACTCCCTCACCCTCTCCCCCAAGTGAATGGAAACCATTTCCTTAGTTGGGAGAAATTAAGGCATATGCTCATACATCCAGTGGAAATAGTTCCTGGTTCATGGGTTCAAGGGAAATCTGGACAGGAAGCACTTCTTGAGGAGACAGGAGGGAAAGCCAAGAGCAGGGGCATCAAGCGTACAGCCCAGGGGTCAAATCAGCCCCCGGAGGGCTCCTAACAGGCCCCTGAGCAGCTGGCTGTTTCATGCTTCCTTCTCCCTCTCTCTTCTGCATCACAGCTTGCCTTGCCAGGCTTGCTCAATAGCAGAGGAGCTACATAGCAAAGTCTTTAATTTTTCCATTGGCTGAGGCTCCTCCCTTGGGGAGGAAGGAGAAGAGAGAGAGCTTGCTTTGGCAGGCTCTCTCAATCGCAGAGCTCAACCAAGCCTCTCTTCCTTCTGTTGGCTGAGGCTCCCCACTCTCCTGGGGAAGGAAGAAGAGCTAGAGCTTCTTTTGCCCAGTTCCCTGGATCCCATGGGAGAGATACAAAGAAAGCACCTTTAAGATCAACAAGTGCTAATGTTTTAAGTATGTTTTATTTTAAGTTTTTTAAAATCTTTAGTTGTGTTTGTTTGTGTCCTTTATAAAGTTTATATCTCCGCTACCTGGCATTACATTTTATGAGGCTCATGGCCCAGCTCGACAAGGTCACATTTATGTCATATCCAGCCCTCATAACAAATGAGTTTGACGCCTCTGGCTGAAAGCATATAGTTAGTTAAGCCTGTCCATTTAATAAAGTTGTGTTCTACTTCCTTTCACTATCAATTGTTGCAGTCCCTCAATCCACAGGGTCTGCCCTCTTAACACCACACTTAATACAAGTATGGGTCCCCATGATCCTCCTTTCCTACAGTAATCTTAGCCACTGAGAATCAAGACAAACCCAGCAAGAAGGAGTAAGAAAGCCCCCCTCCCCATTAATTCTCTTAGTTACATCAGAGTGATACAAAATATTGGTAAGTGAGAAAAAGGAAGAGAGAGAAAAGCCTTGGCAGGAATCTATACAACATGCTGCTGAATGAACCCCAAGGATCTTCAGCTGTTTTCAGTCTAGACGTAACTATTGATTCCAATCCAGCTGTAGAGGCAGTATGGAGCAATCTTTATTGGAATGAGCTCAGTGAAATCGCTTGAACTTAGGCATTTGTTCACGAAAATATGGCAATTAGAAAGTAGAAGAGAAAGCAAGCAAACTACAAACTTTCTAATCTGCATACATTGTGGTTGACAAAGTGTGAGACATGTTCTGTGCTTACAGATCTTATCCAAAGTGAAATAAAACAATCCAGGCACCGTGTAGGTTGGAATATCAGCACCATGGTTAGCTCCCTGACTTCTAGCTCTAAAACCAAGGAAAAAGGAAAGGTCCCGTGTGCAAGCACCAGACATTTCCGACTCTGGGGTGACATCGCATCAAAACATTTCCACGGCAGACTTTTTATGGGGTGGTTTGCCATTGCCTTCCTCAGTCATACACCTTCCCCCAGCAAGCTGAGTACTCATTTTACCGACCTCAGAAGGATGGAAGGCTGGGTCAACCTAGAGCCAGGGGATCAAACTCAGGTCGTGAGCAGAGCTTAGGACTGCAGTACTGCAGCTTTAACATTCTGCGCCATATGGCTCTTTCTAGAACCAAAGCCCCATGCTATTAGAAGTACCCCTTTCCCCTTCACCTTCCTTTCCTGGAAATAGCCCAGTTCTTGCCGGAGCTCAGGCGCTAAGCAGGATTGGCCATGTGCTGTTGGCAAGACAACCACTCATGATGACCCCATCCATGGGACGTGCCAGGCAAGAGAGGTGCAGAGGTGGTTTGTCATTGCCCTCCTCCCAATCTTCCGTGCTGATTCCCCATCCAAGTACTGACTATGGTTGATCCTGCTTAGCTCCCAAGTTCAGACAAGAACGGGCTAAGCTGGGCTATTTGGGCTGCACCCTAATTTATTAAAAGCTCCTAATGAGGGGAAAGTGTAGATGACTGGGGAAGGCAATGGCAAAACCACCCCGTAAAAAATCTGCTGTGAAAATGTTGTGAAAGCAACATACCCCAAAGTTGGAAATGACTGGTGCTTGCACAGGGGACTACCTTTACCTTTTTTAATTTAAGAGAGAACCAGAAAAAGAGGAAGTCCCTGGAATCTCTTGGCTAAGGTGATTTCCGATGGATTCAAAGCCTTTATTTCAGTCTCAGCCAATCAGAGGGAGTAGCTGTCCAGGGAGATTTATAATTCACATGACATTAGAGGAAACGGGGGGAAAGAGGCCAACATGCAATTTTAAAATGAGAAATCAGGATACTTAACTGAAGTTTGATCAACTAAAGACAAAAGGGTGCAGCCTACCAAAGGCACTATGATCAGCACAAGACCCACAGAGAGCCTGACAGCTCTCTTTCTGGTCCAAGCACAATCCTAAACTATGACAAACAACCTCTTAATAACACTTTTCCCCTAATAGTGCATTAAGTTTTGGTTCCTGGATGTATACACTTCATAATCATTATCTGCTGAACTAGATAGACATATTTGTTTTACTTTCATATTTGGCTTCCAAAATCTATAGATTGATCAAACTTTTTTATATTAACTACCCACTGTAGAACAACCACCTCATGCAGTCATCTCAGTACTACCGGGGAGGGGGGGCGTGAGTTACCCAGCAGTTCCAACTTTACCATACTTTAGTGAGGAGTACATCTCTTGAGGCTTGGTATGAAGAATCTTTACCACCACCACCACACTTTCACTAATTGCTTATTTTTAGCTTGCTTTTCTCCTCAATGGGGATCCAAAGCAGTTCTAAAATGTCCCTCCTTCTCAATATAACAAAGTAGGAGTCAAGTTTTAAGACCAACCAAGTTTTATTCAGAATGTTAGCTTTTGTATGCATGCATGCTTCTTCAGATGAGGGAATGGGGTACAGTGAGCAGAACTACACATAGCTGGTGGGTTAAGAGTGTAAAGTGATACAAAGGATCAAATGGCAAAATAGTGTAATAAATTCCCTCGCAAATGCTATCCAGACCAAATGGTCTTCCAATTTGTTTATTACACTATTTTGCCATTTGATCCTTTGTATCACTTTACACTCTTAACCCACCAGCTATATGTATTTCTGCTCACTGGAGCCCATCCCCTCGTCTGAAGAAGTGTGCATGCTTACATTCTGAATGAAACTTTGTTGGTCTTAAAGGTGATACTTGACTCCTGTTTTGTTCTACTGCTTCAGACCAACATGGCTGCTCATCTTCTTCTTCTTCAATTTTATTCTCCCAACAAACCTATGAAGTAGGTTAGGCTGAGAAAGAGGGACTGGCCTAAAGTCAGCTAGCTCCAATGGCAGATTGGAGTTTCAAACCTGGGTGTGACTAACTGGGGAGGGGCTGTGCAGTGGCAGAGCATCTGTGTTACATGCAGAAGGTTCCAGTTTTAGGGCTTTTTTTGTAGCAAGAACTCCTGTGCATATTAGGTCACACACCCTTGATGTAGCCAGTCCTCCAAGAACTTACATTAGGCCCTGTACTAAGAGCTCTGTAAGTTCTTGGAGGAGTGACTACATCAGGGGTGTGTGCGGTCCAATATGCAAAAGAGTTCCTGCTACAAAAAAGCCCCACCCAGGTTGAATCCCTATCAACTCCAGTGAAAGGGGATGAGACATGGTTAACAAACAAAGTAATGGAAGCTGTAAAAGGTAAGAAGGACTCCTTTAAGCAGTGGAAAGCTAGTCCAAGTGAGATTAATAAAAGGGAACACAGGCAGTGGCAAATCAAATGTAAGACTATGATCAGGCAGGCAAAAGGGACTATGAGGAGCATATTGCAAAAAACATAAAGACCAACAATAAAAATTTCTTCAACTATATTAGAAGCAGGAAACCAGCCAGGGAGGCAATGGGGCCATTGCATGACCAAGGGGTCAAAGGATTACTGAAGGAGGATAGGGAAATGGCTGAGAAGCTGAATGCATTTTTTGCCTCCATCTTCACTGTGGAAGATGAGAAGTGTTTGCCTGCTCCAGAACCACTTATATTGGAAGGGGAGTTGAAAGACCTGAGATAGAGGTGACAAGAGAGGAAGTCCTACAACTGATAGACAAATTAAAAACTAATAAGTCACCAGGTCCGGATGGCATACATCCAAGAGTTCTGAAAGAACTCAAAGTTGAACTTGTGGATCTTCTGACAAAAATCTGTAATCTTTCATTGAAATCTGCCTCCGTTCCTGAGGACTGGGAGGTAGCAAATGTCACCCCCATCTTTAAAAAGGGTTCCAGAGGAGATTCGGGAAATTACAGGCCAGTCAGCCTGACTTCAATACCAGGAAAGTTGGTAGAAACCATTATCAAGGACAGAATGAGTAGACACATTGATGAACACGAGTTATTGAGGAAGACTCAGCATGGGTTCTGTAAGGGAAGATCTTGCCTCACTAACCTGTTACATTTCTTTGAGGGGGTGAACAAACATGTGGACAAAGGAGACCCAATAGATGTTGTTTACCTTGACTTCCAGAAAGCTTTTAATAAAGTTCCTCATCAAAGTCTCCTTAGTAAGCTCGAGAGTCATGAAGTAAAAGGACAGGTCCTCTTGTGGATCAAAAACTGGCTAATTAATAGGAAGCAGAGAATGAGTATAAATGGGCAGTCTTTGCAGTGGAAGATGGTAAGCAGTGGAGTGCCGCACGGCTTAGTACTGGGTCCCATGCTCTTTAACTTGTTCATAAATGATTTGGAGTTGAGAGTAAGCAGTGAAGTGGCCAGGTTTGCAGATGACACTAAATTGTTCAGGGTGGTGAGAACCAGAGAGGATTGTGAGGAACTACAAAGGGATCTATTGAGGCTGGGTGAGTGGGCGTCAATGTGGCAGATGCGGTTCAATGTGGCCAAGTGCAAAGTAATGCACATTGGGGCCAAGAATCCCAGCTACAAATACAAGTTGATGGGGTGTGAACTGGCAGAGACTGACCAAGAGAGAGATCTTGGGGTTGTGGTAGATAACTCACTGAAAATGTCAAGACAGTGTGTGATTGCAATTAAAAAGGCCAACGCCATGCTGGGAATTATTAGGAAGGGAATTGAAAACAAATCAGCCAGTATCATAATGCCCCCTGTATAAATCGATGGTGCGGTCTCATTTGGAATATTGTGTGCAATTCTGGTCGCCGCAGCTCAAAAAGGATATCATAGCATTGGAAAAAGTGCAGAAAAGAGCATCTAGAATGATTAAAGGTTTGGAACACTTTCCCTATGAAGAAAGGTTAAAACGCTTGGGACTCTTTAGCTTGGGGAAACGTCGACTGCGGGGTGACATGATAGAGGTTTACAAGATTATGCATGGGATGGAGAAGGTAATTCTCACAATACAAGAACTCGTGGGCATTCAATGAAATTGCTGAGCAGTCGGGTTAGAACAGATAAAAGGAGGTACTTCTTCACCCAAAGGGTGATTAACATGCGGCATTCACTGCTACAGGAGGTGGTGGTGGCTACAAGCATAGCCAGCTTCAAGAGGGGGTTAGATAAAAATATGGAGCAGAGGTCCATCAGTGGTTATTAGTCACAGTGTATATATAATTTTTTGGCCCCTGTGTGACACAGAGTGTTGGACTGGATGGGCCATTGGCCTGATCCAACATGGCTTCTCTTATGTTCTTATGAGACAGTAGTTTATGTGAATGACTGAGACCCTGGAGAGCCACTGCCAATCTATGTAGGCTATACTGACCTTGATAGACCAATGGGTCTGATCCAGTATGAGGCATGGGTGGTCGCCTGTATTTATTTTCTTCATTTATGCCCAGCCTTTCTCCCCAGTGAGTTTCTGAAGTGGATTACAAAATTTTCTTTCACCTCCATTTTTGTTCCTACAACAATACTGTGAGGTAGCTTAGGCTGAGAGTGTGTGACTGATGAGTTAAGCAACAGCACAGATTCTATCTTTCGGTTCCCAGTCACTTCTTGAAAGCATTTTTTCTTCTGTCTGACCCCACAATCTAGGTTTATGGATGGGAAACTCCAGGTTGCCCAGGGTCCCGAATTTTACATCATGGCAAACTGCAAACTGCAAACTCAACTAAAGGTCTCCAAAACAAAGAAACCTGCAATTGCAGTAAGTATGTAAAGGGAAGGAGAGAGAAGGCGCATGCAAGTACAGAAATAAAATCACATTTGCACCTGCCAGAAGCAGGTTTGATGTAGTGATTAAGAATGGTGGACTCAAACCTGGAAAACCCAGTTTGATTTTCCACTCCTCCTAATGCAGACAGCTGGGTGACCTTGGGCCAGTCATAGTTCTCTCAGACCTGTTCTCCCAAGAGCAGTTCTCTCAGAGCTCTCTCAGTCCCACCTATCTCACAGGGTGTCTGTTGTGGGGAGAGGAAGGGAAGGAGATTGCAAGGTGCAGAAAAGGGCAACTAGAATGATTAAAGGCTTGGAACACTTTCCGTATGAAGAAAAGTTAAAACGCTTGGGGCTCTTTAGCTTGGAGAAACATCGACTGAGGGGTGACATGATAGAGGTTTACAAGATTATGCATGGGATGGAGAAGAAGAAAGGAGTACTTTTCTCCCTTTCCCACAATACAAGAATTTGTGGGCACTCAATGAAATTGCTGAGCAGTCGGGTTAGAACGGATAAAAGGAAGTACTTCTTCACCAAAAAAGGTGATTAACACATGGAATTCACTGCCACAGGAGGTGGTGGCAGCTACAAGCATAGACAGCTTCAAGAGGGAATTGGATTAACATATGGAGCAGAGGTCCATCAGTGACTATTAGTCACAGCTTATCATTGGAACTCTGTCTGGAGCAGTGACACTCTATATTCTTGGTGTTTGGGGGGAGGCAGAGCACAGTGGGAGGGTTTCTAGTGTCCTGGCCCCACTGGTGGGCTTCCTGATGGTGCCTGGTTTTTTTGGCCACTGTGTGACACAGAGTATTGGACTGGATGAGCCACTGGCCTGATCCAACATGGCTTCTTTTATGTTCTTATGTTCATATGCTCTGAGATGCCGGATGAAGGGTGGGGTATAAATCCACTTCCTCCTCCTCCGTCTCCTACTCTTCTGATGCACTAACAAAGTCACCCAGTCCACACACAACTTGCAAGTACTCAGTCAACATAGAGATGTTTGGACAAGCACAATTCACTCGGAAAATCTTTGAAATCCTTAAGTCTTACATGTCACTGACTGCAGTAGGATGTCCCAATTTGAAGTTAGAGGGTCTGTTGCAAGCTGCCCCCATTCCTTAACCCACTGAAAGCCCTATTTCCCCATAATTTTCAGGAAGATTGGTCAGTTCATCAACTCGCTAGTAAACACAATGACACATGATATGACACCAGGGTATTTTGAAATCTGAAAGGAGGATGAAATGACATATCTGTAAACCAAGGATAATAGCTGGTAGCATAAAACGCCCTACATACAATTGCCACTGTATCCTTGCTTTTGAGATTATACAATCATTTCCTAGTTCATCCGTCTTCCAAAGTAGCCATTTGTCATTTGCATAATCAAAGACTATCAATCATTCTGTTTTTCTATGTAAAAGAATAAAGAACACAAACATCTAAAACAGTGTTTTACAGCTTTTTCCCCAGTATTAAAATGCCACTGGAAAAACAATGACGCACTGAGCTGTCAAATATCATGATTTCAGCTTTAAAACTTGGAGCTTTACCCTTATTTGACAAAGCTTTCTTTTGTTTGACGCAGATGGATTTTGGATTGTTGTTTGTGTACTTTCAAGGCCTGCTTTACACACTATACCAAAACAAGTAGCGGAAGTCCTTCGATTAGGATCAGCTAGAACACCTCAAACAAGCACGTAAGTTTTCAGTTTCACCCCCCCAAATTTTTTTAAGTGGATACTCCATGAAAAGAAAAAAAATAAATTGGGGACAGAGAGAAAAGGCAGAAAATGTTGTTTCAGGCATGGTCGAGCAGTCGTATAACAGGCAGCTTGTTTGTAACAAGATGGAGTAACAGGAGCTTTTATGGAGGGTCAGACTAGGCTCTGGTTTGAATCCTCAATCTGTTTTGTAATTTTGCCAGGTGACCTTTGGTCTGTCACACAATCTCAACCTAATCCACCTCACTGGATAAAACAGAGGAGAGGAGAAAGATGTAAACTGCTTAGAATCCCCACTGGAGAGAAAGCTGGGGCATAAATGAAGTAAATAAATAGAATGGATTAGGATTAGATTAGATTAGATGTGTCAAACATGTGGACCGGGGGTCGAATTAGGCCCCTGAGCAACTGGCTGTCATCTGCATCACAGCTTGCTTTGCCAGGCTTGCTCAATCGCACAGCAGAGCTACTAAGCCAAGTCTCTCTTCCTTCTGTTGGCTGAGGCTCCTCCCCCTCCTGGTTTCCTGGGGAAGGAAGGAAAGAGCTACAGCTTCCTTTGCCCAGTTCCTTGGATCCCATTGGAGAGATACAAAGAAAACATCTTTAAACCCATCGAGTGCTAATGTTTTAAGCATGCTTTATTTTAAGGTTTTAAAAAAAAATTAATTGTGTTTGTCTGTGTCCTTTATAAAGTTTATATCTCTGCTACCTGGCATTGTACTTTACGACACACATGGCCTGGCCCAACAAGGGTCTCATTTATGTCAGATCTGGCTCTCATAAACAATGAGTTTGACACCCCTGGATTAGACTATGCTTATGGCAAAGAGATTTTAGGATGCCACAAGAACTACCGGGGCACAGAAAAAATGGTTTTCCTCCCACTGAAAATAAAAGCGTACACCATTTATTTATACCTTGACTTTCCCCCCATTGGGGAATCAAAGCTGTTCTCAGCTCCATTTTAGTCTTACAACAATTATATGCAATAGTTTAGGCCAAGAGAATTTGAATGGCTCAAAGTCATCCAGCAGCATGGGGATCTGAACTAGATGGATGCTCAGCCACTGAGCCCTGGTTCCTCCCAGCATATCTGAGGTAGCATGTTGATTCATGTAGCTCAGTATCATCTACTCTGACAGCAACTCTCAGGGGGTCTCAGGATGCTATGGGTCCATCCCACATCTACCACTCACGACCCTTTAATTGGAGAGTCCAGGAATTGAACTCAGGGTCTTCTGGATATACAGTGTTCTGCTTTTGAGCCACATCCTTCAACTGGTAAAATGTAGATCCAGATGTGAAATAACAGATTCATGGAGGATAAGTTTATCAATGGCCAGTAGCCATGATGACTAAGAGGAACCTCCACATTCAAAGGTGGTAAACTTCTGAATCCCAGAGCCAGGAGGTAACATCAGGGGAAGGCCTCAGCCGCTATTGCCCTGTTGTTTACTATCCAGAGGAACTGGCTTGGACACTGTAAGGTAGGATTGCTGGACTAGATGCAGTAGGGCTCTTCTTATGTTCTAATTTCCCGCATGTGACACTTTGGGATACACAGGTGGTGAGGAGGTGGGTTTACAAGGCCCAGTAAACACCAAGAGAGAAAATGAGCCCAAAGCTTTCCAGAGTATCTGGAGCACAAGCCCCAGAATGTCCATCATGCATACATATTCTCATGGGCCAGCTTACTGCCAAGTATATTTCTCCCCCACTTCACAGGCTTTCTGGCTATGCTTTCCTTCACTTTGGGGCATCACAGGAGTCTTTGCTTCTCTTGCCACAAAGCCAAGGTTAGGGGAAGGGGTTCCCCAAAGCAAGAGCAGTGGAGCAAGCAGCGGGCTTCGCCACCCTCCCCGTCTCCCCACAATCGTTGGCCCCCGACAGTTCCATTAAAGAAAGGTTCAGCATATCTGCAGACTCTCACTGTGCCCATTTATGCACAGAGCATGAGACGCACCCTCGATCCCTGTTCCCCAAAATGTCAGATGAGAGCGAGGGTAACTGCTAATCCATTTCACGTCAGACGTTTCCTGAGAGCGAACCGGCAAGATTAATGAAGTTATTGTTATAAACACAGATTGGACAATCTTCTCAAAGGGGCTGCTGCGCAATCAGTGAAGCATTAAACACCTTACCAGTTTCAAGCATTAGATTGCTCTTTGGAAGCATTTTAATTTTTTTTTCCTTTTCCAAATACGCAATTTCCCTTCATCAGGATGTCAGAGTTTTTCCACCCCACCCCTGCCAAATACACACACACGTTTCTGCCTGTTTCCTTTATTAAAGCAATTATGCCATTAAATACTTGGAGACGTGTCTGCATACCGGTTGCAAAGCAGCTAATAGCTCTGGTTTTTTAATATGAATTACCCAAGCACCTTTGCAGCAATGCAATAAATATTCACAGCACAACTACAGTATCCAACTGCTGTTTACAGAACCTATTTTCTCTACCAAATATTAATTCCTTCCCCCACCACACTACATTCTTAATACAGAGGAAATTCAAATTTGAAAACATTAGTAAAGCTTTCTGTCCACAGACTTGTGAATTTCTCCTTACATTGAGTTTCCATGCTTTTTTGGGGGGGTGGGGGGGAAGGAAGAGACCTTTCATTAATTGTTTGCTCCAGCAGACTGCATCCATTGCTTAGGTGTGCCCCCCCCCCCCCCGGACAAAGATTTTCATTCTTCACAATGCAAGCTTTTGGGGTGGGCCATGGCTCAGTGGTAGAACATCTACTTGGTACGCAGAAGGTCCCAGGTTCAATTACCAGCACCTTCAACTGAAAGGACCAGGTAGTAAGTTGGTGAACAGAAAGATCACTACTTGAGACCCTGGGGAGCTGTTGTCAGTCTGAGACACCCTCCAGGTGAAACTCAGTTGGTCGTTTCCAGCCTTCCAATTTATCACCCATACCTTAGAGCACCGCAAACAGAGGCTAAGAACAGAGCTACAAGAGAGACAACCATGTACACACCACCTGGCCTGACACCAGCTGCTTGCTGATAATGAAGATGAGTAGTCGCAGGATTATTCCCCAGCATAACCCTTAGGCATATGGCTATAAAAACAGCCAAGAGAGGCACAGTGTGTACCTACTCTGCCTTGGCTGACTTTCTGGAGCCCTGACCTTGGGACTAAACAACTTTGCCTTGCCTGATTTCTAGAACCCTGTCCTTTGGACTGAATGACTCTGTCTGGCCTGACTTCTGATACCTGATACTCCAAGCCCACTACTCCATATAGGTATCATGGGAAACATAGTTTTCAGTATCCTACAAAGAGGGCCCACAATTCATTTCATGTTTTATATTTCACTCCGTTGGTTGGAGAGATCATGCATCCCACATAATGCAGTAAAATAATCCAAAATCATCAAATGAAGGCAGCTGAAGCGAAAGCCAGCCTAATAAATAATTCAAAAAACTGATAACAGTGATAGGTAAAGTTAAAAAGCCAATTATAGCAATTTTTGCCCCAGTACTGTTTATGGCATTTCCAGGAGTCGCTCTTGCTCTCTATCTGGACAAGAGAGAACAACAGAGACTTCCTGGAACAACAACATAGATTAAGGGTGAATTAAAATCCATTTTGGACCAGGTCAGACTCCAGATGGTCTATTGCCCTTATAGCTGATGCCTACCCTCTCGCAGGACTACGAGAAAGAGGCAGAGAGAGAAAATCTATTGTTGTGAACACAACCTGAGTGCAGATTCACATGAAACTGGCAGAACCTACAAAGTACAAAGCATACACACAGTCCATCAAAGGAGAAGGAAGCAAATATATGAAATTCAGCACGCATCTCTTTTAAATACTTTGAAATGTCTGCTGGGAAAGGATTCTTCCCTCTTTTGCACTTCTTTAAACATCACACACTACACATACATGCTTTTCACACTACATTTGGTTTTGGATTTATACTTTGATTTTCTGCCAAGACCTCCCAAGCAGCCCTCAATAAAGCAATGAAAAAGGAACAATTCAACCGATTACTAATTAAAGCATCAGGCTATAAAAGGAGGAGGCTGCAGTATTAAAAACTGGCTCTCAGCTCTCAAGGTTCAGCTGCCACAAACTGGGCAAAAGAGAAAAATTTCCACTGATCTCCTTACTAACTTCATCAGAGTGGTAGAAAAGAGCAGGAGTCCCATAGCACCTTAAAGACTACCAAACTGCATTGGTCTGTTCGTAACAGTAGAAAAGAGCAAGAGTCCCATAACACCTTAAAGACTACCAAACTGCATTGGTCTGTTCGTAACAGTAGAAAAGAGCAAGAGTCCCATAACACCTTAAAGACTACCAAACTGCATTAGTCTGTTCGTAACAGTAGAAAATAGCAAGAGTGCCCTAGCACCTTAAAGACTAGCAAAATTTGTGGCAGGGGATGAGCTTTCATGAGTCACGACTGCTCAGTTCTTCAGCTTCAGATTCGGCTAGAATGTGAGTCCATCTGCCCTATATCTGAAGAAGTGAGCAGTGACTCACGAAAGCTCCTACCCTGCCACAAATTTTGCTAGTCTTTAAGGCGCTAGTGCACTCTTGTTCTTTTCTACTGTTACAAACAGACTAATGCAGCTACCATCTTGATTTAACAGAGTTGAGCGGGTGGACTTCCTCAGGAGCAAACCACACAGAAGGAGGCCACCAACAAACCTGCCTCAGTGCTGGTTGACTGTTCTCTTATTTGTATTCAGTTGCCCCCACCCAAGTACAAAACATGAACCCCAACCAGAACAGAGTTCACCAAACACACCTTTGCTGTCTTCTCCTTCCCTCTGAAGGACCCCCTGGCGCAGAGTGGTAAGCTGCAGTACTGCAGTCCAAGCTCCGCTCACAAACTGAGTTCGATCCTGGTGGAAGCTGGGTTCAGGAAGCTGGCTTAGGGCTGACTCAGCCTTCCATCCTTCCAAAGTCAGCAAAATGAGTACCCAGCTTGCTGGGGGGGGGAAAGTGTAGATGACTGGGGAAGGCAATGGGGAAAAAAAGGTAAAGGTAGTTCTGTGCAAGCACCAGTCGTTTCCGACTCCGGGGTGACATTGCTTTCACAACGTTTTCACGGCAGACTTTTTACGGGGTGGTTTGCCATTGCCTTCCCCACCACCCTATAAAAAGTCTGCCGTGAAAATGTCATAATGCAACATCACCTCAAAGTCAGAAACGACTGGTGCTTGCACAGGGGACTACCTTTACCTTTTACCCTCCCTCTGAAGCCCAGTCAGCCCCCCCCCCCCGAGAAGCTGCTTTTGAAAGCTGAGGGGCCTTCTGAAACAGGCTTTGAAACACCTGGACCACCTCTAGCATGAACCTAAGATCGGTTTTTATATAGAACATCCAGCTGGAGCAGCAGAATAGTTAAACTTAATACAAAACAGAATAGGCAGCCATCCATTTTATTAAACAGATTACCATCTAAGATCAATAGCACTCGAAATGTTTTTAATATTTTTATGATTTTATGTTTTTATGTCTTAATTGCATTTTTATATTTCATGTCTATAAATGAATATGTAAACCACCCTGAGCCTGCTTTGGCGGGGAGGGCAGGATAGAAATCTAAATAAATAAATAAAGTAGCATGGGACCTGGTGCAGAGAGATTTAGAGTTGCAAGGGGAAAAGTGGTGTTCTACCCATTCTTGCACAAGGAAGGGCGATTTCCCCATTCCATCTACACTCCCTACACTGCATCCCATGACTTTTTTAGGGTTTATTTTTTAAAACTCGGTGCCAGACACGTTCTCTTACTTTTATATGCGGATGATACAGTTTTACTATCTTGTTCCAGAATTGGATTAAAATGCTTGCTTGCCCGTTGTATCACTTTCCTTAACTACAGTAAGCTCCTTTTGAACTATGACAAATCTAAAATTGTTGTATTTTCCAAATCTTGGAAACCAATTAAATGGTCAATAGGTGGCAAAGAGATGGAACAAGTAAAATACTATAAATATTTAGGAATTCATTTCCAATATAACTCACTTTGGACTAATCACCGTAACTGTATAATTAAGTCAGTCAATGTTAACGTTGCAGCTACTCAGCGCTTCTTTTATAGTAGAGGCAATCAGTTTGTCCCAGCTGCGCTAAAAATCTTTAAGGCTAAAGTGATACCACAGCTCTTATATGGGGTCCCAGTTTGGATCGCAGCCTTGGACAACAACATTGAAGGTGTCCAATCAAAATTTCTACGGAAAATCCTGGGATTCCCGAAGTGCATACCATATGCAGTTCTATGTTTAGAAACAGGGATGAATCTTGTGGAAACACAAGCATGGCTAATGTTATTTAAATATTGGTTACGGCTACATTTCTACTCTGATTCAGAGAGCCTTCTATATCAACTGCTCTCAGAATCCAATATGTGAAATTGGTTAGTATTTATTGAGAGGAAAACTAAGTTTATGGGCATTGATACAGATTCACATTTTATGCTATCCCTAAAAGATGCATTCTTGAAACTTAAGCTTAGAATCTTGGATATTGAAATGCAAACATTATATAGCCTGGCCAACAAAACTTGCTCCCCGCTGAATTTTGAACTTCCTCTTTCTGTAGGGAAATTAGCGTCATATTTCTCCTCTCTGCAAGCACCACAACAATGGCGTACTTTCTCGTTAACGAGAAGCAAAGCATTACCATCTGCTATTTTATTTGGCAGATTTAACAGGATTGATTACTCTGCCAGACATTGTCTTTGTAATCCCAAATGTATCGAAACTATCTCCCATGTATTATTGAATTGTCCCCTTTATGATGATATTCGTCGTAGGTGTTTGAAAGATATTTTAGCAGATATGTTGAGCTGTGCTGATTCAGGCAAAGCCTACAGACTTTTAAATGACACCTGCTCTGAGTTAACTTTAACGCTTGCCGAATTTCTTCAACAGGCCATGGAAATCCGACAGAGACTGGCTCTGGAATGACCATATCTTATTTGTTTTATGCATTTAATTTTGTTAAACTTGAAATTACATACATTTTACTCAATTTATGTACATTAGCTCCCCTGCGTACTCTATTATCCAGGATTGTATATTACTTATATTGTTATTTGTACTCCTAAATCTGTTTTATGCCAATAAAGGCTTCTTGTTGTTGACTTTTTTAGGGGAAACTCAAAGGACTCCATTAATCTGCCCTATGTGGAGCCAGACTACTGATCTATTCAGGACAGCATCATCTATAATAATAATAATAATAATAAAATTTTATTTATACCCCGCCCTCCCCACCGAGGCAGGCTCAGGGCGGCTTACAGAGTGTGGCAAAAGCCATATTAAACAATAAAACAATTGTACATTTCTGTACCATTTAAAATTTACCATTAAATTTACATAATAAAAATCTAAAATCAATCTAAAATAATCTTATCTTATTGCTAACTCGGTTGTTGATGCTATTGATGGCATGATGTTCATTTCAGGTTTCATCTTGGAAGGCCAGCCGGAAGAGGGCGGTTTTGCACGCCCCACGGAATTGGCTAATGTCCTGTAGGGCCCGCACCTCTTCCGGCAGCTGGTTCCACCACTGGGGTGCTTTTACAGAGAAGGCCTGTTCTCTGGTTATTTTTAGTTTGGCCTCCTTTGGCCCAGGTACTTCCAGAAGATTTTGTGAGCTGGATCGCAGTGCTCTCTGGGGAACGTATGGAGAGAGGCGGTCCCTAAGGTAAACAGGTCCCTAAGGTAAACCATCTACAGCGGTGGTTCTCCAAGCACTCAGGCAGAGGCCCTCCACATCACCTACTACTGGGATCTTCTCCATGCCAAGCTGATGCTCTGCTACTGAGCCACAGTGCCTTTGCACTTTCTCAAGTGGGAAGAAGTGACAAACACCTCTTCTGTCAACTCTTCTCTATTTGTGGTTCACAGGATCCAAGCCAAGGATGATATAGTTCAGGGTTCTGAACTATATCATCCTTGAATGAGGGTCTGCCCTCATTCAAATGGCTGCCCTCATTCAAATTAAAGGATTTTCCATGGATGCAATAGCACCAGCAACCACTGGATGATCAGGAAGACCAGAAAGCATCCAGGCTTGAGGTTCCACTCCCCCTTCAGGTTTTTCTTCTTTTTATTCCCTGGGTTTCTGTTACAAGCAGGGGTCCAGGAAGGGCCTTCTACTGGCTGCCACCATTCTGGTAAAGGTCTGAGCACCCACCCACCCCATCTTCCTTCCTAACAAAACACCTTCTATCCGTGACCAAAGCATCATGAGGACCCAGGCAGTATAATAATAATAAGTTTGTTGTAAGTGCTCAAAACAAGAAGTGAGTTTTAATTATTAGTGCAACAGTGAAAGGGAGAAACAATAAAGGTGATGAAAAGAAAATAACAGCCCTGACACAACTAACTAAATGTTCTCTTTCTCTAATGCCAACAGACTCACCACCCCTTGGGTGAGGGAACTTCTCTCCAACCCCAGCCTTTCCAGAGAGAACCTTCCTAACTGCAGCATCTCCAGAGAGAACACTTCCACTTCTCTAGCTTGGCTCTTTATTTCCTTCCTTCCAGGTCCCACTGCTCTGGTCTCCACTGGGCAAGTCTCTCCAAAACTGCTATCCACCCAATCAGAGAGACAGAAGGAATCCTGAGAAATGGCCCTGTAGCTACTCTGATACAGGCTTCCCTGGAGCCTGAAGGCCACACTCAGCCTAGGATCATGACATCTTTTATTTCACCTTTCCTTCCCTCTCAGTGTTTTCTTTGTATTCCCCTTCTGAGATGCTTCTGCAAAGTGAGGAAAAAGATATATTTGGCTCTGCCTCTTGTGGCAGCCACTGGAGCTTTGACTCCATCTCCTGAGGCAGCCATTTTGGGGTACTGCTCACTACTTTGTCTTAAATTCCAAAGGTACTTAGGAAGGTTGGGGATCCCAGATGCAGTATTTTGTGCATGCTACAATCCACTGGTGATTTCAACACAGTCATACAAATAACGCTATATTATCGATGTGTTAAAAAAACCATTAGGGGGGAAATTCATGAAGCCATTAGAAAAAAGTTGCCAGCCTTGATCTAAACCATGTCTCTACCAGAAACATTCTCCTACCCCATTGTTCTGATGCTCTAACTGAGCCAAACTGAAAAGCAAGACAAACAACTACAATTAGAAGTTGAGACAATTATGCGCAATACCTAAAAGGAAAAGCAAAGCGTTCCAAGTGAGAATGCTTACAAGGAGCCAATTACAGTAATTTAAAAAAAAATACAGAGAGCAGAAAATGTGTTGCTAAGAAGGCATGTCACCTTGAAATTTATAGGCAAAAGAATCCCACACCAAACCGAGCTGAAAAGATTCTAAAACCTCTGGAGTGGTAGCTTCGTACAGAGATTCAGGACCTCTGGTTTTTATTTCCTCCAACCAAACCCTCTGAGCAAGAGAAGCTGCTAAAATACCTTTAAAGAGAGCATGTGTCTTCTTGCTCATCTCTAGGTCATAAGAACATAAAAGAAGCCATGTTGGATCAGGCCAATGACCCATCCAATCCAACACTCTATGTCACACAGTGGTCAAAACAACAGGTGCCATCAGGAGGTCCACCAGTAGGGCTAGAAGCCCTCTCACTGTGCCCCCCCCCAAGCACCAAGAATACAGAGCATCACTTGCCCCAGACAGAGAGTTCCAACAATACGCTGTGGCTAATAGCCACTGATGGACCTCTGCTCCATATGCTTATCCAATCCCCTCTTGAAGCTGTCTATCCTTGTAGCCCCCACCACCTTCTGTGGCAGTGAATTCCATGTGTTAATCACCCTTTGGGAGAAGAAGTACTTCCTTTTATCAGGTCCATAGCCTAAGCTAGAACTAGCATAAGCAGTAGTTCCGATTTTGTTTCAAAGAGAGAAAGCATTGTGGCTGCAGGAGCAAGATTTAAGTTTGTCCCATCCATCTGGGCTAACTCCACCACTGCCAGCATAAGGAAGAAAAGCAAGTATTTTTATACCAGGTCTAGAAATACAGTCCAAGTGACATTTCTAAAAGACCTACAGGTAAAAGCATTGCAGTCTCATAGCACTGATGTATACCACTCACCATATCAAGGAAAGAAGGTTAAGAAAAGCTCTCATGGCATTAATGCCCAAAATAAGAGACAAGATGTCTTGTCTGGGGACAAGATGTGAAACTCTAGCTCAGATATATGGTTTTCAAGGAAAGAGAGGTTCAGAGGTGGTTTGCCATTGCCTGCCTCTGCTTTTCCACCTTGATATTCCTTGGTGGTCTTCCATCCAAATATTGATCAAGGCCAACCCTGCTTAGCTTCCAGGATAGGATGAGATCAAGCTAGCCTGGGTCAGGGTTCAGACCTAGAACTACACACAGTTAGATGTACACAACAGCCAGTGATCCTGAGTGTGCATCCCATTCTATATCAAAAGATGCACCCACCCAGTTCAACTGTACATCCTTATACTCATATAAGCATCACTTTTCAAGTGGAAACCTACTTACACAGATTGTCCATCTCAGGAGCAAGGTGAATTTAGCACCTGGTAAGTCGGAATTTTCATTTTTTTTTAAAACAAGCAAGTTTAGACTGCAACATATCCAGGTGCTGCTGAAACTTCCAGAACCAATGGGAGGAAGATTCCACCTGACCCGTGTTACATTTAGCTCTTCAGCATGAACAGGAGAAACAATTAATTTATGAAGACTGCAGAAGTTCTTGGTACAGGAGCTGGATGACCTTGGTGCAGATTTTTACTATGTACCACTCAGAGGGTTGGATCCAGCTAGTTTTTCCACCCAGCCTCACCCAATTCCCCTCTTTACTTACACCACCATCATTCATGCTTTTTGTCTAGGCAGATCCCAGCATTGTCTTTTTGGTGGTCAAAGGGACCCCTTCTCTCCTTTTCCACCAGTGGAAAATCTAGTTGGATCTGACCCAATATATTCAAGCTCTACTTCCAGCTTCTCTGAGGAACAATCTTGAATGCCTTCCTGTCTTTTCAAAACACTGGACTTGGATTTCATGGCTAAGGACTGACATCAATTATTAAGCTGAGTGATAGCAAATTAATATGAATTAATAATTCTTGTAGAACCTTGCGTTAAAGGCCCTCAAGTTATGAATTAATGACATCCAAAATGTCCTCTAGTTCACAGCCTTGCTCACGTCTCGCAAACTGAGGGCTGTGGTTTCCTTAACTGACTCAATCCATCTCATGTTGTCTCTCCTCTTTTCCTGCAGCCTTCAACTTCCACCAGTATGATTGACTTTTCCAGTGACTCTTGTCTTCTCATAACATGACCAAAGTACAATAGCCTCAGTTTAGTCATTTTACCTTCTAGGAAGAGGTTCAGGCCTGATTTGGTCATGAACAGAGTTATTTGACATTTGGCAATCCATCGTATCCATAAAATTCTCCTCCAACCACAACATTTCAAATGAATCAACTTTTCCTCCTGTTAGCTTTCTTCAGCCTAAAAACAAATAACCTTAAAAGCTAAGAAAAGTGGCATACATTTTTGTGAGACTCCGAGATGAACCGTCTCTTCATCAAGAGAGGAAGCCTTCTTTCAATGGAGGAGGAGAAGAAGATGAAGGCCGCAGATGTATACCCCGCCCTTCTCTCTGAATCAGAGTTTCAGAGTGGCTTACAATCTCCTTTATCTCCTTCTCCCACAACAGACACCCTGTGGGATGGGTGGGGCTGAGAGGGCTCTCACAGCAGCTGCCCTTTCAAGGACAACTCCTGCGATAGCTATGGCCAGCCCAAGGCCATTCCAGCAGCTGCAAGTGGAGGAGTGGGGAATCAAACCTGGTTTTCCCAGATAAGAGTCCCCAAAGTTAACCACTACAACAAACTGGCTCTCTCTGACTTCTGATGGAGAAAGGACACATTTGATGGAGAAAAGTCCTTTATTTTGTTGAAGGAAGTTTGTCTTTGCTGGAAGCAGTGTTCCCTGTAAACTGCAGAGTCTTGTGAAATACTGGCATTAAAGTTGTTAGCTACTGCATAAATTATTGTGCTCTGGAGCAATGTTCCCTCTAAGCTGTGGAGTCTTGTGAGCAAAAATCCTACTTTGTGAGAAACTGGCATTAAAGTTGTGAGTTACTGGCATCAAATTTGTGAGCTACTGCATAAATTAGTTTGCTCTAAGACCATTTTTCCTGAGCTGAGACAAAAATGTGAGCTGGAGGCTAAGAAATTGTGAGCTAGCTCACACTAACTCAGCTTAGAGGGAACACTGCTCTGGAGTCATCCTTCCTGAGCTAAGACAAAAATGTGTGAGCTGGAAGCTAAAAATCTGTGAGCTAGCTCACACTAACTCAGCTTAGAGGGAACATTGGCTGGAAGAAAACTTGGTGGAAAGGAGTCATACTACCCAATTCTCTGTCTCCAGTGCCAAGGAATTCCACACAGTATACAGTAGCCCTACCTCTGCTGATCACAGTGAAGTCCAGTTAAGTATAGCACCATGAACTCAACTCTTCACATTCTGAAATGCGCTGCAGCAAAAGCCTTCATCAATCTTTAGGGCAGGGGTGTAGAACTCATTTGTTATGAGGACCAGATCTGACATAAATTAGACCTTGTTGGGCCAAGCGATGTCGGGCCAGGCTGTATGTGTACCTATTTCAGATTAGGTAGCAGAGATATAAACTTTATAAAGGACACAGACACATACAATTAAAGATTTTTTTTAAAAAACCCGTAAAATAAGACATGCTTAAAACATTAGCACTTGTTGGTCTTAAAAGGGCTTTCTTTGTCTCTCTCCCATGGGATCAAGGGAACTGGACAAAGGAAGCTGTGGCTCTTTCCTTCCTTCCCCAGGGGACCAGGAGGGGAAGGAACCTCAGCCAAAAGAAAGGAGAGAGGCTTGGATCTACTGTGCAATTCAGAGAGACTGGCAAAGCAAGTTCTCCCACCCCCCCAAATGAAGAGCCTCAGCCAATAGAGAAAATAGAGACTTTGATCTGTAGCCCCTAGGGTTGCCAAGTCCCCTGCGTGCTTCAGCAGGGGACTTGCTTTGCGCATGCCTTTTGCCTGTGGTGCCATCGCATCACGCCACTCTAGGCATTTCCGGGAAAACTCTATGGTTTTCCTGGACGCTTTACCAATTTGTACCATAGAGTTTTCCCTCCCACATCACTAGAGCATCCAGGAAAACCATAGAGTTTTCCCAGAAATGCCTAGAGTGGCCGACACGCGACTTCACCGATGCAATGACATCATGTCTGGGTGATGTCATCGTGCCAGTGATGTTCAGGGAGGTTCTTCCTGCCGACCCAATGTGGGCTGGTGGGTTGGGGATCTACAGGGCGAGAGAAACTGAGCTGGAGGCTTGGCAACCCAGTAGCTCCTGTACTATAGAGCAAGCCTTGCAAACCAAGCTGTGATGCAGAAGGAAGTAGGAGAGAGGGAGAAAGAAGCAGAGGACAGCCAGTTGCTTGGGGGCCTGATAGGAGCCCTCTGAGGGCCTGATTCGGCCCCCAGGCAGCATGTTTGACACCCCTACTTTAGAGTGTCAGAAGGCAGTTATCCTGTTATTCACCTGTCAATAATATGGTCTATCAGGATGTACAAAGAAGTAGACAGAAAGTCAGATTTGGTGCATGGGGCTTATAATCCATGTCATCCTACCTAACCCTCAAGCAAATGTATCAACATTGGCCTAGTTACCTCATACTATCTAGCAGTCTAAAAGAATCTATGATCTTCAGTTAGCCATTTCAGCAATTAATTTGGCCCCAAAGTAATGGACTTACAATTTTCCATCTGCTTGTTAGCTTCCTTTAGTCATTTCCTTAATGACAGCTGATGTCATTTTCTATAACTAATTATATAGGGGGGAACCATTAGAAGGATCCAAAGCATTAATGAGCAGCATTACAGACTTTTTTTCCCTTTCTTCTCCTAAAAGTATAATATGCTGACTTCTAAACTAACTTGTCTACAAAAAGACATCAGATCACTGCTGTTTTTTAAAAATATAATTTTGCTATTTTTTCCCCCTAGAGCTCTGCTACTTGGCTGTTAGCTCAGATATAATAATAATCCAACTACCTCTTAAAGGGAAAATGTAATTCTAGCTCTAATGGACTACACGAAAGAAATCTAATTATTCCAAGATTCACTGTACAAGAGGACAAAATGTCTTTGGTATCAAGTGCAACAATGGAATCCAGTTTCTGTGCTTTTTATACTTTTAATTCCAAAAAAGCCATGAAAAAACCATTAATTCTGTGTGGACATAAGTATTGTTATACATATAAAGATACTGAAGATTAAATCACTCATTCTCAGGTAGCAGAATTGTTGGGACCAGGGCTTTTTTAATAGCAGGAACTCATGCAAAGGCCACACACTCCTGATGTAGCCAACTTTATTTATTTTATATCCCGCCCTCCCCGCCAAAGGCAGGCTCAGGGTGGCTCACAGATTAAGGGTCACGAAATCAGATTAGCATGACCAAACAAGATAAAACAACGGTAAGAACATAAAAACGTAAGAACAATTATTAAAACATCAACTGGTGCTAGTACAATAGTTTCAGACAACAATTAAAATTCTAATGGTGGTAAGCAGCTAGATGATCAATATTAGATGTTCTAAGAGGTTCCAGGATGGCCATGGCGTGATGAGATAGCTTCACTAGTAGTATTTATGGGCCTGTCCCATTGCTGCAGGTGTTGCCATTATGAAAATACGTGGCAGAAGAGTGCCGTTTTGCAGGCCCTGGAGCTTACAGTAGGCCCTGTACTAAGAGCCCCTTAAGCTCTTGGAGGATTGGCTATATCAGGGAGGTGTGGCCTAATATGCAAAGGGATTCCCCTGCTACAAAAAAACCCCTGGTTGGGACAATTCCCCATGAGCTAGAAACCTGCCGTCTGGAACAAGTCTCTGCAAGACACCCCAATTACTAAAAAAAGTTTTAAAATGAAGTATGGGTACATCATTTCCCTCAAAAATAGGAGATATTACAGACACTTAAGATGGTTAGGATCAGGAAAAACAAACTCTATGAAGAAAGGCTGAAGCGACTGGATGTTTTCAGCCTGGAGAGAACTGAAGGTGGGGCGAACATAACAACATAGGGGTTATCACACAAAGGAGGATAGAGATTATAGATGAGGGATGTGGGAGGGAGAGGTGGAAAGAAAGCAACTTTAACTTTAAATGTATCCTCCAAGCTGCTGGCTGGCTTGGTTTGGAGAAGGGATTTAAAGAGACAAATGCCTACTTTAAGCTGACCAATGGGGGCTCCCGAGCTGCAGTTTGGTCACCCCTGGCCTATACCATTACTGCTTCACAGCTGAGCAGCCCTGGAGAAAGGGGTTTCCCCCTGTTTCCTGAAACAGTCATTGGGTGTCCCCACCCCCCGTCAAAAGAACACAAATTATATTTACTTAAGTTATATACTTGGAAGTGAATGACTCACTCATGTGGGACTTTTATGATTGAATGGGGATTTGAACTTTGTCCAGTACTGTAACCTTGAACACCATGACCCTTCACTGAGAGAGACACATGGGGAGTAAGTCCCCAAGAACACCAAAGCTTTGGTGGTTCTGCTTTTATTTGGCTGACCAACTCCAGCATGTGGTCTCCGCACCTTAGCCCCATCGCATTTATGATGCAGCAGAGTTCCCTCTAAGCTGAGTTAGTGTAAGCTAGCTCACCATTTTTTAGTCTCCGGCTCACGTATCTTTGTCTTTGCTCAGGAAAAAATGGCCCCAGAGCAATCTAATTTATGCAGTAGCTCACAACTTTAATGCCAGTAGCTCACAAAGTAGAATTTTTGCTCACAAGACTCCACAGTTTAGAGGGAGCATTGGTTGCAGGATCCCACAGGGATCCCTCTTGTCCCACATGCTATTAAACTTCTGTATGAAAGCACTGGGGGAGAATGTCTGGGGATCTGGAAGGAGATGCCAGCTCTATTTGTCCTTAACAGCTGAGCCAGCTGGGTCTGTGGAATGGAAGTCCTGAACAGATGCCTGGAGAAGTTAATGGGAAGGATGACGGCCAACAGACTGGAGCGTGGTCCAGACAAGAATGAGGTACGGATGGTCAATGGCAAAACCACTCAAGGGCTGAATAATCAGCCTGTCCTGTGGGGGCCTGCAGTCCCCCTAAAGAAGCAGACTCGTAGCTTGCAGGTGCTGCTGGAATGTGGGAGGGTAACATGGGGAGAGTGACCTATGGTTGGAGGCGCAAGTCTCCTCTATAGCACATGTTTCAGCTGATATACCAGCTACGCCCTTCCTTGAAAAGTGTGATTTGGCCATGGTGTTCCATACTCCGATCACATCCAGGCTAGATTACTGTAATGTACTCTACATGGAGATGCTTCTGAAAACCTTCTGGCAACATCAATGAGTACAGAACACAGCACCCAGGTCACTGTCAATGCTGGATAAAGGGATCATATCGGCCCCACACTGATAGATCTACATTGGCTGCCCATTTGGTTCCAGGCACAATTCAAAGTGCTGGTTCTTACCTACAAAGCCCTACATGGCTTGGGGCTGGGGTACCTGGAGCAGTCGTCCCCAACCTTTTTTGTACCAGGGACCGGTTTTGTGGAAGGCAATTTTTCCACGGACCGGGGGGAGGGCATGGTTTTGGGATGATACTTGATGTTGATGTGGTGGTTAAGTATGTGAACTCTTATCTGGGAAAATTGGGTTTGATTCCCCACTCCTCCTCTTGCAGCTACTTGAATGGCTTTGGGTCAGCCATAGCTTTTCCAAGAGCTGTCCATGAAAGGACAGCTTCTGTGAGATCTCTCAGCCCCACCCTCCTCACAGGGTGTCTGTTGAGGGGGAAGAAGAGAAAGAAGATTGTGAGCTGCTCTGAGATTTGGAGTGGGGGGCAGGATATAAATCCAATGTCATCGTCTTATTATTGTTACTACATTGTAATATATAATGAAATAATTATACAACTCACAGCCTGGTTGCTAACAGGCCATGGACCGGTACCAGTCCATGGCCCTGGGGTTGGGGACATCCGACCCAGAGGATCACTTCCTCTTACGCTGTCCAACCTACCAGTTGAGGCCCTTTTCTCAAATCCTGCTCTGTGCCTCTGCCTTAAGAGGTAAGGCATATGGAGCCCAGAAACAGGGCTTTTACAGTATTGTCCTCTTGCCATTAGAATGCTTTACTCTCTTTAGATGACAGGCCAAACATATCTCTTTACCCAGAGTTTTTATTGTTTGTGCCAGTTTTAATGGAACTGAGGACTGGTTTATCAGTATCATTTTAGATGGCTCTGTTTTCATGTGCTTTTATACCCTAGCTTGTTTTTAGTTGTTTTTAGTTGCTTTTTAATGCTGTGGTTTTTATTGTTTATTGATTATGGTCTGCTCAGTTCTGTTCTACTGTTTTAGGTCAGAGCCACTTCAAACTGCTCTGGGGAGGGGGGCATACAAATCTTTTAAATAAATACCTCCACATAATGGCTTGCACATTGGGTATGCCAATGTATAGGATTGCCAGTTCTGAGTTAGAAAATATCTGGGAGCATTTGGGGCTTGAAGCCTGGGAATGGTGGGGTGTGGGGAGAGATTGGAACTCAGAAGAGTATGATGCCGTACTGTCCACACTCCAAAGCAGCCATTTTCTCTAGGGAAAATGCTTCTGGTCATTGAAAGATCAAATGTAATAGCAGGTCTTCAGGTGCCACCTGGAGATTGGCAACCTTGCCATCGGGTGGAATTGTAGCAGGAGCTCCTTTGCATGTTAGGCCAGACACCCCTGATGTAGCCAATCCTCCAAGAGTTTACAAGGCTATTCTTTGTAGGCTCTTGAAAGACTGGCTACATCAGAGGTGTGTGGCCTAATAGGCAAAAGAGATCCCGCTAGAATTCCACCCCTGCCTGTAATACAGCATTTACTCAAATGCAAGGCTGGGGTTTCCCAGATATGCCATCAAAAAAAGAGGGAGTCTTCTAACATTTGCATATAATTACAGTAATGGGAATTAATAAACACATTTTCATGTTTAACATTTTTAAGTGGGTCGTTTTACATTCAGGGTCATCATCTTTTCGAGTACAGCACACATCAATTTTATTTTAGTTTTTGTTGGAGCTTACAGTTGTCTTTTACAATACCCAAAGCACACTACTCCTGTGCTCAAGGCACTATTATGTTCTTGTATTGGGAAATTTTTACTATTAATGTGTTGCGAACCACTGTCAGCAGTTTATCACTAGCTGTTTTAATGGGATTTGAATTTATTTTCTGAACAGTAATTCATCTGTAAATCACACTGAAAGCTTTCTGCTTAGACACATTTTTTTCAATAAGTAAACACATGCAGTCCCCCACAGGAAAGCAGCTCAAGTGCGGAGTTCTGTATACAGAAGCTAAGAAGTTCTGTCAGAACAGGATATCCTGCCCCACAAGATACCTTCTGTTTACATGGACTCCTTCCATTTCTTTTATTTGACACAGAAAGGGTCCAAGGCTGCAGGCTGAAACTTTCTGAACAGTTTAGATCAGGGGTGTCAAACATGTGGCCTGGGGGCTAAATCAGGCCCCGGGAGAGCTCCTATCAGGCCCCCAAGCAAGTCTGCTTCCTTCTTCCTCTCTCGTTTCCTTCAGTTATCAGAGACTGTTAAATAAAATATTGCAAGAGTGCTAATCTTTTGTTTTATTTAAAGCTTTTTTTAAAAAAAAATCTTTGTGTTTGTCTGTGTTCTTCATAAAGTTTATATATCTCTGCTATCAGGGGCTACGGTTCACAACACACGTAGGCCGGCCTGACAAGGTCTAATTTATGTCAGATCCGGCCCTCATAACAAATGAATTCGACACCCTCAGTTTAGATCTTAGAAGAAATCAGCAACAGAACTTCTCAGGACATAATTGAGCCACAGAAGCTGGAGAGGCCAATCCCACTCAAGAAACATATGTGGGGTAATTGGGGAGAGTGAAAGAATAGAAAAAAGTATGAACAACAGTGGATAATATAGTTGCCACACAAGTTAATCCTGCAATAAGCTGCAGTGTCCTGTCAATTTAAAATGCTGCCATGCTGCCCCGGGACATGCACAGCGCAGGGCAGCTAAGTGGGAGAGTGACTGAGATGAGGCACTGGCACAGCTGGCATAGCGTGCTCAGAGTCTAGCTCCCACTTCAAACCCAGTGTAGGCAGGCCTCAGATTCAGCAGGAGCTCACAGGAGCACAGCTCCTGAACCTTTCTGAGGGTTCCCCCTCCTCCTCCCCACCTACCTTGTCCATTGAATAGTACGTGCAGCTGCATAACAATCCCTGGATTAGGAGAGCAGGCAGCCATCCATCCACCAGGGGCTTTGCCATGCCCCCAGCAGCCCTCATTAACCCCTGGAGAAGCCCACACCATCCTTTCTCCACTTCTTACATGATTTTGGTCAGCGGGTGGCTTGCTGGCCTTTTGACTGGGGGGGGGGGGCAGCCAAGGAGAGCCCAAGCAGGCCTCGCTTGCTCAGAGATCTCCTTTCTTGCATCAAGTTGCTTCTGGCTGGGGGGGCATATGCTAATGAGTTATGCTAATGAGCTCTGCCACCCATTTTTCTACAAAACAACCCCTGATTGTAGGTAATTTGGTGGTGGCAGCAACAGATTCATGGACAAATCCAGAAATCAGAGTTCAAATACAGGTTCACAGGTCAGGGGCGGCGAGGTTGGGAGTAAAGTGGCACGTCATGTCCCCAGCCAGTCTCCCCCTCTCTCTGCCCTTTATAACAGAGACATTCATCTTGCAGCTGGATTGTATCCTGCAGGTGCGCATGCACCCATCCTCACTGTCTGGATTCAGGGGTCGCATGGCTGCCAGTTGTGCGCTCCACCATCTTTCCAGCATCTCATGTTGAACCCATCTTTGCCTAGGCTCCAACAATACTGGAGACAGGAGAGCGGGCAGGTGGATGTTGGGATGCTCCCTGATACTGAACCATGGGGCTGTACCACTGGGATACTGAGAGCTAGTTTGGTGTAGTGGTTAAGTGTGTGGACTCTTATCTGGGAGAACTGGGTTTGATTCCCCACTCCTCCACTTGCAGCAGCTGGAATGGCCTTGGGTCAGCCATAGCTTTCCTAGGAGTTGGCCTTGAAAGGGCAGCTACTGTAAGAGCTCTCTCGGCCCCACCTATGTCACAGGGTGTCTGTTGCGGGCGGGGTGGAAGGTAAAGGAGACTGTGACCACTCTGAGACTCTGAGATTCAGAGTATAGGGCGAGATATAAATCCAGTATCATCATCATCATCATCTTCTATCACACTAGTAGAAGCAGCTTCCTCTATCAGGCTGTCTGTAACTGGTTGCAGCCTGGGATCTTCTTCATATGCCCGTTCTTCTTCTGAAGAGTCCTCTGCCCCTTCAGGGTTAACTGTGCCCAATGGACCCATGACACATGCTCTTTCTGTGTGTGCGTGCATGCATGCATGTGTGCCCATGACTGGAAGCCATGCCAATGCCTGGCAACTTGTACTGGGGCATGGAGGATGTTCTGAGAAGAAGCTTGATAGCCTGCCTCTGCCTCCTAGCCCTGGTATTCCTTAAAGGTCTTCCATCCAAATACTTGCCAGGATCAGCCCTGCTTAGCTTCTGAGATCTGACAAGATTAGGCTTGCCTGGGCTATCCAGGTCAGGACTATGATGCACGCTCTTGAACCTTAGCTGAAAATTGCCTGTCCTCAAACTCAAACCAATTCAAAATGAAAGAAGAAAATATTCCTCTAGCATGTTCCCCCCCCTACCCCACACTGACAATATTTCTGATGAACCCCAGAGGTAAGGAATGGCAATATTAGACCTAGAAGGGACTTAATTAGAGGAGCTAGAGATAATCACAGGAGTCCGTTCATCATATGGTACTGCATTTTGTCATAAGGGTTTTACATAAATTAAAAAGGAATCTCCATCTCATTAAAGCAAGAGGATTTATAAGACGGTAAATCCGAGGCCAGAAACCAAGATGAAATCCAGGTTCTGCCTTGGGCCACATGAAAAACCACTGGTCCAGCTACACTCCAACTGTGGCCAACAGACCTGAGTTGCCCTATTGACTGATCACCTAATGACCTGAAATCCCAGCAGACCCAACATCATGCAGTATTACTGGTAGGGAGGCCAACACTGAGTTGGAAAATTCCTGGAGATTAGGGGGGGTGGAGCTTGAGGAGAAAGAGAACTCAGAGGGGTACAAAGCTACAGAGTCCACCTTCCAAAGCTGCGATTTTCTCAAGGGGAACTGATCTCTGTAGTGTGGAGATCAGATGTAATTCTGGGAGATCTCCAGGCCCCACCTAGAGGTTGAAGAAAAGGAATATAACCATGAAAAAAAAATACTAATTACATTAATATACATTCACGATGTATTTGAGATACAGTATTTGACAGCCAGTTTGGTGTAGTGGTTAAGTATGCAGACTCTGAGCCGCCCTCAGCCTGCTTCGGCGGGGAGGGCGGGATATAAATAAAATGTGATGATGACTCTTATCTGGGAGAACATGGTTTGATTCCCCACTCCTCCACTTGCACCTGCTGGAATGGCCTTGGGTCAGCCATAGCTATCACAGGAGTTGTCCTAGAAAGGGCAGCTGCTGTGAGAGCTCTCTCAGCCCCACCCACCTGACAGGGTGTCTGTTGTTGGGGGGAGCGGATGGGAGGAAAATGAGATTGTGACCACTCTGAGACTCTGAGATTCAGAGCATAGGGCAGGATATAAATCCAATATCATCATCACAATACCAAAACAACTTAAGTACAATATCATAAACAGTATGAATCCACTGGTAGGATTCATACTGTTTATGATATTGTTTTGGTATTGTATCTCAAATGCATAGTGAATGTATATTAATGTAATTAGTAATTTTTCCATGGTTATATTCCTTTTCTTCCCACCTAGAGTTTGACAGAGCCCCGTGGTGCAGAGTGGTAAAGCTGCAGTACTGCAGTTAAAGCCCCCTGCTCACGACCTGAGTTCGATCCCAGCAGAAGCTGGTTCAAATAGCCGGCTCCAGGTTGACTCAGCCTTCCATCCTTCCAAGGTCGGTAAAATGAGTACCCAGCTTGCTGGGGGGAAAGTGTAGATGACTGGGGAAGGCAATGGCAAATCACCCAGTAAAAAGTCTGCCATGAAAACGTTGTGAAAGCAACGTCACCCCAGAGTCGGAAACGACTGGTGCTTGCACAGGGGACTACCTTTACCTTTAGAGTTTGACAACCCTAAATGCTGGCAATCATTCCAGCAAAAATAAACAAGTTCCCTACTGCAAACTTTGTTTTCCATACAGAAATTCTCAACACATCTAGAAGGTGGAACGTTGCTCTTCAGAAACTTTGACATAACACCTCAAGGAGATTCAATACTAAGCATCCTGTCCTGCATAGCTTTCACCATCTTAGTTAGGAAACATATTAGTTAAAACTCTATTTCTGTTTTATTTCAGTGTCTTATATGCCAGAGCTTATTTTTTTAAAAATAACATTTTATTGTTATACAGCATAAATTACGATATGATACAAAGCAAAATGCAAAATTAACATTTTTCTGCGAGTGCAGCCAGAGCTTATTTTTAAAAGTATAAATTTCACTTGTTTCAATTCTGTCTACATTTTGCCCTAGAGTTAGAATAACAGAATCACAGAATCATAGAGTTGGAAGGGACCTCCGGGGTCATCTAGTCCAACCCCTTGCACAACGCAGGAAATTCACAAACACCTCCCCCTAAATTAATAGCATCTTCATTGCTGTCAGATGGCCATCTAGCCTGTGTTTAAAAACCTTCAACGAAGGAGAGCCCACCACCTCCCAAGGAAGCCTGTTCCACTGAGGAACTGCTCTAACTGTCAGGAAGTTCTTTCTAATGTTGAGCCAGAAACTCTTCTGATTTAATTTCAACCCATTGGTTGCCAGCCCCCAGGTCCCAGCAGGGTTTCTTTCACTTTTGGGAGCTTTGATCTGCCACCAGCCAGCTGGCTAGCAGGGAAAACCTCACCCCCAAACAGGTACATTCTTTGACATAATGGTGTCACTTTGGGGTGACATCACGCTGGGAATGTTGTCTGGTGACACTCTGGTTTTTGGGGAAACTCTGTGGTTTTGAAGGCAAAAAACCATAGAGTTTGGCCCACAAACAAAAGCATTGCACCCAGCATCACCAGCACAATGATGTCACTTCTGGGTGTTGCCATCGCATCAGGGAGAAATCCGTTGAGTGTATGAAGTGACTCAGAATTCTGTTATGTCAGCCATGCTCTCCCCTTTGAGGCTGGCATGGAGGACCAAGTAGTTGGAGAACCAGGAGGCATGAACAGCACAGATTCAAATCGTGGAAAAACCATGTTCAAGATACGCACAAACTGATGTTAACCAGCATAAGGCCTGTATTAGCTCATAACCAACTAATATTACTAAAAAAGCAAGGGAAAACACTCAAATATTTATGCACATGAAATTCAAGCTGCAAGCTGCCAGATGCTTTTCCAAGCAGAGCTCCGTTTTCCTTCAGTCTGTTGTTTTACATCCATGCCAGCAGGGTGGATATCTGAACAATTTTAACAGGCTATGTAGAGCCTGTTTTTGTCTCTGCCTGTGACACACATACTTCAAAGCTCACCTTTACATACAAAAAAATCCATATACTGGGCTTTTGAGAAATCAAGATCATCCACAGAGTGGCAGACACATCAGGGGTCTCCGATGAACATGCAACGCTGCCCAAAGGCCTGCACACACATTACAATGTACAACCTGCATGAATGCACAGACCTCCGTTTCAAAGGAAGAACTAATACAGGGGTGGCCAAACTTGCTTAACCTAAGAGCCACACAGAAAAAACATCAGATGTTTGAGAGCTGCAAGGGATGAACGTCAGAGGGAGGGAGGGAGGGAGGAAGGAAGGAACTTCAAATGCATTCTCCAAGCTGCCGGCTGGCTTGGCATGGAGAGTAATTAAAAGAGAAAAATTTTGCCAAGCTGGCTAATGGGACAGTGGGGGCTTCAAGAGCCACACAACATGTGTGAAAGAGCCACATGTGGCTCCCAAGCCACAGTCTGGACGCCCTTGGGCTGATTCCTCACTGGCATTTGCTCTGTCCCTACGCTTCCTCCTTGCATCAGCACAAGCCATCAATTCCCCACCAGTCACTCCCATGGTGCCTCTTGCTTCGGGGCTATTTCCTACTCCCGTCTGGCAACTGGAACTCCAAAACAGCATCCTGTTGCTGCGACAGTAATAGGAAGTCACCACAACGCCCGCAGAGTAATGAGTGGGGAATCTATTGCCTGAGCCAGTGCAGGAAGAAGAGCGGAGGCGGAGCTGATACCAGTGAGGAATTGGCCCTGATCTAACAGCTTTGATCCCACAAACCAGCCAAAAGCACCAATGATCTTACCTCTCCTCCCCTCACCTGTGAAGCCATTTTCAATCCTGGGAAAATTTATTCCCAAGATTGAGGGACTTCTGTGGCTGGAGAGGGATGGATGTGAGACTGCCTCTTTTGCCTCCTGCATGAGTGGAGATACAAGATAATGCATGGGATGGAGAAAGTAGAGAAAGAAGTACTTTTCTCCCTTTCTCACAATACAAGAACTCGTGGGCATTCGATGAAATTGCTGAGCAGACAGGTTAAAACGGATAAAAGGAAGTACTTCTTCACCCAAAGGGTGATTAACATGTGGAATTCACTGCCACAGGAGGTGGTGGCGGCCACAAGTATAGCCACCTTCAAGAGGGGTTTAGATAAAAATATGGAGCAGAGGTCCATCAGTGGCTATTAGCCACAGTGTATGTGTGTATATAAAATTTTTTGCCACTGTGTGACACAGAGTGTTGGACTTGATGGGCCATTGGCCTGATCCAACATGGCTTCTCTTATGTTCTTATGTGGAGGCCTGCTCATGGAAGAGAAAGAAAGGAGGCATTGGGCCCTCTTCCCCTTCTCCAATACAGCTGGCTGACAGGCACAGCTGTTAATACATCCAAGTCCCTCAGTCCAAGAAAGACACCGTCTTAGGATCAGACATGACTCCAGATTGGAGGAAGATACCCACAATTCTCACCCCACTTTAAACCAGTGTGTTTTCACTTTAAATATAAAACCATGGAAATGCACCTGGATAAATGTGAGATTTAAAACAGCATAGTCAATGCAACGAAAGAATTGCTCAACATGCACACAAAGAAAAATCATGGGCACACTGTTCACAAATTATTTGTTACATGTGTACAAAGCTAATGAAGAAGAAGAAAACCGCACATTTATGCCCCGCCCTTCTCTCTGAATCAGAGTCTCGGAGCGGTTTACAATCTCCTTTATCTCCTTCCCCCACAACAGACACCCTGTGAGGTGGGTGGGGCTGAGAAAGCTCTCCCAGAAGCGGCCCTTTCAAGGACAACTCCTGCAATAGCTATGGCTGACCCAAGGCCATTCCAGCAGATGCAAGTGGAGGAGTGGGGAATCAAACCCGGTTCTCCCAGAGAAGAGTCCGCGCACTTAACCACTACACCAAACTGGCTCTAATGAATCAGGGCATTGTTCATACTGCTTACTGTTCCTAGCTTTTCTCAAGATTTTATGCAAGGCCTGGAGTTGGCAACTTTTTATATCTAACAAGCCGAATGTATCAGAACAAGAAATCAACAGAGGCAGCATCAACATGTCTAAGTCTCAACATGGCCCATCTGTGGATGCTTAAATCAGCAGACTGGGGCTATGTACTGACAAGGGAGATTTGAAAAGAAAAAATGGAGGCAGCTTATGGGCTTAACCGAGGAGCACTGAAGGGTAAATAGAGGAAGAAGAAGAAGAAGATAGAAGATATTGGATTTATATCCCGCCCTCCACTCCGAAGAGTCTCAGAGCGGCTCACAATCTCCTTTACCTTCCTCCCCCACAACAAACACCCTGTGAGGTGGGTGGGGCTGGAGAGGGCTCTCCCAGCAGCTGCCCTTTCAAGGACAACCTCTGCCAGAGCTATGGCTGACCCAAGGCCATTCCAGCAGGTGCAAGTGGAGGAGTGGGGAATCAAACCCGGTTCTCCCAGATAAGAGTCCGCACACTTAACCACTACACCAGACTGGCTCTCCGTGAAGGGAATGGCAGGCAAAGGTTTTCTTAAGAGATGCTGTACAGAAAGGGAATTGATAGAGACAGAAGGGGAGGTCAGGCAGAGTTGCAGGGGATGGGTGAATTGGAGCCCAGAAAAGCCGGAAGAGTGATGGGAGGACGAGCTGTTTTCACCAGCACACCACCACATGAACAGCTTGAGGCAGGGAGGGGAGCCCCAAAAGAAGGCAGGCAGTGGTGCTTATAGTGCCTCCTGCCAACCAACTGAAAGGGGTAACAAGGTAGGCAAGCAGGGGATAGGAGCGGTGAAGTCAGACTAAGGAAAGAGGGGTTAGCAGGAGGACAATGGGGAGGAGAAGTAGGGTATAGAAGGAAAAGAGGAGGTTGCAGTGAGGGGTAAGAGGGGACAGGTATCATAAGCCAGAAAGGTGGCTGGGGAGAGGTATCTGAAACTAGGCGGCAAAGCAGGGACCAGTGAAGGATTTCCCCCATGATTTTCTTGTGGGTTCCTGCCTGTAAGACAGCCTCTTTGCACAACTGAAAATACGCAACAGTGCCATTGATAACATGTTTCTGCAGCCCAAAGACTGGCTGTTGTGGGTCCTTTTTTAGGAAATGCCAAATGTGAGTTCTCACAATAAATAATAAATATACACAAGAGTTCCCTGTGCAATCTTTTTAGTGCATTAGCATAAATGTGTGCATGGTTTACACAGGGATTGCTGGCAGTGGTCTGTCTCTATCAATTCCCTTTCTGTACAGCATCTCTTAAGAAAACCTTTGCCTGCCATTCCCTTCACGGACTAATTAATTTAGTCAAATGGCCTACCTTAGATGCTTCTGGCTCAATTTGCTGCCTCTTTGGTGTTCCTTTCGACTCAGGCAACTTCGACGAGTTTTCCTTCTTGAGCGAGGACGATTCCACCCTCTCGCCTTCAAGCTGCAGGTTAATGCCTTCCGTGTGGACAGAGAGATCGATACCATTTGGATTTAGGCTGCAATGGATAGCTGGGGGGGGGGGGTGAGGGAAGGAAGAGAACTGCAATGAGCGTCCAGCATCAAGAAGAAGAAATAATGGCCATCTCATAGATAGACTGGGCTGCTCATTCCTAACTTTCCATCACGTGCTAGCATCACACAGAGGAACAGAAGAGATGCACAGGCACGGCCATGGTAACACACAAAGGGTCTCAGTGGTTTCTGCAGGGCAGCATTAAGAAACTGCATGCTAGAAGGCAGCTAAGAAAAGCCATCAAATTCCATCCTCCATGAACACCAGAATGACTGACCGATTTCCCACTAGCCTTATGCCATTCTCACACTCCTTCTCCATGTGGTTTTGGTCGGATTCCACACTCTCTGCCTGGGGCTGCAACTAGCTTCGCCTTTTTTGCACGGCAAACAAACTGGTTTTTAGAGGATCTTGTTTGCTGCACGAAAGAGGTGCAGTGAGTTGCAGCCTCAAGGCAGCTTGCGTGAAATCCCACGGAAGCCCCGCGGAGAAGAGGAGAGTGAGAGCAAGGTAAGGCTAGTGGGAAATTAGCCATTCATTGTATGTAACAGATTTTGCTACTCCTGTTCTTTCTCCCCACATAACCAGAGTACAAACCTCAGCTATTACTCCCAACGCAGGGTAACCCTGGTCCAAACAACAGACATGCCAATGGAATGCAATGTGAGGGGCTGTGGCTCAACAGTAGAGCATCTGCTTGGCAAGCAGAAGGCCTCAGGTTCAATCCCCGGCATCTTCAGTTAAAAGTTCTGGCAGTAGGTAATGGGAAAGACCTCTGCTTGAGACTCTGAAGAGTCGCTGCCAATATGAATAGAAAATTCTGACTTTGATAGACCAAGGGGTCTAATTCAGTACAAGGCAGCTTTGTGTGAGATCCCTGCAGGATTTCAGCCTTCTCTCCACTCTTGCCCAACACAGGACCTTGTCTTCTATTCTGTAATACATATTGCAGATATAGCGGTCTTGATATTTTCCGTATTTTATTGTATTTATCTCCCACTGCACAGTTTAGGAAGTATAATTTGAAGATTCTTCTCTGCCTTAAGCCTTTCCCCCTAACTCTGAACATATGAAACTGCCTTATACAAGACCATCGGTCTACCACAAAAACAGGGTTTTTTTATTCCTGGTGATTCCTAGAGCTATCCCAGAAGTGATTCAGCAACACTTCCAATATCCACTGCTCTGCCCTCAGCCTCTTCACTAGATACCAGGCTTAGCCTGGCAACTCTACCACTGAATCTGAATTTTCAGAGTACAAAACACAGACACACAGAGAGCTAAGAGAACATAGGAGAAGCCATGTTGGATCAGGCCAATGGCCTATCCAATCCACTCTGTCACACAGTGGCCAAAATACCAGGTGCCATCAGGAGGTCCATCAGTGTGGCCAGGACACTAGAAGCCCTCCCATTGCCCCCCCGCCAAAGCATCAAGAATACAGAGCACCACTGCCCCAGGCAGAAAGTTCTATCTATACCATGTGGTTAATAGCCACTAATGGACCTCTGCTCCATATGTTTATCCAATCCTCTCTTGAAGCCGTGCATGCTTGTAGCTGCCGCCACCTTCTGTGGCAGTGAATTCCATGTGTTAATCACTCTTTGGGTGAAGTACTTCCCTTTATCTATTCTAACCTGACTGCTCAGCAATTTCACCGAGTGCTCATGAGTTCTTGCATTGTGAGACAGGGAAAAAAGGACTTAGTTCTTTCTCTACCTTCTCTATCCTGTGTATAATCTTGTAAATCTCTATCATGTCACCCCTAGTCATCATTTCTCCAAGCTAAAGGGCTCAACACCTTTGCAAACAGACCAAAAGGCTTTCACAGCACCCAGTGAGGGAGCGGGCGCCTCGCAGTTAAAACTACAGCCCAGGTAAGCAAGAAAATACTGGGAGAAGCCATATGTCTGGCTGGATACTTAAGATTTACTGGTGTGAACTGCTATTATTACCTTTTAACATATATTAGAAATACAATCCAAAGTAGAGAGCTTAAGCGAGGACCTACAATATGTACAATATTTTATATGTGACATGAGGATGTGATGTTAAACAGACAATACTGTAAAAACTTTTGATTTTAATGATACACCCAGAATGTACTATATTCTTATTGAAAGATGTATTATTTCTTTTCTATTTCCATTTCCCCTTTCCCCTTTTCTTTCTTGGAAACTAATAAAAATCTTTAAAACTGGATAAACTACAGCCCAGGTTTGCCCCCCCATGATGTCTGCTTTGCTAATACAGCTACCCATATAATTAATGAGCCACTTTCTCTCCATTTCCAGCAAAGAGGTTCACAGTCTCTGCTCATGTTAGTAATTCACTGAGGGGGAGTGGAAATTGAAGAGCCCTGGCAGAGAACTGCAATACGGAATTAAAGCGAGAAAATCCCCAGCCTACGTCTGTTGTGCCCATTTCTGCAGCCTTCTACCCAATCCACTGCAGTGCTCCCTCATATCTAATCACCTAAGATTTGCAAAGAAAAACCTCATTTGTGAAAGTAAAATTCCCAGCCTCAAACCTCTGACCCAGGGGTGGCCTTAGCCACAGGGCGAGCAGGACAACTGCCCTGGGGGCCCCTGCTGGGATGGACCCTATTTGGGGGCAAGTGCCCACTAACAAGCTGCCCAGCAAGAGAAGAAGATGATGATATTGGATTTAAGGACAACCTCTGCCAGAGCTATGGCCGACCCAAGGCCATGCTAGCAGGTGCAAGTGGAGGAGTGGGGAATCAAATCCGGTTCTCCCAAATAAGAGCCCGCACACTTAACCACAACACCAAACTGGCTCTCCAAGAGGAAGCCAGGCCTCAGATTCAGCAGGAGCTCACAGGAGCACAGCTCCTAAACCTTTCTGATGGTTCCCCCTCTTCCACCCCACCTACCTTGTCCATTGAATAGTAGGTGCAGCTGCATAACAATACCTGGATTAGGAGAGCAGGCAGCCAGCCAGCCAGCCCCCATGAGCTTTGCCACACCCCCAGGAGTCCTCATTAACCTCTGCGCCACCCTTTCCCCACTTCTTATGTGATTTTCGGTAGCGGGTGGCTTGTTGGCCTTTTGACTGAGGGGGCAGCCCAGGAGAGCCCCAGGTGAGCGAGGCCTGCTTGGGCTGGCTGGATCTCTAACCAGCCCAAGCATGCCTCGCTCACCTGCGGTCTCCTTTCTTACATCAGGTTGCTTTTGGCTGGCAAGGGGAGGCATATGCTAATGAGTTATGCTAAGGCGCTCCACCATCTATTTTTCTACAAAAGGACTCCTGGTGGAAGCCATTGCTGCCAGTTTTATGACGACAGCCATCACTCAGGCAGCACGAGGGGCCCCAAGCCCACATCACATCTGCTGAAGGGCAGGAATGACTGCCTGGTTTACTGCTTTTGTGGGATCCACAGCCCCCCAAAGAGAAAGTAAGCCTACTGGGGCACTCATGTTAGGGAAAGAGAGAGAAGCAAGTCAGGAATCTTTCTTTCTCAGACTCCCCACCAATCCCAGAAGCTGCACTGGGAAGATTCTATTTTGAGCACATGCCTCTGAAAGGGACCCTCTCCCTGCCCTTCAGCCTCTGGGTAGGTCCAGGCATATCCTCAGGGCTTTGCTGAGGGATGGGAGTGGGGCCCCGCAGTAATCATGACCCTTTCCCCAGGGACCAGATGGTAAGTGATGTGAAAGAACTACACAAAGGAGACACGGGATACAACAGCAACAAGCATAACGACTGTGACTAATACAGTACAATAAAGAATTTACAAACAATTAGATCTGTTTTACATCAACTCTGTCTTCTTTCATCAAGCTTATAAACCACGCTCATACAATACTACACTCAAGAAAAAGAAAAGGGCTCAGAATAACAACCTCCAAACAATTCCAGAAAATGTACCAGTACGCAAGGTACTATAAATTCCGAAAGTACAGTCTTATTATGTGTCCACGGGTGAAGGTTCTGGATTTCTTTATCTTTGTTTCGGAAAATTCTTCAGGTCAAGGACTCTTATTGGTGGCTGTAAAGCTCAAGAGACTAGTATTTCTACGAATCTTGGGGTCCTGTTACTTATCTCTGTTTTTGAGAACTCTCTTCCATGATGTCACCAAAAATTCTAATTAGGTGCTTCCGTTCCAAAAATTCCTATGGACTCAGCCCTTTGAGTTCATAGGAGTGTTTGGAGTGGAAGCACCTCATTAGAATATACTGGTGCATTTTCTTAAAAACTATCAAAATCTGAGGGGGGCATGAGCCTTCAGTTGGTATAGTGGTTGAGTGTGTGGATTCTTATCTGGGAGACCCAGGTTTGATTCCCCACTCCTCCACTTACAGCTTCTGGAACGGACTTGGGTCATTCATAGCTATCTCAGGAGCTGTCCTTGAAAGAGCAGCTGCTGTGAGAGCCCTCTCACCCCCACCCACCTCACAGGATGTCTGTTGTGGGGGGAGAAAATATAGAAGATTGTAAGCCGCTCTGAGTCTCTGATTCAGAGAGAAAGGCGGAGTATAAATCTGCAGTCCTCTTCATGAGTCACTGTTCATGAAATCTCATACCTCACCACAAATTTTGTTAGTCTTTAAGGTGCTACAGGACTCTTGCTCTTTTCTGTTGCTACAGACAAACTAACATGGCTACCCATCTTGATCTATTATCTGGAGCAACCCAAGAGGAAATAGGAGCAGTTTATTCCAATCTTGAGCAGTGTGTGTAAACACTACAAATGTAGTTAATGTTGATGTTGCCATAGGAACAGAATTGGGAGCGAACTGGGTGAGGAGGGAGGAAGAGTGCAGATGTACCCAAGATTCCAAGTCTAATGAGATTTCTGTTAACAACTGAAGAATTCTTCGATACAAAAGTTAAAGAACCAGCTCCAGTTACAAGAGATTTGGATTTTAGATTTGGAGAGCCAGTTTGGTGTAGTGGTTAAGTGTGTGGACTCTTATCTGGGAGAACTGGGTTTGATTCCCCACTCCTCCACTTGCACCTGCTGGAATGGCCTTGGGTCAGCCATAGCTCTGGCAGAAGTTGTCCTTGAAAAGGCAGCTGCTGGGAGAGCCCTCTCCAGCCCCACCCACCTCACAGGGTGTTTGTTGTGGGGGAGGAAGGTAAAGGAGATTGTGAGCCGCTCTGAGACTCTTCGGAGTGGAGGGCGGGATATAAATCCAATATCATCATCATCATCATCATTTAGTTAAGAACCTAGACGCACCCAAAAACCTGCTCCTTTACCCATTAGTTATTTGTAGGATGCTCCAGAGTACTGTTTCCCATTTGCAGGGTCAGGAATGAGAGAGATTTTTCTGAAAACAAAGTTACTTCAGAAAAAGAGGCAGGTTTGGGGGAGTGCCCTGGGAGAACCGGGTTTGATCCCCCACTCCTCCACTTGCACCTGCTGGAATGGCCTTGGGTCAGTCACAGCTGTCTTGCAGAGGTTGTCCTTGAAAGGACAGCTGCTGTGACAGCCCTCTCAGCCCCAACTACCTCACAGGGTGTCTCTGTTGTGGGGGAAGATAATATAGGAGATTGTAAGCCACTCTGAGTCTCTGATTCAGAAAGAAGGGCAGGGTATAAACCACTTAACCACCACACCACATCACAGGAAAAGGTGGAGTTTTGGTTTTGGTGGGAGTTTTGGTTCAGTGTGCCCTGGAAGTGACATCACTTGGCCCTTGACCTGGAAGTGACACCACAGGAAATGACATCATTCCTATCTCCCGGCTCTACCCCCAAAGTCTCCTGGCTCCACCCCCAAATTTTAGTGAGCCACGAAGGAGAAGTGTAAAAATAATCGGGCCACGGGAAAGAAGAGTTTGGGAAACCCTGCTCCAGAGCATAAAACATGAACACAAAGACTGAATTCCAGCTTCTTGGAATTCATACCTGCAATTATTCAAGAAATCACAAACTGACCCCAGACAAGGTCTTAGACCATGGTAAAATTTTATTGAAGGACATTAGGGTAAATAGCATAATTCTACAGAAATGCAATTGGAAATTACTGCTTATTCAGCTGCCTAAAAGTGTAAGGAGGGAGGAAGCTTTTTTAAAAAAACTAATCTCTCCCATAGAATTTGCTGGGTGACCTTGGGCCACTCACTCTCTCTCAGCCTAACCTACCACACAAGGTTGCGTTGAAAATAAAATGGAAGAGGGGGGAACAAGGTTGTAGGCTACACTGGGTTCCTACCAGGGAGAAATGTATAAATACAGAGGAGGAGAATTGTGTTCCATCAAAAGTCACCACTAATTGGTGGCAACCCCAGAACCATGGGCTTTTAAGATGATGATACTGGATTTATATCCCGCCCTACACTCTGAATCTCAGAGCAGTCACAATCTCCTTTACCTTCTGAATCTCAGAGCAGTCACAATCTCCTTTACCTTCTTCCCCCCATCCCACCCCCCATCCCACCCCCCCCACACACACACACAACCCTGTGAGGTAGGTGGGGCTAAGAGAGTTCTTACAGCAGCTGCCCTTTCAAGGACAACTGTGAAAGCTACAGCTGACCCAAGGGCATTCCAGCAGGTGCAAGTGGAGGAGTGGTGAATCAAACCCGGGTCTCCCAGATAAGAGTCTGCACACTTAACCACCACACCAAACCAGTTCTTTAAAAGCCAGAGATAAGCAGTAGTGGTTGACCATTGCCTTCCTCAGAGTAGCAACCCCAGTCTTCCATAGTGGTCTCCCATCCAAATACTAACCATGGCTGACCCTGCTTAATTTCCAAGCTCTGATGAGATAAGGCTAAACTGAACTATCAGTTTCTTTATTTGGGGGGGAGGGACATACACTTTATTTCAAGTCACCCAATGACCCAACCATCTTGGGAAATATAAATCACACTAACAGGCTAAATAAGTACATAAATAAACAAAATAATCTATTCTGCTTTAGGAGTATTGATCTTGGGCTAAATGATAAACAGATTGAGAAGGAAGAACTGCAGAGACTTCTGACTTTCCAAACCTCACAGGGGAAAGACGGGTTTGTTAAAAGTGCACTCACAATTCTGTACTTCAAGCACACCTCGATTCAGCCACCTGAGAACTCCCGACACTTCCCATTACACTACCGTTAGCGGCTTCTCTCATCTGCTGCATGCTCTAGTATCCATTTTCTCTGGGATAGCGTGACACACACAGGTTTCTAAAACAGGGAGTGCTAACAAATTGATAGCAACAGCATTTCCATCTTGCTAAATTTAAGAATGCTTAGCAGAATGCTTAGTCCTACAATTGCTTATTTTGAGATAACGGCAACCAGGGGTGGAATTCTAGCAGAAGCTCCTTTGCATATTAGGCCACACACCCCTGATGTAGCCAATCTTCCTAGAGTTTACAAAAAAGGGCCTTGTAAGCTCTTGGAGGATTGGTTACATCTGGTGTGTGTGGCCTAATATGCAAAGGAGCTCCTGCTAGAATTCCACCTCAAAACACATTTTTGAGATAGTTTACTGTCAACCTGGACCAGGAACGCAGCCACGTTATTAAAGCTGGGATCCCAAGTTATGAAGAACAAGGCGGATTGGTTTGAACACATGAAGCTGCCTTATGGGTGGGGCTGTGGCTCAGTGGTAGAGCATCTTTGGCATGCAGAAGGTCCCAGGTTCAATCCCTGGCATCTCCTATTAGGTAGGACATGATGTGGAAGACCTCTGCCTGAGACTCTGGAGAGCTGCTGCCAATCAAAGTAGACAAGACCATGAAAGACCAAGGGTCTGATTCAGTATAAGGCAACTTTATGTACATTCATGTGTGTATGCTGATAAACCAAAGATCAGACACAAGGTCAGTGTTATGTACTCTGACTGGAAGAGGCTCCCCAGGGTCCTGGGAGAGATGCTCCAGATCACCTCTTATCTGACCCCTTTAAGTGGACGTCCCAGAGATTGAATCTGGGACACATGAACATATGAGGCTGCCTTATACTGAATTAGACACTTGGTTCGTCAAAGTATTGTCCACACAGACTGGCAGTGGCTCTCCAGGGTCTCAGACAGAGCTCTTACCCATCACCTGGTCCTTCGAACTAAAGAAGCCAGGGACTGAACCTGGGGCCTTCTGCATGCCAAGCAGATGCTCTACCACTGAGCCATAGCTACGGGGCTGCTCAGGGATAGGCCAGTATAAAGTGAGTTACAGTAGTCTAGCCTGGAGGTGACCACTGCATGGATTATAAATAGAGAGGACGGGGTCTCCCTAAACAAGGGATCAGCAACTGGCAGCCTACAAACTAAGTCTGCATGTCAAGTGCCATGGGACATTTTGGAAGGAGCTGTTCGGTAGTGAAAGGCCCAGTCCCTTTCCTGTGTCTATTTACTGATGGCCCAGATTCCTGGATACACATACATGAACACATGACGTTGCCTTACACTGAATCAGATTCTTGGGTCTGTCAATGTCAGTGCTGACTACTATTTAGCTCTCCAGTATCTCTGGAGAGCCAGTTTGGTGCGGTGGTTAAGTGTGCGGACTCTTATCTGGGAGGACCGGGTTTGATCCCAACACTCCTCCACTTGCACCTGCTGGAATGGCCTTGGGTCAGTCACAGCTGTCTTGCAGAGGTTGTCCTTGAAAGGACAGCTGCTGTGACAGCCCTCTCAGCCCCAACTACCTCACAGGGTGTCTGTTGTGGGGGAAGATAATATACGAGATTGTAAGCCGCTCTGAGTCTCTGATTCAGAAAGAAGGGCAGGGTATAAATCTTCAGTCGTCTTCTTCTGGTAGAGAACATTTATAAACCTGATCCTTTTAACTGGAGATGCTCTGCCAGTGAGCCATGGTCCCTCCCCACACTTCCTGCTACTGACTACAACTCTTTATCCTAGAAAAGGAGGTTGCATCTGAAGGGAGATGTACAACATCAGCCAGTAGATGTTTGGACTGTTTGGCCCTCCTTTACTGGACCAAGAATAAGAAGAGATCGGATTTATACCATGAGCTTCACTCGGGTCTCAAGAGTGGCTTAATCTCCCCTCTTGCTCTCCCCACAATAGATACTACGTGAGGTAAGTGGGGCAGAGAGAGTTCTGAGAGAACTGCTTACAATCTCCCCTCTTCCTCTCCCCACAATAGATACCATGTGAGGTAAGTGGGGCAGAGAGAGTTCTGAGAGAACTGCTCGAGAGAACAGCTCTGAGAGAACTGTGGCTGATCCAGGGTCACCCCCGGCTAGATGCATGTGGAGAAGGGAGGAATCAAGCCCAGTTCTCCAGATTAGAATCCATCACTCTTAACCACTACACCAACCTGGCTCTTTAATGTGGAATGGTTAGAAAGCTGGACTAGGACAGAGATGACTTGGGTTCAAGTCCCCACTTGCCATTAAGTTTACTGTTTCATCTTGGGCTGGTTATTCTCTCTCAGCCCAGCCTACTGCACAGGGTTGTTGTAAGGGAAAAAGGAACATGGGATATGTGCACCACCATGAGTTCCTTGAAAGAAGGAGAGAATAAAACACGCCAAATAAATATCTGGGTTTATTCTGAATCACTCGAGGGTGTGGGCTGATTGGGTTGTGGTGCAGAAAAAGCTTCCTATTATGCATGCTGAAGGATGAAGACTGAGATAATATAACCTCTTACCCCTAACTCTGGCAGACCCAGTACACAGTGACTACTGAAAGAAAGAGATCTGAATCCCTCTGTTGCAAAGAAAGAACTTCTCTTTGTGACTGTTCTTCTGCTTCGTGAATGTGTCTTCTGTGCTTCCTTAAAAAGAAACCTTTTCACTTTAAGAGAAGCTGCAAAAACTTACGGACACTAAGTTAACTTTCCGCTTTAACTACGGCACCATGAGTTATATCCAGTAAACTTCAAGCACTCCGTCTCACACAATTCACCTTTTTACACAGTCCCTGTTCCACAAGATTTTTGGCTCATCCAAGTCCCAACATCCTCAGCATAGCTTTGTTAAGGGGTCAGGAGGGAACCTCTTCTCTCTTTTTCAGCAGCACATAAACGGGCAGAATCTAACAGCACAAATATCACACAGCCTGGCATTCTGCCAGCCAGGGCCTTTTTTTGGTAGAAAAAGCCCAGCAGGAACTCATTTGCATATTAGGCCACACCTCAAGTCCTGATGTCACCATTGTTTCACACAGGACTTTTGTAGAAAGGGCCCGGCAGGATCTCATTTGCATATTAGGTCACATCCCCTGATGTCATTATTTCATACGCAGGGCTTTTTGTAGAAAAGCCCAGCAGGAACTCATTTGCTTATTAGGCCACACCCCGAGATGCCAAGCCAGCCAGAACGGCATTCCTGGGTATTTGAGCTCAAAAATAGCCCTGCTGCCACTGCACTGCCTCCTGGTTCCTCCTGCATGTGTTGAACCAGGTTAGGATGCCTTTGCTCCTAACCCATTAGGAATGTGCAGGAAAAACTCTGGAAACAGCAAGCTCTACAGAATTAAGTCCAAGTACTGTGGAAGTACCTAACTGATGTATCACGGCCAAGCTTCCAAGGCTTATTTATGAGGAATACACTAGGTAATTTGCTGTGCTGATCATTGCTCACGATATATGTAAGGTAAGGGCCAAAAGGTCAATTCATCAGAATGATGTTCCCTGGACTTATAATAGCCATAACCAGGGGTCATTTTGTAAAAAAAATAGGTGACAGAGCTCCTTAGCATAACTCATTAGCATATGCCACACACACCCCAGCCAAAATCAACCCAATGCAAGAAAGGAGAGCCTGGGCTCTCCTGGACCACCACCACCACCCCCACCCCCCCGCCAGTCAAAAGGCCAGAAAGCCACATGCTGCTCAAAATCACATAAGAAGTGGAGAAAGGGTGGTGCGGGCTTCTTCAGGGGTTAATGAGGGCTGCTGGGAGCACGGCTGGCAGGCTACCTGCTCTCCTAATCCAGGGATTGTTATGCAGCTGCACCGACTATTCAATGGACAAGGTAGGTGGGGAGGAAGAGGGGGAACCCTCAGAAAGGTTCAGGAGCTGTGCTCTTATGAGCTCCTGCTGAATCTGAGGCCTGGCCTTAACAGAAAATTCCAGGTGTCCTGGTCACTTTGGAGGTGCAGGAAACCAGGTAAGGTGACTCTGCTATGCAGTAACAAATTTGGTGGCCCCTTTAGAGCCCAAAGGCCATAAATCTGAAGGTCCTCCTCTCTCCATATTTCCCTCTGCACCAGCTTCAGCCTTCTGGCTGCCATCTTCTAGTTGTTTCCTCACTTAAGGAGCATCTAGTAGAACTGGGTGACCCAACATGATGCCCACGAAGTTTTTCATAAAGTGGGTGGGGCTACTGTAAAACAGCATTTGTGATTGGCTGCCCTCATTCAAATAAAAGGATTTCCCACTGGAGGATCAGCAGCTATGATAAGCACTTGGGGGTTTCTTAGTCACATTTCTTCACATGAATGTGAGGAGGGAGGTATCATCTTTGGATCCACTTCATGTGGAAACCATTTGGGGTTTGGCTCTGCCTCCTATGGAAGCCTTTTTTAGGGATGGTGATCACACCCTCTCTCAAAATCCCATATGTGCCTGCAGGCTCAAAAGGCTTGGGGACCCCTGTACTAGAGTCCATTCCTTCTCCATGGCGGCTGCCACCTTCAGAAGTTTCACGGGATGCTGTCAGTAGAGATTTTTAGGAGGCACTGTAAGGCTGTTTTATTTGTGAGAGATTTTAATGGGGTTTAAGTGACAGGCAGTTTCTTGGGGGTGGGGAAACTAAAATGTTTTTTATTGTATGTTGTATATTTTTAATCTTGGAACTGTAAGTGACTTTGAGCTGTAAGGGAAAGGTGGGCTAAAAATATTTTTTAAAGTAAATAAATTTATTCAAGGGAGGAGAAGGGGCTAAATCCAGCGAAGACAGAGGTCCTTTGCTTGGGTCGTCGGGGTCCGGGAAGGGAAATTCCCCTACCAGTTTTTGACGGTGCGCCGCTGATTGCGACGCATAGGGTCAAGAGCTTGGGGGTACTACTGGAGCCTTCCTTAACGATGGAGGCCCAGATAGCAGCCACTGCCAAGTCCGCATTTTTCCATCTTAGGCGGGCAAGGCAGCTGGCTCCCTTCCTGGAGCGTGACGATCTAGCAACGGTGATCCATGCAACAGTCACCTCGAGGTTGGACTACTGCAATGCCCTCTACATGGGGCTGCCCCTGTGCCGAACCCGGAAATTGCAGTTGGTGCAGAACGCCGCCGCCCGGTTGTTATTGGGGCTCCCAAGATGGGAGCACATTCAGCCGGGACTTCGGGTTCTGCACTGGCTGCCAATACTTTATCGAGTTCGGTACAAGGTGCTGGTCATTACCTTTAAAGCCCTATATGGCCTAGGACCTGCCTACCTGAGGGACCATCTCTCCCCACATGTTCCCCAGAGAGATCGGGAACTCAAAATCTCCTTGTTGTCCCCGGGCCAAAAGAAGCCCGTTTGACATTGACTAGGGATAGGGCCTTCTCCGTAATGGCCCCTTCCTGGTAGAACCAGCTGCCGGAAGAGGTAAGGGCCCTGCGGGATCTCACTCAATTCCGCAGGGCCTGTAAGACAGTCCTCTTCCAGCTGGCTTACAACTAACTGGCACTTGAAATCTTGATACTGAGTGTAGTTTTTATAGGATTGCTGTATGTTTTTTTAATGTTTTAATTATGTAAATTATGTGAAATGTTTAATTTTAACTATGTAAACTGTGTGGAATGTTTACATTTTTATATTCTTATGTTAGATTTTATATGCTGTAAGCCGCCCTGAGCCACCTGGTGGGAAGGGCGGGATACAAATTACAAATAAACTAAACTAAAGTGTGACCTTAGGCCACTCACTGTCTCTCAATCTAACTTATCTCGCAGGCAAAACTCCCTCTAAGCTGTGGAGTCTTGTGAGCAAAAATTCTACTTTGTGAGCTACTGTATACATTGGTTTGCTCTGGGGCTAAGACAAAAATGTGTGAGTCAGAAGCTAAAAAACTGTGAACGAGCTCACACTAACTCAGCTTAGAGGGAACACTGCGCAGAGTGATTATGAAGATAAAATGGGAGGGGAGAGCATGTACACTGCCCTGAACAGCTTAGAATGAGCAACAGACTGAAGAAAACCAGTATGGGGAATACAGAGATAGCCACTCATTAGCCTATTCACGCTAGCTAGCTGATCTGTATTTCCTGATCTGGGTGTGCCGATATCTAAAGCACCCAAGACGCTATTTCAGGGGCAGGTAAATCTACTGCATTTTTGTACTGGGTGTGACTGAATGATCCCGTCATGACCACACTTGATACAGATACTGCAGGGGGCTAACTGAAATAGGCAATGCTAAAACAATATCAACACCAGGCGTCTGCTTCCATGGTCGTGGAATCTGAATTACGAGGCAAATGGCTCATTACAATAACTGTAAAACACATTAATTAAAAGCACAAAGAGACTTGGCAATAGTCACCCAGAGCCCAAATCATAGCAAAGTAAACAGGAAAAAAAAATACAAGTCGCTTCCCCGCCGAATGCAACATGCCATCACGGATCAGCAATGTAAGGGGTTTGTCAAACATTCTACATTGCGTTATTCCAAATTTCTTTCAACAAATCTGTTCTTTCCAGATTAGCAGTTCCCGTTCTGCCACAACAAACATATTTTTTGAAGATACTGAGACCCAAAGCATATGAACGCTGTGAAGGCTTCCAGTATCCTAAAACAGCAATGCTTAGACAGCAAAGATGTCACAGGTTTCATTTATATTGTGGTGTGGGGATCCTGGTAAGCAGGGCTTTTTATCAGCAGGAACGCACAGGAAAGCAGTTCCTGCTGGCTTGGCATCAGGGGTGTGCGGCCTAATATGCAAAAGAATCGTGCCGGGCCTTTTCTACAATAAAAGCCCTGCCAGTAAGTCTCCCATCCGGACACTGCCCAGCCCCAAAAGTGCATGGCTTCGGTAAGGGTGCTGTATCACATGCCCGTCAGCCCTTCCCAGCATCATTTTATATTCCTTATTCCTGGTTAACAAAAAATCAACAGCAACTACCTGGTGCTTCAAGTGTATTTCAGAGATGGACACTGACAAAGTCTCACATTGATACTCCAGAAAATTGCCCATCATTTGTTTGTGAGAAGGCAACCTGGGTCATATTGCAGCTCATCTATGCAAGAGCCCTATCCATAAAAGCCACGGAACTCGGTAGCAATTATCTCCAACCTTAAGATGGCTCATTCTGTGTATATATTAACTCTGTTTTAAACTCAAAATTTCAGGTTTTCACGGCTGGTAACATCATTAGGGTTTGTAGAATCTTTCGGGCTCAAGTGCCGTGTTCTACTGGAGAAAGTTTTCCTTCCAGACGTTTCGTTCTCAGCTGCGGAGAACATCCTCAGTGGCGTTGCAGCCGGAGCAGGTGCTCTGATCTTCTTGGCTGCTGTGCATTGAGTGAGGCCAGGGCTGCTGGAGAGCTGCTATTTCTAGGCTGGAGGGGGTGTGGTGAAAGGGCAATAGGTTTGTGGATGTGCCCATTGTTTGGTGGGGCTTCCTGGAAGGGTAGTGATAAGGAAACTGGCTGTTGAATGTGACCATTGTTCTGTGTTAATTGCTGGGAGGGTTGGAAGGGGTGTGAAGAAAAGGAAGATGGTTGTTGATTGTGCTGATTGTTCTGTGTAATGTGCTGGTTGTTCTGTGAACACTACCCTTCCAGGAAGCCCCACCAAACAATGGGCACATCCACAAACCAATTGCCCTTTCATCACACCCCCTCCAGCCTAGAAATAGCAGCTCTCCAGCAGCCCTGGCCCACTCAATGCACAGCAGCCAAGAAGGTCAGAGCGCCTGCTCCAGCTGCAACGCCACTGAGGAGGTTCTCCGCAGCTGAGAACAAAACGTCTGGAAGGAAAACTTTCTCCAGTAGAACACGGCACTTGAGCCCGAAAGATTCTGTTTTAAACTGTTTTAAAAGATGTTTTAATGACATATGCACGGGAGGGAGGTTTGATTTTAATGGTTTTATACCATATAACAGCAGCAATAATAACAAATTACGATCTAGCATACAACAAATTACAATCTAGCATACAACTAAATGGGGTTACTAGGTTCCCCCCAGCCACAGGATGAGGATAGGGGGTTAGAGTTGCCAGATTTCGGTTGGGAAACTCCTGAGGATTTGGGGATGGAGCCTGGGCACTTTAGTGGGGTACAATACCATACAGTCCACCCTCCAAGGCATCCATTTTCCCCATAGGAACTGATCTCTGTAGTCTGGAATGAGCTGTAATTCCAGGAGATCCCCTGGCCCCATCTGGAGGTAGGCATCACAAACTCTAAACTAAATTAGATTTTTAAAAATAAATGGTTGTTGGCAGGGCTTTGTTTGTAGAACAAGCCCAGCAGAAACTCATTTGCACATTAGGCCACACCCCCTGGTATCATTACATTATTATTTATTTTATTACATTAAGCTTATATCCCGCTTCTCGGCCTTTTGGCTAAGATCAAGTGTGTGTGTGTGTGTGTGTGTATATACCGCCCTCTCCGCAAGCAGACTCAGGGCGGCTCACAACATTACATTACTACCATTAAAACTAATAAAACATATAAAACATAATTACATATTTAAATTATTTAAAACCATTTCATGGTCCTGTATTAATATAATACAATATAGGCGGTTCTGAAAATTCGGTGGTGACCACCAGTACTCTACATGGTGCTCTATATGATGTCCAGTGGCAGCTCTCTCTCAGTTAGATATCGAAGGCCTGTCGGAACAATTCAGTCTTACAGGCCCTGCGGAACGTAGGCAGATCCCGCAGGGCCCTTATGGCCTCTGGGAGAGCGTTCCAGAGTTCTGGCGCTGCCACCGAGAAAGCCCTGGTTCGTGTCATACGCAACCTGGCTTCTTTTGGTCCAGGGATGGACGTAGATTTTTCGTTCCTGAACGCAGTGCTCTCTGGGGGATATACGGAGAAAGGCAGTCCCGCAGATAGACAGGTCCCTGACCATAAAGGACTTTAAAGGTCAGTACCAACACCTTAAAACGAACTCGGAACACAACAGGAAGCCAGGGCAGCTCTTTCAGCACCGGCTGAATGTGCTCCCATCGAGGGAGTCTCATTAACAGCCGCGCCGCAGCGTTCTGCACTAGCTGTAGTCTCCAGGTTAGCGTCAAGGGTAGCCCCATGTAGAGAGCGTTACAGTGATCTATTCTTGAGGTGACCGTAGCATGGATCACCATTGCTAAGTCGTCGTGCTCCAGGAAAGGGGTCAGCTGCCGCACCTGCCAAAGGTGAAAAAAGGCGGATCTAACAGTGGCTGCTACTTGGGCCTCCATTGTAAGGGAGGACTCAAGGAGCATGCCCAAGCTCCTGACCTTAGGGGCCGGTATTAATGGCACCCGGCAGATGAACCTCTCCCCCCCGGACCACCCCAACTCAGATAGAGAACCTCCGTCTTTGTCGGATTCAGCTTCAGCCGGCTCAGCCTGAGCCAAGAAGCCACAGCTTGAAGAGCCAGGTCTAGATTTTCCGGGGTACAGTCAGACTGGCCGCCCATCAATAGATAGAGCTGGGTGTCATCTGCATATTGATGACAACCCAGTCCATACCTCCTGACAATCTGGGCAAGGGGGCGCATATAGATGTTAAATAGCATCGGGGATAGGACCGCTCCCTGTGGCACCCCACAACTGAGAAGAGTGCCTCTGGGATGCTTCCTCCCCTATCACCACCCTTTGTCCCCGATTTTGGAGAAAGGAGGTCAACCACTATAAGGCGGACCCCTGAATCCCCACATCGGCAAGGTGGCTAGTCAGTAGCTGATAGTCAACTGTATCAAAAGCAGCTGACAGGTCTAATAGCAACAGCACCGCTGAGCCGCCCTGATCCAGATGTCACATGAGGTCATCTATGAGAGCGACCAGAACCGTCTCTGTCCCATGACCTGGTCGAAAGCCGGACTGGAATGGATCCAGTGCGGAAGTGTCCTCCAGGAATCCCTGAGTTGCCACCGTCCGATGAGTTGCCATCATCATTGTTTTTCATAGGGATTTTGGAAAAAATGTTCAACAGGGACTAATTTGCATATCAGGCCACACCCCCTGACACCAAGCCAGCCGGAACTGCGTTCCTGGGCGTTCCTGCTTAAAAAAAAAGTCCTGGTTGTTGGCTTTATTTTTAACTCCTGGCTCTTTAGTGCCCTTCATTCATACCAAGTTGTTGATTCTTTCTTTTGTGCCTTCAATAACTCTTGTACATATTGGACACTAAGATTGCAAATTCCTTTCCAAAGAATAATTCCTCACCTCCTACAGCTTATTCACTGCACTACATCCCACTCTCCAAGCTATTTTTATTAAAAAGCCAACAGTGAATTAGCTTGCTGCTACAAACTTTACAGAACGATGACACAAGAGGCTGAAGTGCGGAACAGACAACCTTTACTTAACACTTTGCAAATCATATGAAAGGAACCAGACTCAGAAATTTTCCTTAAAAGTCAATGTCATACTGGTATTCTTCAAAATCACTCACCCACCCACCCCCTGTACCCATTCACTCAACATTTTCAGTTCTTACCTTCTGTACATATTATTGTTGATAACAAGTATACAACTCTCTTGGAGACAACACAGCCCACTTTTATCTTTTAATCTCAACTGTGTAATCCTTGCCTTTTCAAAAGTGTCAAGGCTGCTAACAACAAGAGGTGAGTTCAATAAAAATACAGGATGGCAAACACTTAACACCACAGAAAACAAATCAATAAATTCACAAAATCTTAACTACAGCCATCTGCCAATAATATACTTAACTGCAGACTGAAAGAGTCACTGACCCTCAAAAAACATAAGCAGGAAGTCTCTCCAAAACAGGAAGGTTATGCATGGTTCCCTAAAAGTTAGGAGGGAAAGATCTGAGGTAAAGTGTCAGGAAGACTATTCCATAATTTCAGTCATCCTCACTTGAGAAAGCCCAGTTTCTATTCATGACAAATCAGACAGCCCAAGATGAGGGAATGGATAAAAAAGACTGGAGGGGCTAATATTTTGGTGTACATCAAATGGCCATGGTGTGGGCTTTTTTCAGCACCTTAACATCAAAACCATCTCCTTTGGGTCTTTCATATATTGGTTTTCCTGTGGTTTGGGTGCTCAGATGCAGCCAGTTCTGAGCTTCTTCAAGACAGCATCTTACGGTGATTTTCTCTTTTTTCTCAAATAACCTTTTATCTGATATTGAGAAAGTATGGAGGAATGACAAGGTAACCAAGGAAAGGCAACACACTGACTGCAATATTGTGACGACGCTCGGAGAGAAACAACCACAGTTCGGCACCCAAACCAGATGAAAATCATCATGTGAAGACCAAAAGAGAACTGTTAAGATTAATTCTTTTTTAAAAAAAACACTACTCCCACGGTCATTTTGCATAAACCCATGTATTGCTCCACCAAATTATTTTTACCATTCCCTCACTGTGGATAGAAATCTTATCAAAGATGATTTGAGAAACCAAGGACAAATGATGAGAAAACTCCCAATAAATGGACAATGTTGTGAGGAAGCTCCATATAAGAGACCCCTCTGCCACTTCTACAACATGGTTGTTCATAAAGCTGGGGGGCGGGGTTGTTAGTCATCACTGCATGTTCTACACCCAAAAGAAAACACATCCAGACAACACCTAATAAAAGCACAGAATAAAGTAATAAAGAAGCTGTTAAGCTGAGGAAGACAGACAAGGATGACAAATTAATACACTTGTTATAAGCAAGTACAGGAGAAAGTAGAGGAGAGCTCAAATTCATCGTTCTTAGCCTGAGGTGGAGTGTGACTTGACTAGGAAAGCGCTTTCGGCACCTCCAAAACAACTCTCAAATATCCCACACAGAGGGGGAGCAACATGAATGGAGGCAACAAAAAACAGATACTGTTTTATACAGTTTACACTCCTTGAACCATGAGAAAAGGCTAGTTACAAATCTTTTAATTAAAGAAATAAGTCACCTTGCCTTAGTTTGCACCCACATTTGACTGTCTTGGTCCCCCCCACCACCCATCACAGTTTAAGGGAAAGGGAGAGCTCTTATAATGCTGCGTCACATCTGCCATTTTGGAGGCCACCTAGCAACCCCACTAGACATTGCTGCAGCAGCAGGAAAAAAACCCCAAATCAGTGGAATTGGGGGGGGGGGAGAGAAATGGAGATGGGGGCAAGAATGATATGGTTACCACCTTTCAGGTGGGGTCTGGAGCTCTCCTGGTTTTACAGTTGATCTCCAGACTACAGAGATCAGTTCCCCTGTAGAAAATGGCTACACCAGAGGGTGGCCTTCTATGGCATGGTACCTGCTAAGGTCCCTTCCCAAGCTCCAACTCCCAACCCAGAGTTGGCAGCCCTAAAGAGAGGCAGGGGTGGGGAAGAGACTCTGACTATGGCAGCAGATCGGAAGGGGAGAAAACAGTGGTGGAGAGAGGGAGCAAGAAGCAGAGGCAGCAGGAACCGGTGGAGAGAAGGGACTTCCCTTTCTCCAAGAGTTATTTGTAGCTATATAATGTAAATATAAGGTGTGGGTGCACGTAGGCGGTGTGGGAAGGGTGTGCGTGGCTGTACAGGTCCCTACTGCCTTTGAAACCTCATTTAGGCTGCTGAAATCATTTCAAAAAGCTTGGGGACAATGGAGAATTAAAACTTCTGATTTTAATCACTTGTCAAGAGATCTACACAGCCAACACGCTCATTTCATTATTCTTTCATGCAAAACATCAATGTCACAAGAGGTCTGAAAACAATACAAATGATAGGGAATTTACTGAAGAAGAAAACCATCTCACGCAGGACCTGCTGGGGCCCTTCTGAGCAAAAAGGACTAAAATTATGGACGTTCTGATCTTTCGGCAAACTATTCTGGACTGCAGATAGAAGGCGGAGAAACTTGTTATTATTCTTCCATCATCCACAAATGCAGGCAAGTCCATTGGCCTCCTTCTGGCCTGGCTACAAGATACCCAGCGATGTGGGGCAGAAAATTTTCCAAAACAAAAAATTGTCCAATGCTATATTTTTCTGAGGGGTGGGGGATTTCCACCCCACATATGCAGTCTGTAGCTCTACAGTTGTCAGTTTCTTGTGCAGCAAATCAATCAGATTACATGGGCTAACCGTGAGATACGAACATGACAAACCACAGGGCTTGTACATAGTATTTTTGCCTTCTTTTGTTAACATTAATAAAAGTTTCCTAATATAATTTAAATATTTCAATTACTTATTTATATTTGAATGGGATAATTTTCTGGGGGAAAATTCCCAGAAAATTTTCCAATTCAAATTTTCCCAGACAGCCCACATCACTGTAAATACCTATAGGTCAGGCCTTATCTCAGCAACAGGCTTGACTGGTTTTGTACCTTTCAAGCTTTCCTGTCCACTCCCCAGTCTATGGATGAACAATATTCAAATAATGACTATTAATGCAATAAACTCTTGGTTATTCTGAAAAAAAAAATTAAAGTCCAGTGGCAACTTTAAGGCAAACAAAAGTTTTATTCAAGCTATAAACTTTCGTGTGCACACAAAAAGCTTATACCTTGAATAAAATATTGTTGGTCTTCAAGATGTCACTAGACTCAAACTTTGTTCTGCTGCTTCAGACCAACATCTCCCTGAATCTACTTGGTTATTCTGCCAATCATAAGGAACAAATCCTAATTTCCAAGTATATCTGCTTCTTGTGTCCTCTTCCAACAGGGAAAACACACAGATATCTTTGGGACTGCCTCGCCCTGTATGAGCCCTGTAGGTCCTTATGATCAGTGACCCAACAACTTTTGGTAATACCCGCTCCCAGAGACATCCATCTGGCCTTGACAAGGGCCAGGGCCTTTTCAGCCCTGGCCCCTGCCTGGTGAAATGAGCTCTCCCTGGAGATCCAGGCCCTGCAAGATCTGCTTCAATTCCACAGGACCTGTAAAACAGAGCTCTTTCACCAGGCTTTAAGCTGAGGCAGTAGGCATCACTTGTTACCAGCCTCTCCCCCTCATTCCAACCCAGTGCTACAAGACCTGCTGGACCTGGACAATATGCCATGTCTGTGAGGTGGAGTCTGCCATTTTAGTCTTTGTAATTTTAGATTTTGTATATTTTAAATTAGTGTTTTACTGTTTTTACTGTTGACTGCTTTTATGATGTAACTCGCCCTGAGCCTGTTCTAAGGGAAGGGCAGGCTAAAAATCGAATAAATAAATCTCTATGGCCCAGCTAGGGTTGCCAAGTCCAATTTAAGAAATATCTGGGGACTTTGGGAGTGGAGCCAGGAGACTTTGGGAGTGCAGCCAGGAGACATTAGGGGCGGAGCCAAGATCAAGGCTGTGACAAGCAACATTGAACTCCAAAGGGAGTTCTGGCCATCTCATTTAAAGGGACACCTTTTCAATTCCTTCCTCCCATAGGAAGTAATGAAGGATAGGGGCACCTTTTGGGGGGGCTCATAGAATTGGACCCCCTGGTCCAATCGTTTTGAAACTTGGGGGGTATTTTGGGGAGAGGCACTAGATGCTGTACTGAACATTTGGTGCCTCTACCTCAAAAAAAACCCCTCGGGCGACCCCCACCCCCTGGGCAGGGCGAGGAGGGGACACCTTGCTTGCTGGGGATGTAGGTCTCGTCGTAGTCTTCCTCCAAGATGAGCTGGTCCCCAATCTGGATGGCGGCGGCGGCAGGACCAGCCATGGCAGCAGCCCACCCACCAGCGCCCCACCCCCACCCCAAGTGGACCCAGGGGGCAGGCAAGAAGCCACCCCCACCCACCCTCCCTGGGAGCTGCACCCCCCCCCCAGGAGGCCAAGCCAGCAGCTGCCGGGTGGAGGGCGAGCGAGCGGGTAGCGAAGGCCTCTGCTTGGCGTTGCCCCGGAGACAGAGCAGGAAGGGGAGGCACTTCCGGGCGCGGCCTAGAGTGGCCCTCTTGCTTTTCCTCCCCCCCACCCCAGGAGGCCGCGCCAGAAGGTGGCGGGCGGGAAGCTAAGGCGTCTGACTTGGCGTTGCCCCAGAGACCGAGTAGGAAGAGGAGGAGGCACTTCCGAGCGCAGCCTAGAGCGGCACACTCTCTCTCCCGCCCCCCTCCCTGCCACGCTCCTGGCCCCCCTTTGACTCCACCTCAGGAGTGGAGCGGGCTATGCCACTGTGTCGCCGCCGCCCCCTCCCCACCCCATCCCAGCTGCTCCTCCAAGATGGGCCCAGCCTGAGCCCATCTCGGAGGAGCAGCCACGGTGAAGCGGAGAAGAGGCGGCAGCAGCGCAGCGGCACCCCCCGCTCCGAGATGGCGCGGCTCGCCACGCTTTTTGGTGCCGTTTCCCCCTCTCCCCCCGCTTCCATTTTTTTGGGGAGCGGGGGAAGAGGCTGGAAATCCTGGGGTCCCCCGCCAGGGCGGGAGGGTTGGGAAGCCTAGGCCCAGCAGCCACAGTGGGAACTGCCACTCAACAAACTGTGATTTGCGAATTTAATCATCACATGGGGCCACAATTACTACAAACTGTAATTAAGAAACCAGCTACAATTGTGGAGGCGATCAACCATCAAAAATTGAATAAAGCACCGGGGCCGGATGGTCTTCCAATAGAATTCTATAAAAACTTTGAAGAAGAACTACTTATCCTGTATAAAAATGTAATTGAGAACGCACAAAATAATCATGAAATCCCAGCATCATGGAAAGAGGCTTTTATTACATTGATATACAAAGAAGGTACAGATCCAGCGGAGGCTAGAAACTATAGGCCTATCTCGCTGTTAAACAGTGACTACAAAATTTTTGCTACTATACTGGCGAATAGGCTCAAAAGAATTATTAGTGCGGTTGTTTATGAAGACCAAACTGGCTTCGTTCCAAATAGGCAAATGAAGCAAAATGTAAGATTTTTAATGAATGCAATAGAATATTATAAAGAACACCCTGAAAAGCAAGTGGCATTAATATTTGTGGACGCTGAAAAAGCCTTCGATAATGTAAATTGGAGGTTCATCTTGAAATCATTAGAAGCAGTAGGTTGTGGGGAATTTTTTTGCGGACTGGTGGAAACCATTTATACGGAACAGAATGCAAAGATCAGTTTTAATAATATTCAAACAGATTCGATTGTCATAGCGCAGGGCACAAGACAGGGTTGCCCCCTATCACCATTATTATTTATAGTAACATTGGAGTTCTTAATGCAAAGAATAAGAGACGAAGATGGAATAAAAGGGATTAAAATTAGAGGAGAGGAGTTGAAGATTCGAGCCTTCGCGGATGATTTGTTATGTATCTTAGAAGATCCCAATCTCTCTATCGGACAACTTAAAGAAACATTTAAACATTATGGACAAGTTTCGGGACTAAAGATCAATTTGCAAAAAACGAAATTTTTTACAAAGAATATGAATAAGGAGCAAGTCAACCAATTTGAAGCTTTATCGGAATTCACATATGGGAAAAAAGTAAGATATCTAGGAATTCAAATGACTAATGAGCTTAAAGACTTGTACCGGGACAATTACGAAAAATTAATAAAAGAAATTCAAGAGGACTTAAGAAATTGGGAAGATTTGCATATATCGCTTCTAGGGAGAATCGCAACCATAAAAATGAACGTATTGCCAAGAGTTCTATTCCTTTTCCAAATGATTCCTATTATGCTGCCGAAGTCCTTCTTCCAACGGATTAATAAAATAACTTCATTGTTTATCTGGCAAAACAGAAAACCTAGGATCAGACTAAAAATACTTCAGGACAGTAAACTCAGAGGTGGTTTTGCTCTACCAGAATGGAACTTATATCATAAAGCCTGTCGTATTGTATGGTTGAAAGAGTGGTTTACATTGGAAGATAAGAGGACATTAGCCATTGAAGGGGCAGATCTGGGGAAAGGATGGCATGGATATCTTTGGTATCAGAATCCGCCTCCAAACAGTTTGTTTTGGAGACATGAGATAAGAAAATCCCTATATAGAGTTTGGATGGAAATTAGAAAATATTACTCTTATACTCCATTATGGCTATCGCCGGTTGAGGCTCATACACACCCCAATTTGTATAATTGGAAAAACTTATTAGATTACCAAAGTCTATTAGATAAGCAAAAGAACTTAAAAATGGAAGAAATGACCCAACTTGACTGGTGGTTGAAATGTCAAATACAATCATGTTATCAAAAAGATAAGGAAAGAGGATTCCCCAAGAAACTAAATGATTTTGATCAAATTATGCAAGGAGACCAGAAATTAATCTCTAAAATATATGAATGGTTACTAAGAGAAAAAATGCAGGAAGAGCAGGTAAAAGAATCATGGATAAAATGGTTAAGAGATTTTGGATTTAATATTTGTTTAGATGATTGGGAGAAAATATGGAAGCGAAATGTTAAACTAATGACCCCGGCTTTGTATAAGGAAAATCTCTACAAAATGATATATCGGTGGTATTTGACACCAGACCGGTTAGCTAAGATATACCCCAGTTACTCCAATAAATGTTGGAAATGTAAAAAAACTAAAGGTTCACTATTCCACATATGGTGGAAATGTGAGCGCGCCAAAAAGTACTGGGCTTTAATACATACTTGGACCCAAAAAATTCTAAAGATTAAATTGGAACACTCACCAGAATTATATCTTCTAAATGTATGTAGGCAAGATTTTCCACCTAAAATAATTAAGATATTGATGTATATCGTTACTGCTGCGAGGATATTATTTGCTAAGTACTGGAAATCCCCGCAAATTCCGTCAAGGGAAGAATTTATTGTTAAACTTACCGAAGCGGCGGAACTGGATTTGATGACTATTAGAGTCCGTAATGGTGATATTTTAAAATGTAAAGAAAGTTGGGAACCAATTTACTGCTGGGTTAAAAGTAAAGGATTGATATTGGAATAATAGAAATAGAATAATTTAATCTCCAATCGCTCCCGGGATGTTTGGGAGTATGTTTGAGGGGTGGAGGGATTTTTTCTTTATTTTTAGGATGTCTGAGAAGGGTGGAATGTTTCTATGTATGTATTGTATGTCATGTTTTGGTTTTGTTCTTGTTTGATGTAATTTGTCCATGCACCTTGGTGAAATAAACTTAAAAATTTTTATTAAAAAAAAAAAAAAAAAGAAACCAGCTACAAAACCACAATTTGAAATCTGGCTTTGGAACCCACTAACAAAACACATCACAACTAACCACTGTTGATAACATCATTACCGTTTTCGCACACAGCTTACCTCGCAGTCATAATCCTGTTCCCTCCGCAGCATCTGTCAGATTGCGCCGGAGTTACAGGAGCGCACCATCTGCGCTGGAGTTACAGGAAGTGCCACGGCTTTTGCGTAGCAAACGTAAACTGGGTTTTAGCGGTTTACGTTTGCTATGCAAAAGCTGTGGCACTTCCTATAACTTCAGCGCAGATGGTGGGAAATCCGACCAGACGCTGCAGAGGGAACAGGATTGTGACTGCGACGTGAGCTGTGTGTGAAAACGGTCCATGTTTCAGCATGATATCTGAATACAGTTTCCATCTTCTGCCTGAATTCCTTTGACAGCCCTGTGCAGGTTTCCTACATACCATCGCAACGCCCACTGCAATTCACTTTGAGCTCCAGTGCCATTCTTATAGGGCTTGTATCTCCTACGCTGACAGTCAACAACAAAAATTCATGGAGTTAATTGTACCAAATACCCTACTGAGTTATCTTTGCCTGGCTCACATTTTGAGCAAGAATACACATATTCAAACGTATCTCCCCAGACAACTTCTTTTCTCCTATACACAAACCAAAAAGGAGAGGCAGGGGGGCGGCAAATATTCAACACAGATCAAAATGCTTTCCGTTATTGGCTCTGACCTATTTCTTTCATTCCGATTTGAAGGAAGCAAGCCGTTAAAGGAACACTGTTGAAACTCTAAGGCCTAAAAATAACTGTAGCCTGGCACTGCTCCTGTCTCAATGGACTTGTATTTAAAGACTGACTATACACTTCTCCTCAACCGCCTACCAAATAATCCTTTTGTAAATGTAAAACAGGAACTGCAAACACCTCACCAACGCTGAGTGTATCTCCTTTAGAGATAATCACCCCAATCTCTTCCTATAATTGCAAAGCTGAGCATATCAGCACCATAATACACTGCCCATGCATAATGTATTGTCCATATTGTACGTAAAGAACTTATTGTCCAGTTCAATGTCTTCCAAACAGATAGTATCTCAAACACCAGGGCTTTCCTCTGGATTAAAACTGGAGGTACACATTAACTGACACTCAAGTGTATGTAATGTCTCCATCCCAGAGTAACAGATAGGAATCTTTCTTGTAACTACAAGATAATCTAGTTTAATCTTGCTTCCAACATCCCACCACCCAACACTGCTCAGTACTTTCTGGGCAACTGTGATGACTCTGGGCAGGGCTTTTTTTTGTAGCAGGCACTACTTTGCATATTAGGCCACACACCCCTGATGTAGCCAATCCTCTAAGAGCTTACAGGGCCTCCTGTAAACTCTAGGAGGACTGGCTATATCAGGGGTGTGTGGTCTAATATGCAAAGGAGTTCCTGCTACAAAAAAAAGCCCTGACTCTGGGATCCCTCCCCCGACACAGCGCCTTCTGCAAGGTGGGCTAGGTAAAAAGAAAAAAGAAATGTGGAATTTGCTGCCAGAGGATGCAATGGTAGCCACAGGCATAAGCAGCTTTAAAAGAGGGTTCAACAGTTTCAAGGACAGATCTATCAGTGGATATTAGCCATGGGGACTAAAGGGAACCTCTGCATTCAGATGCCATAACCTTCTGAATACTAGGGCCACAAGAAACAATGTCAGGGAAACCTCTACGCCCTGTTGTTGATCCTTCAGAGGAATTGGTCGGCCATTGAGTAAGAGATGGTGCTCAACTAGATGGACCACTGCTATGATCCAGTGGGACTCTTGTTTTTTATTATATCACAGTTCAAATATTAGCAGAGAGAGGAAAGGTCTAAAGTGTGCAGGCCAGGCCTCTCTGCTCAATTGTTGGTGGACGTTGCATCCAACATGATCATGAGTCCTGCTTTAAAGCACAACACATTGTGAATCACTGCTCTAACATCTCAAGTTTCTCTATAAACATTTTTGTCTTACCACAGGAACCTGAATGTCAACCCAAAACAGTTCCTGTTACTCTTTAGTAAGGAGCGTTATTACCACATGGATTCAAGCAACCAGGAAATAAGGTACGTTTTCTGAACTAACTTGTCCCCAGGTGAAATGGGAAAGCAGCCAATTTTTTGCCAGAAAGCTGAGGTAACTTTGTAATGTAATGACCCCTGTGCCACAGCTACACTGACCTGGCATCAAAGGAACATATGTGCATATCACTTGCATGCAGGGGTGGAATTCTAGCAGGAGCTCCTTTGCATATTAGGCCACACACCCCTTATGTAGCCAATCCTCCAAGAGCTTACAAGGCTCTTTTTTGTAGGCTCTTGGAGGACTGGCTACTTCAGGGGTGTGTGGCCTAACATGCAAAGGAGCTCCTGCTAGAATTCCACCCCTGCTTGCATGTCACACTGAGATTTCACAAATCAAACATCACAGGTAGTACTTCCAGTGATTAACATGTGGAATTCACTGCCACAGGAGGTGGTGGCGGCCACAAGCATGGCCACCTTCAAGAGGGGTTTAGATAAAAATATGGAGCAGAGGTCCATCAGTGGCTATTAGCCACAGAGTGTGTGTGTGTGTATATGTATATATATATATATTTTTGGCCACTGTGTGACACAGAGTGTTGGACTAGATGGGCCATTGGCCTGATCCAACATGGCTTCTCTTATGTTCTTATGTTCCATTTCTCCATAAAAGAGATTTTTTTTGTACGAAGCCCTTTCACACCTTCAATTACAAACCTTCAAGCATGGAGTAACTAAGCAATGGAGATCATTTCAGGTACATGCCATTATATCTGGCACTACATTTCACTGGTTGCAATGGAATACACTTGTACATACAACCAGGCCTTTTTTTGGCAGAAAAAGCCCAGCAGGAACTCGTTTGCATATTAGGCCACACCCCCTGACACCAAGCCAGCCGGAACTGCATTTGTGTGCATTCCTGTTCAAAAAAAGCCCTGCGTACAACTTACTAAAAGTAAAATCCTCTATCATGTTGCAACTGACTCGTGGCCATGCCATGAAGCCTCGTGGGGTTTTTAAGGCCAGGGATGAACAGAGGTGACTTGCCATTGCCTTCCTCTACATAGCAACACGAGTATTCCTTGGAGGTTTCCCATCCAAATGCTGACCAGAGCCAACCCTGCTTAGCAAGATCAGGTCAGCCTGGGCTATTAGGGCCGCTACAGAAAAGGTATTGTTTACAGAAAATTGAGCACTGTTTTATCCCACCGAAATCAGGAGATGTTCAGGATATTAAGCTTTCTGAACAGGATACAAAGAAATCCTGTTCAGAATGCTTAATAGCCTTGCTGTTTTCACAATTTCAGGCCTGCTGCTAAAGAAAGTGGCCACTCCACTACAGTTAAAACTCTCTTTAGAAGTGGAAACAAGAACAGTGAAAATATGTATATCTATGGCCATCAAAGGCATGTGTGACGGAAAGCAATGGGTTAAGAATAAACTGAAGACGCACAGGGCTGCGTCAGGTGACCTGAGGGTGGGGGCTAAGTGCTCAGAGCTCTCAGGGAGGGAAAAAAGTGAGTTGGTGACAAGAGACTGCTGAGGCAGGAGTTCGGTCAGGAGTCTGTCAGAGTGGGAGCCTGACAGAAAGACTGAGAGGGTCAGTTCGGGCCTGAGAGAGGCTGAGAAGAAGCTGATCCTGAGAAGAAGCTGGATGAGGAGACGGGGAAGTCTTCCAGAGACTGCCAGCTTGACCTAACCAGCCGAGAGGGCTGTGTGTGTGTGTGTGAGTCAGTTAAAGACCTGAACGGTCGCAGACACCAGGAAACTACTCTAAAGACCTAGTGAGGAGGTTGAGGGAGTAGATGTGGGTCAGAGACACCAAGAAGGGCTGAGAGAAGAGTCTTCAGTCGAGGGGTGTGACTAGACACATCTATCCCAAGAGGCCAGACCTCGACAAAAGGTGGAGAGGGAGTTGAAGGTGAACTGTGTAACGGTGAAAGACTCAAAACAAAAGAAAAAGTAATCGTGAAGCCTGAAACAAAATAGTAACCTGTGTAAATATCTCCCATATCCCCAGTTTAAGACTGTTTGTAACAATAAATCTGTGGTTTTAAGTTCAAGTTCTCGTGAGCCTATATTGTGTGAGAAAAACCACAAAGCTGCAGTGGTCCCATCCATCGAAACAAGTAAAATACCCCGAAGAGACTGAAAATTAGAGATCTAGTGAGGCCGTGAAGCTGGCGCTGCGATAATCAAAGGCATGTCTCTTCTATGGGTTTCCATCCAATGGAACTACCTTTTCTCATGCAACCCTGACACTATGGAACAGTCTCTCCTAGGAGATGCGTCCCTCTAGATTGTGGGGGCGGCAGTGGCTTTAAATTGGAGAACTGGGCTGATTCCCCCCCCCCCCCCCCCAGGGCTTTTTTTGAGCAGGAACACACAGGAACACAGTTCTGGCTGGCTTGGTGCCAGGGGGTTTGGCCTAATATGCAAATGAACTCCTGTTGGGCTTATTCTACAAAAAAAAAAAGCCCTGATTCCCCCACTCTACCACATGAAGCCTGCTGGTTGAACTTGGGTCAGTCACAGTTTCTCTCAGAACTCTGAGCCCTGCCTACCCCACAAGGTGCCTGTTGTGGGGAGAGGAACGGAAGAAGATTGTAAACCATTTTGAGATTCCTTAAGGTAGAGAAAAGGGAGTATAAAAACCTACTCTTCTTCTTCAGTAAGTAGGATTTTAAAGGGTTTTTCTAAACAGTTTAATTTTCAGATGAGTATCACTTCTAAAAAGAAAAGAGTAATGTTCTTTTACACATGTCTGTTTTTAGACTGGCTTATGCACAGTATTTGAGGAGCCCCATGGCGCAGAGTAGTAAAGCTGCAGTACTGCAGTCCAAGCTCTCTGCTCATGACTTGAGTTTGATCCCAGCAGAAGCTGGGTTCAGGTAGCCGGCTCGAGATTGACTCAGCCTTCCATCCTTCCGCGGTTGGTAAAATGAGTACCCGGCTTGCTGGGGGGAAAGTGTAGATGAATAGGGAAGGCAATGGCAAACCACCCCATAAAAAGTCTGCCGTGGAAACATAATGATGCGATGTCACTCCAGAGTTGGAAACAACTGGTGCTTGCACAGGGGACTACCTTTACCTTTATGCACAGTATTGCTGCTTTTACTGTTATCTGGCGGCTCCTTTAATTCTTCTCTTGTTTATTTTCATAAGACAGGATCGTCAGAACCAAGCAACTGGTTCTGAATGCTTAAAGGCCTTGGGGCTTGCAGACAGAAGCCACCCCGACCTCGATGCTTGAAGGTTCTTTGTAATACGGCATGCGAGTACACTGCTTTAATCTTCAAAGAAGAAACAGTCCAAAATCCCACAGGGATTTGGAAAGCCCTTGGGTGTGGCAAAAGCAACTCTTTGGGTTTATTTTAATTGATTGTATCATTTTGCATTACGGTTTTAATCAATTCTGTAGGCTGTCTCAATCTTTGTAAGAGCTGTGGAATTAACAAATTAGTATCAACGATAAAGGTGTCTTCAGGCTTCAAAAGGACAGATCCCTCTGTTATTTTCCTTTGTGGGAGCAACACCAAAATCCAGAACTTGAATGCCAGGTTCCTGGGGCTTCTTATATTTTAAAGGTTGTTACAAGTATACGGGAAGGGTTGCAGGTTGGGGAGAGATCTTGGAAAGGGAGAATCAAAAGGGTTTCTGAGAAAATAAATCAAGAGGACATATTTTGTGCAGCGGAGAAAAATATGTATGGTGTTGTGAATATATGTATTTGGGCATATGGGAATTAATAAAACACTAAACAAGGCAAGGTTTCAAAGAATAGAAAATGAACATTGTTTTGGTCTTTCTCAGACATTTCTCTCACAGGGTTGGATGACTAGTGACAGAAAGAGAAGGTAAATTCATTTTAGAAAGTTCAAATAATTTTTTATATATTAGGTTAAACATTCAAGGGCTTTTCCCTCCACCTTCTGCCCTTCTTTGAAAAGGAAACAGCATGGTACCAAAAACATGAGACATTTTTAGAAAACAGGCAGAGCCAGGTGGAGTTCTTGACCTGCAGGGCTTCTGATTGGCCAATGGAGATCCAGTTGGCTGTGGCAGATTAAAATAGCATTTCAGCAGCAACTACTACCACACTGCAAGTTTTATTCTCACTCCTCCTTCCCTGTGTATCTTTTAAATTACCCCTCTTTTCCCCTATACTTGGGCTTCCTCTGTGTGGCTGGCTCCACCCCCTATAGCCACCAGTTTCAGAAAGCTGGTGTACTGGTTAAGTGCATGGACTCTTATCTGGGAGAACCGGGTTTGATTCCCCACTCCTCCACTTGCACCTGCTGGAATGGGCTTGGGCCAGTCATAGCTCTCACAGAGGTTGTCCTTGAAAGGGCAGCTGCTGTGAGAGCCCTCTCAGCCCCATCCACCTCAAAGGGTGTCTGTTGTTGGGGGGAGAAGATATAGGAGATTGTAAACTGCTGAGTCTCTAATTCAGAGAGAAGGGCGGGGTATAAATCTGCAATTCTTCTTCATTTTGTGACAGTGCCCACTACCTCAAGTCAGAATGCCAAAGGTACCTGTGGACTCACAAAGGTGGGAACCTCTGCAATGAAGCCAAGGTCAGCTCAGCATCATGGTTAAAAAGTTGGACCAGGACCTGAAAACCTCAGGGTTGAATTCCCACTATTACTTTAGGCCACTCACTCACTCACTCTCTTCCAGCCTAAACTACTTCACAAGGTTGATGCGAGGGTAAAATGGAAAAGGGGAAACCGTTGTGTGCCACCCTGAGCTCCTTAAGATTAAAAATAGCCATAAACAAATAGATAGATAACCCAATGGTGTTCAGGCTTTCAACCCTGAGAAAACCTTTCCACCTGTCCATTGAGGAAGCCCTGAATACACCTCACCCAGCACCACATTGTTTACAAAGGACCCTGGGCATATATTAGTTCTCATAGTACGGATCCAATAGTATGGCTGCTTTTACAACTGATCTCCAGGCAATAGAGATTGGTTCACCTGGAGAAGGCAACCTCTTTGGAAGGTGACCTCTATGGCACTGCACCCTATTGAGGTTCCTTCCCTCCCAAATCATACCCTCCCCAGACTCCACCCCCAAAATCTTCAGAGGCTAAGTCTAATGACAGAAGTCCATGATGGTCAGTACTACTGTCTACTCAGACTGGCAGCAGCTCCCCAGGGTCTCAGGCGGAGGCCTTTCATATCACCTCCTGCTTGATCATTCTTAACTGGAGATGGAACCTTCTCCATGCCAAGCAGATGCTTTATTCCTGAGCCAAGGCCTCTCCTCTAGGTATCTAGATGGGACACTTCTGGAAACCCTTCATACATTACCTTGAATGCCATTAGGAAAGAAGGCCAGTTTCATAAATTCCCCTCTCTCACTGTAGCCTCACATGTCAACCTCCAGGGTGCTCCTGAAGGTCCACTGACCCATGGGGACACAATGGGAGGGGCTGAAACACTGCTGTGCAAGAGAACAATGCTGCTGCTTATGCTGCATGGTTGTAGGGTTGCCAACCTCCAGGCGGCAGCTGGGGATATCTTGCTTTTACAACTGATCTCCAAGCGACTGGTTCATCTCGAGAAAATGGCCTCTTTGGAAGGTGAACTCTATGGAATTGTGCCCTACTGAGGACCCTCCCCTCTCGAACCCCAGCCTCAAAATCTCCAGGTATTTCCCAACCTGGACCTGGCAACCCTATTTGCTGGGCTTGCATAGGATCCAAGCATAGACCTGGCTGAAAGCCACATCCCCTAACTGAAGTGGCCCTCTGTACATGTTCAACAGCACCCTTCTTAAACGTCACACATTCAGACTAGTGTTTTGTTTGTTTAAAACTTAGCACTAAAAAACAGGTTCTGGAGTTCAACTTAAGCTGCAGTTGGAGAGATGGGTAACAAAATAAGAATTACAGAATACTTTAGTCCAGGGGTCCCCAACATGGTGTGGTGCCCATGGACATCAGGAAGTCTGCAAACACCTTTTCTGGTGCCTGTCAAGTGTTTTCAGAAAGTGGGTGGGGCCAATTGGGGCTTTTGCCCATTGAGGCTTCTGATTGGTCATGCAGATTTTTCAAAACGTTGCTTTGGCAGCAGCTGCCAGCATAGCAAAAGGATCTTCAACTGTAAAACTGAAGGTAAAGCTGGAACAACCTTTCATAGCCGACTCCGCCTCCTGCAGCAGCCATTTTACAGCTACCATTTTGGCAGCTGTGCCCACCACGCTGGATCACAATTCCAAAGGCGCCCACAGCCTCAAAAAGGTTGGGGACCCCTGCTTTTTGTCACATTGCAGAAGCACTGTAAAAAAAATAAATCATAAACCCAAACAAGGCTGAGGATCATGCACTAAAACACTCACATTTGGGGAGGAAATTAAAGGAGAGGCAAGACTTCATGTCATATATATTGGCAGGGCAGAAGGGGGGGAGGAGAATCAACCATGCAGTCTGCATAGACCCTTCTTGACCATAAACCTTGCTTTCAAAGAAAGTGGAGTGAAACCTTGTAGGTGGAAAGAGAAGGCTGGCCATGAGCATCCCTCAGCCAGGTGGGCAGGTCCAACCTTCCATGCAATGGTGGGATGAGGGTAACAGAGTGGTTGGTCCCTCTCTGGCTGATGTCAGGTAGCTCCTCTCCATATCCTTCCGCAGCCCAGTGCCCATTCATGCAAATGTCTCTCTGCAAAGCCCTGTGCGGTTTTTTTTTTTTTTTTGCAAAAGCAATCTATGCTGGCCGCTTTCTCCTCCTCCTCGCTCTCTCTTTCCCCCCTCCAGGTCTCCCCCTCTGATTGATGCCTTCACCCTTTCTAGCCAGCGACTCTTCCGTTCTCGTCCCCCTCAGGTAAGGAGGAGACATGGAGGCAGGTGCGGGAGGAAGGTGGGGCGCCCGCCCGCCAGAGCAGGGGGGCGTCCCTGGCTTTGCAAAAGGGAAAAGGTAGCCCTTACCTTCCACAGCCATTCTCTCAGAGCTCGCTTAGTGCATGCATAATTCGCCAGCCAAGAGGTGCTTCTCCTCCTCCCTCTTCCCCACCCCCTCCTTCCCTTCCTTCTCTCTCTCTCTCTTTCTCTTTTCCACCGTTTTCTCTTTCGCTCATCTGCAGCCAAGACGATCAACCTGCAGTAAGAAAGGGGGGGGGGGGGTAGTCCGTCCCCCTTAGCAGGCTGGGAAATGTAGTTTTTTTGGTGAGGGGGGTTAGTCCTGTCAGGCTACGGCACGATGTCCAGGCTGGCAGTTCCCTCTACGCACACACCCTGAATGGAATGAGCAGTGCCCTGGGGAGAAAGAACAAGTCCCTCATTGTCGCGCCTCTGCCACTTAGGGCGGCCTGCGAAGAGACGAAAACTACAAATCCCGAAATGCAACGAGGTGAGATTGAGTATAGGGCTATTTGACTGAGGACTTCCTTGTCAAACTAAAGGAGGAGACAGGTAGAGGCTAAGGTGCTGGAAAGGGCAGTATTGGGTGCGCGCGCAGTGCACCGCTGATTGCCTCAGCAAAGCGCGGGGGGGGGGAGGAATCTCACTCAGCTAAAAGAGCCCCTTTATCTTCCAGGTGCATTCATAAGAGCATAAGAGAAGCCATGTTGGATCAGGCCAATGGCCCATCCAGTCCAATACTCTGTGTCACACAGTGGCCAATATATATACACACACACAGTGGCTAATAGCCACTGCAGCTGCTAATCTGCAAAATGGTTGCAATACATTAGAGTTTTTGCAGATGTCATGGAGGGGGAGGGTAATAATGCCAAGTCCAATTCAAGAAATACCTGGGGACATTGGGGGTGCAGCCAGCAGACTCTGGGGGTGGAGCCAGGAACAAGGTTGGGACAAGCATAATTGAACTCAAAAGGGAGTTCTGGCCATCACATTTAAAGGGAACACACCTTTTAAATGTCTTCTCTCCACTGGAAATAATGAAGGATAGGGGCACCTTTGGGGGTTCATAGAATTGGACTCCCTGATCCAATCCTTTTGAAACTTGGAGGGTATTTTGGGGAGAGGCACTGAATGCTATGCTGCAAATTTAGTGCCTCTACCTAAAAAAAAAAAACAACAACCCAGAGCCCCAAATACCCAAGATCAATTATCCATTACACCTTATGGGAATCGGTCTCCATAGGGAATAATTAAGTGCCCAGCCTACATTACCCGCCCCCCCTGCTTTCTGATGACCCTGAAGCGGGGGGAGGGCCCCCAAACTGGGGGATTCCCGGCCTCTACCTGGGAACTGGCAACCGTAAATGGTTCCCCTTTGCCCCTTCAGGTATCTATAAACCAATAAATTATATCTATTTGTTTTAGAATAGGGTTACCATATTTTGAACAGCAAAGAAAGAAAATATATTTCCCGACTGAAAAAGTGTGCATGCACACACAAGCGTATACCAAGAATTAAACTTTGTTGGCCTTAACGGTACCACTGGAGTGCCACTAGACCCAAACTTTGTTCTGAACTCAAACTTGCTTCAGACCTACATGGCTATTCACCTGAATCTATATTTTCCAAGTGACTACTTCAAAAAAAGTCATCACTATGACAAATCTCATTTTAAAAACCCCCACTATTTAAGAGAGTGATTCAGATGTGGAATTTGCTGCCAGAGGATGTAGTGATGGCCATAGGAATAAACAGCTTTAAAAGGTAATTAGATAGATTTGCGAAGGATAAGTCTATCAATGGCTAGTAGCCATGATGACTGAAGGGAACCTCCACATTCATAGGCACATTCATCCTCTGAATCCCAGAGCCAGGAGGCAACATGAGGGGAAGGCCACAGCCTCTATGCCCTGTTCTTGGCCCTCCAGAGGAACTGGTTGGCCACAGTGCAAGACAGGATGCTGGAGTAGATGGACCACTGGTCTGATCCAGCAGGGCTGTTCTTATGAAGGCCTTGGCCTCCATGCCCTGTTCTTGGCTGTTCAGAGGAACTGGTCGACCACTGTCTGAGACAGGATGCTTGACTAGATGGACCACTGGTCTGATCCAGCAGGGCTCTTATGTTCTAATGAAGGCCTTGCCCTCCATGCCCTGTTCTTGGCTGTTCAGAGGAACTGGTCGACCACTGTCTGAGACAGGATGCTTGACTAGATGGACCACTGGTCTGATCCAGCAGGGCTCTTATGTTCTTATGAAGGCCTTGCCCTCCATGCCCTGTTCTTGGCTGTTCAGAGGAACTGGTCGACCACACTCTGAGACAGGATGCTTGACTAGATGGACCACTGGTCAGATCCAGCAGGGCTCTTTGTATGTTCTTATGTTCTTAAACTGTGATACTTTGGCCACAAAATGAGAAGGGAGCACTCACTGGAGAAGACCCTGATGCTGGGAAAGACAGACGGCAAAAGAAGAAAGGGACGGCAAAAGATGAGATGACTGGACAGCGTTACTGATGTTACTAACATGAATTTGAGCAGACTTCGGAGGATGGTAGAAGACAGGAGGGAGTGGCGTGACTTTGTCCATGGGGTCACAAAGAGTCGGACTTGACTGTGTGACTGAACAACAAAAAAGAATATTCCTAACCTTCCAACCCAAAAGAGGATTAAAAAAGGGGACATCTGGTGACCCTAATTTAGTAGGTAGCAGGTGCACAAGGCTGGACTGGAGTATGGTTGCTAATCTTCAAGAGGGGGCTGAAGATGTCCTTGAATAACTGATACAGACATCCATTTCCCCTTATGCCTCATTCCTTCTTTCATTTCAGATTTTCACGTGACTTTAATTTACGCAGTTCTAATCCTATTACACTAGTTATTGGAAGTCTTATCCTATTGACTTCATTGATTTCTACTGTGCTATCTAACCCAATTTTCAGTGAGAAAGGTGGCCTATAAATAATACAAATAGGTAAAATTAAATACATTTAAATATTTGTTCATTTATTGTTTCGATTTATATGCCACCCTTCCCTGCACACAGGGCTCAGGACAGCTCACAACATTTTTTTTATTTGTTTAATTTGATTTTTAGACCACTCTTCCGGTAGAACAGGCTCAGGGCAGGTTATATCATAAAAGACAAGCAACAGGTAAAACCAATTAAAATATTTAAAATCTAAAATTTCAGAACAATAGAGACTAAAATGGTAAATTCTGTGTCACAAACATGGCCTATTGTCCAGGTCCAGCAGGTCCTATAGCACTGAGATGGAATGGAAGGCGGGGGGGGGGGGGGGAGGCCAATAACAAGTGACGTCCACTACCTCAGCTGAAAGCTTGGCAAAAGAGCTCTGTTTTACAGGTCCTGCGGAATTGAAGTAGATCCCACAGGGCCTGGAGAGCTTATTCCACCAGGCAGGGGCCAGGGCTGAAAAGGCCCTGGCCCTCGTCAAGGCCAGACAGACATCTCTGGGGCCGAGTATCATCAAAAGGTGTTGGGTCACTGATCATAAAGACCTATGGGGCTCATACACGGAGAGGCGGTTCCAAAGGTATGCTGGCCGCTGGCCGTACAGGGCTTAAAGGTAAGTACTACCACCTTGAACTGGATCGGGTACTCAATAGGTAGCCAGTGCAGTTCGCGCAGCACAGGATGGATCCTTGCCCATCTCATCAGATCTCAGAAACTAAGCAGGGTTGATCCTGGTTAGTACATGGAAGGAAGTCCAGGGTTATGACGCAGAGGCAGACAATGAAAACCACTTCTGAACATCTCTTTTTTTGAAAACCCTCTGGGGTCACCTTAAGTCAGCCATGACTTGATGACATTCCCCATCGCTAAATAAGTTGTTATTCATCAAGCACAGGGGTGGTCAAACTTGCTTAACGCAAGAGCCTTCTTCATAGCGGCACCAAGACTTTGGAACTCCCACTCAAAGGGAGATTCGTCTGTTTCTCTCTATTGGTGTCTTTCACCAGCAGATGAAGACTTTTGTGTTTCATCTGGTGCACTCCCAAAACAGTTATTGGCCCTCCAAGTGCAGCTTATGTGCTTTTAATTGAATCATTTAATAATTTTATTGTATTTTTAATTGCTCGAATGTTTTATTGGGCTTTTTTTAGGTTTCCTGCATTGTGGACCCTGATTGGGTGGAAAGGCATTGTCCCTCTAAGTTTCCTGTATCTCAGCATTCCTGTATCTCATCTCTTAGTCCTAGATTTCCTCTCCACACAAACATTTGCACTGATATTTTCCTTGCATGAAACCTCCCTTGGAAGCCATGCAGGTGGTACCCAAGCAGAAATACCTCTCCTTGTTTTCCCAGCATTAGCTTTGTTCTCGACGCTGTGCTTATTTGCAAACAATCATAGGTACGCGGGAGGGCTGGGACGAAGCATGTTTGCTCAGAGCAACTGTGTGGAAGGTGACAGGCCAGCAATTTTTTACTTGCCTGCTGTGCTTGGGGTGATCCAAGCATGAACTCGCAAACAGCACTCTTTGAAAGGGGGAAATAATGCATAATGCAGCTGCTCAGTCGAGTGTATTGTACAAGGTAATTCATCTCAACCTCAGAAAAGTAGCCGTTGCATTAAGACAGAAAGCAAAACCAACAGGAACCCTAAATAATTTCATACCCTCCAGAATCCTAGGTTTGGAATAACCTTCAGCAAGTTTCCCAGTTCATATTGGAACCCCAAGAAGAATTATCCAGCACTTACAGAATCCCTCATTCTTTAAACATATGGATAAACATATGGAGCAGAGGTCCATCAGTGGCTATGAACCACAGGGTATTGTTGGAACTCTCTGTCCGGGGAAGTGATGCTCTGTATTCTTGGTGCTTGGGGAGAGCAACAGTGGGAGAGCTTCTAGTGTCCTGGCCCCACTGATGGACCTCCTGGTTGCAAAGCTGTGCCTGGCAACCCTATGGTGTCTTAATGTAAGAAGGCGTAGTTGCATGGATGCAAAATGCTGTGAACTGAATCTGACTTGTGCTTTCTGCTTCTTTGGGGTCCAATTCTACGAAAAGGGTCAGCCTGAGACTGTCTGACACTACAGGCAAGGCTAACTTCTGGCGCTCTCGCCTGCAGTGATAACATCACCAAGTCACATGGGGCACCCAGTTTGGCACCCTCAGAAGGCCAGTGCTCTAGGCAATCACCTAGTTTGCCTAGTGGCAGAGCTGGCCCTGTCTATGGGCCCCCAAAGAAGGTTTAGTTACTTACAGCTGCTGGAATGGCCTTGAGTTAGCCATAGCTACCACAGGAGTTGTCCTTGAAAGGGCAGCTGCTGTGAAAGCACTCTCAGCCCCACCCACCTCACAGGGTGTCTGTTGTGGGGAAAAAAGATATAGGAGATTGTAAGCCACTCTGAGTCTGATTCAGAGAGAAGGGCGAGGTATAAATCTGCAGTCTTCTTCTCTATTTGATTTATATCCCACCCTCTCCGCCAAAGCAGGCTCAAGGCGGCTCACAAACATAATAAAATAACAATAAAAACTGTTAAACATAAAAATAAACAGTTTAAAGCAGTTTAAATAAGCTGGTGCTAATTCCATATAATTTAGGATGCATTCAGTGTTCTTGGACATCCAATTGGAGCTAATATCTCAGCAGTGCCTCCATCCATCCATTATTTCTAATTTAAATGGTCCCTTTAAATGTGATGGCCAGAATGCAGAATTCAATCATGCTTGTCACAATCTTGCTCCTGGCTCCACCCCCAAAATTTATTGAGTCAGACCTGGCAACTCTAGGTCCAATACATCAATATATTTAGGCTGCTCTCTGGTTCCACATCTGCGCTGTGAATCCTGAGGCTTACTAGCCTGGGATTACTCCAGACCTTTGAGAATATTAGCTAGGGGCAAGGAATGGATCCATCATTAGCATTACAGCAAGCACCCAGATGGACTTTTGAGACCTGCTGAGCTGACATTAACGTTTCTCCAAATGTTGCATCAGCCTTTCAGTATAGTTGGCGAAGGGGGCACTTGCCCTTTAGCGGGACATGCTTTGAATGTCCCTTCTTCTATTTTGCGCTGTTCAGTTTTTGCTGGTTTTTTTTTTTTTTTAAGTTGCAGACACAAAGACTGAACTATTTTGGAACAAGTCAAAGAACACACAGTGCCATTTCTTGTTTTAAGCCATTTCTCTTCTCCAGTTCTCAAAGCAGCCCTTTTTAAACTCAATTATTTGCAAAGAGGCCTGTTTGCCATTTTGTATTCTTATGAAATTACGGGACTTATTTTAGCTTCAAGGTTTTCAGGACAAATACAAAGAGCCTATTTTGTTATAACTTCTTTTGAGATTTTAATGTCTTTCATTTCTCTATACCTCCAAAAAATGTTTTAAAAAACTAAATTCTCAAATTTTCCTGTTGCTCTATCATGTGATATTAAAAGCCCTTATGCGGATATTTACTTATTGTATGGACTGTTGAGGTTATCTCTATATGATTATGACTGATTTGGGGCCTCTCCAATAATACCCTTTTAGCACAATTTAGCTGCCTGGCTTTACAACTTGGTAGTCTAAAATTAAACTTCCCACACCAGTCTGGACTCTGCCAACTTGTTTGCCTGTATTATACAATCAAATCTTTCATTTCAGCATTATTACATACCCTACCAGCACCAGAAAGTCAAACTAAAAAAAGGCCAGTTCAAAGTTCAACATTGCAAGCTATCTGGATTAGATCCAGAATTAGATCCAGTAATAGAAGATAAGCACAGAAGAGAAGAGCCAACATTTTATGGGCATTTAAGTCATGTTCTCTCTTCCAAAACATCATGTTCAAGATGCCCTGCCTACAATGTGACCCCCTAATTCTCTTAAGTTTGACAAGTTCATGTTAGATCTCAGGATATAACAATGTGTAATGTACACAGGGCTTTTTTTTTTTTTTTTAAGGAACACAGAAACGCAGTTCTGGCTGGCTTGGTGTCAGGGGAGTGGCCTAATATGCAAATGAGTTCCTGCTGAGCTTTTTCTACCAACCTCCCCCATGTACACATTACTGGTTCCTTGGATCACATCTGGATCCACCATGAGAACTTTCAACCAGATGTGCTGAAAATTCCCTGCCAGTCACTCAGTTCCCAGGTCTGCTGCAAGGGTCTGATAAGGATGGGGACTGCAGTGCTCAAGGGCAGGTTGGCTCGTGCCATTTTTCCAACAGTGGCAGCTCTTTTTGTCCTGTTGGGGAAACCTGTGTGTATACCATCTGTACACACAGAGCCAGTAGGGCAAATAACACCCCCTGAGAGTGTTTCAGCACATGTTATATAATATTCACCCAGGGCTTTTTTGTAGGAAAAAAACAGCAGGAACTCATTTGCATATTAGGCCACAAACCCTGATGACACCATAGTTTCACACAGGGCTTTTTTGTAGAAAAGCCCAGCAGGGACTCATTTACATATTAGGCCACACACCCCTGATGCCAAGCCAGCCAGAACTGCCTTCCTGTGCATTCTTGCCCCCCAAAACCCCTGCATTCACCCCATGGAAGCCAGGTACCTACTTTGGAGCCCAAAGAGACCCTCCAGACAGTTACCATTTGGTCAAAACTGGAGAAAGTGGGTCTTTACGCCTACTCAAAAGTATGTGAGTCCTACCATTTTTCCAGTTTAAAAGTTTTATTAGGGAAGACATTTTTGATGATGCTTACTCCCAAGTAAGTCTTCACAGTTGTAAACCCTTTGCTGAGTTAATTGGCCCTAGCAGTCAAAGGGTAAGGGAGGATTAATGGACCAAAACAGAGAATAAAAGAATATGTTATTGAGTCACAACTCATGGCAACCCCAGGACTTTTCAAGGCAAGAGATGAGCAGAGGTGGTTTCTCATTGCCTTTCTCTTTGCAGCAATCCCAGTTTTCCCTTGGTGGTCTCCCATCCAAGGAGTCTC